>NW_026712230.1:9259116-9859116 GCF_030504385.1 Musca domestica | reverse complement strand
TTGTTAGGATTTTTTTCTGCCAAATAATTTATTTGTTTAGTGAAATACAGTACACCAAAGTGATTTGTTGCGGATCTCAGCGGGATATTGGAATGACTTCGACTAGATCTTGGTTGATTTTCCCAAATACCAACAAACACTTGTAACCGAGAGAACTGAGCAACAACTAACTTGTGTGGCGAGGTGAATGGAGTTCCTATGAATGATGATGTTGTTGAGTATAGCTGCTTTGGTTAGACCAAAGTCAATAGACGCTTAAGATAAATCCTTAAGGTGGCGATAAGATATTGTTGCAGTTTGAAACGAATTACAGTTCAGTTTGTCATTGCGCAAATATTTTAAATTTCATGGGAAATTTACAAAGATTGATATTAAAATTGTTTGACCTAATGAATGGAAATTAGTGGGTTAAAGGTTGACTTCTTGGGAAACGAAAACGTTTTATGAAATATAATAAAATGCAGGAAAAATTTGGCAGATTATGCAGGCAGATCTAAAAAGAAAATACACATGAATCGTAATCTTGAAAGCTTACTTCACAAAGTATCCTATACGAAGGGGTCAAATTCCCCCCTTCAAAAATTTTATAAATTTTCAAATAAAGATTCCTTGAAATTTCTACATTTTAGTATGTAATGTCCTCTACAGCATTCCCTCTTATCAACGGGATCGTAACACTACAAAATATTCCACAAAATTATTTATACTTATAAAAGAGCTGTCAAATAAGTGACTGGCCTAGAATCAATGCCCAGACAAAACCGCTGAAGCTAGAAATCTGAAGTGTTGATGCATTTGAGTTTAATAACACAGAGTTTTCTGAAATTCTAACCTAAAAGGGTACTTGAGCCAGAAATTTGGAAGTCACAGATAGATTACAGGATACATGTACCAAACGGTTTTTGAAAATTGTAACGTTAAGGTTACAAAAGGTACTAACTTTTAAAATGTCGCCATTTGCTATTATGTTGACGAATAGAGCTAAAATAGTACTATATTTGGTACAATTTGAAATTGGGTCAAAAGATCTAAAATTTGCCATTAGGGTCGCTGTTCACGTGTAACCTTTATATGTGGAGGCGGTTTCAAAAATGTGTACCTAAATTGTACGATAAGTACTATATGGTACTATACAGGGTGAGATGAAAAAACTGTCACCAACTTCAGACTGCTGTTATATCTAAGCCACTCGTCCGACAGCTTTTAAAATTATTCCCGTGACACCTCATTATATTATTCACAAGCATACAACAGCATTTTGGTGAGAATTTTATATAAAAAAAAAATTATTCGTGATGGAATTTAAGCGTGATAGTGTGATTTCTTTATATTTGGCTGAAAACCACAAGTGGCTATCGTTAGAGCATTCCAGCATTTGAATGTGAATAAATCTTCTGTGTCTCGTACCATCGCTCGTTACCGTGATACTGGTAGCGTAGTCCGGCGTTAAGGGAGTGGACGGAAGAGAACAGCCACATCAGCAGAAATGGTTCTAAAAGTAAAGAAGCGACTTGATGGAAACCCGCGTCGCAATGGCCGAAAAATGGCTCGTGATCTGAACATATCGCAATATTCCATTCGGCAAATATTGAAAAATGAGCTCGGGGTAAAACCATTGCAATTCCAAAAAGTGCAAGAACTTGCACCGTAGCAGAAAGAAAATAGATTTAAAAGAGCTAAAGAGTTGCTGCGCTTGGGCGAAAGTGGCGAACTGCCGAATTTTTATTTCCGATGAGAAAACATTCGTTGTCCAGCAGTTTGTAAACAAACAAAATGATCGTGTTATGGGCCGCCATAACAGCCGATGGTCGCTCTCCGCTCGTATTAATCGACCGTGGCATCAGAATAAATGCCGAAAATTATCGCGAAAATATTCTGGAGGGTGTACTAAAGCCTTGGGCATGCAAACATTTTGGCCTCTTTGAGATATCTGTTGGTATCTGGTGGTGATTTTGCAAATGTAGGCTATAACTGTTCGAAAAGTACTAAATGGTACTAATTTTGGATCACTGTTGGTGTCCAGGATGGAGAGATGTAGATTGTGTTGGATATGCGTATTAAATTTTGTATTGGTTAAAGGGATACAGGAATTTGATATTTATATATCTGTTGGCAGTGGACATTCCAACAGGACTCAGCACCATCGCACTCAGCACGCGCCACCCAAGAATCGTTACAAAATGAGTTTCCTCGCTTCAATTCCAGCGCACAATGGGCACCAAAATTTCCGGATACCAATCCGTTGGACTATTGTGTCTCGAGTATTTTGGAAAGTAAGGTTGGCACTAAAAATACCAAAGTATCGATCACCACGCAAGCAAGCACTTCGGCGGGAATGGGCCAAAATACCGCAGAGCAACATTCGGGCGCGTGTGACGGTTTTATTGAGGAGGCCATTGTTTGAAGGCCATAAGTCGTGCCGAAGGTAACCAATTCCAACAAATCTAAACTTATTCTAAAATTTGATGCAATTTTCGACTTTTTTGACCTTCATTCAATAAAACTGAAATTTGATATAGATGTCACTGTTGATATCTGTGGTTAAGATATGGATGTGGTTTTGTAAATACGTACTATAGTTGTTTAAAAAATATAATAATGCCATAACTGTTGGTGTCTAGAGTTAAAATATGTAAAATATTAAAATATGTAAGTAATGAATACAAAAATTATACGAAAAGTACTTAATTGTGTGAATATATAGAGCTGGAATGCCTAACGTTGATATCATCTAGGGCTTCTGGTTGAAAGAAATATTTAGATATGGCAAGTAGTAAAGAACCAATTGTGTCCCTTTTTGGGTGAGGTACCAGAAGGGGTTCGCAGATATATATAATCTTCGCCACAGATCATGTGGTAACAAAAATGTTTGTATGTGTGAAGTTTGAAGAGAGTTGGATGCCTATTTCGCTTTCTTTGAGCGTTTTGTTTTTCAAAATCTTGAACCCTATGTGGGAAAGGCATAAGAAGAAATGACTCGATCTCTACCATCTTTATAAAAGATCTTGTGTTGATGGAAATATTAAGATGTACCAAGTATGAAAGGAATCGAGTGTTAATTTCGCCTTATATGAGCTGTATGGATATACAAAATGTTGAACTTTTGGGGGTGAGGTGCCAGAAGGAGTGAACCGATATGTCCCATCTTCAAAGAAGAACTTGTATTAGTTGAAATAATGAAATGTGTGAAATATGAAGCGAACCGGACGCTCATTTCGAATATTATAATCACTTTGGTTATTCAAAACTTTCACCCTTTTTGGGGAGGTACCAAAAGAAATGGTCGGATCTCTACCATCTTTATAACATATCTTGTGTTGCTGGAAATATTGAGATGTGCCAATTCTTAATGGAATCGGATGTTAATTTCGTGTTCTATGAGCTTCATGGTTATTCAAAATTTTTGACTTTTTCTGGGGCAGGTTCCAGAAGAAGTGGACCGATTTATTCCACCAGACCAGAGATTAATAAAATACATTACATTTTATAAGAGTTATAATTACTCATATTTTGACCCTTTGTGGGGGAGGTAATTGATGGAGTGGACCGATATTGTCCATTTTCGCACCTTACCTAGTACCAATGTAAATATTAGGATTTGCAAAGGTGCAACAAAATCGGATTATCCTTTATCTTTCTGTGCAGTAAAATATTTTCTTTGAAAATGTTGACCTGTTGTGGGGGAGGTACCAGAAGGAGTGGGTCGATATTCCTCATCTCCGAACTCGATCTATGTTTGATAATAATATACCGATGTACCAAGTTTGGAACCAAACGGAAACTCCCTTCGTTCGCACCAACCAGACAGACAGCCCGAGGGACGGACATCGCCAGATCAACTTCGAATATCCTGAAACGGATTTGGTCCAAAGATACCAAAGGTGTAAAACCGTTATTTCGATAAGACACGTTTTGTACGTATCAAATGATATATACCCTCTCTAGCCATATGGCTGAGGGTATAATAACCCACATTTGATGTTTTCTGTTTTTATACCCTACACCACAAGGTGGTTAGGGTATTATGTCTTTGTGCATTTGTTTGTAACAGGCAAAAGGGAACGAGATAGAACCATAGTTCCTTTTGATGATCTGCATAGAATCACATTCTGAGTCGATTTATGCATGTCCGTCCGTCCGTCGTCGGTCCATGTATTTTTGTAAACAAAGTACAGTTCGCATTTATTGCCCTATCCAGATGAAATTTTGCACATATCATTTGTTTGGCCCAAGGACGAACCCTATTGAAATTGGAGATAATCGGTCAAAATTTAGATATAGCGCCCATATATATCTTCGTCCGATTTTCCCTTTTTTATGCACCAAACGTCTAATATTTGCCCAAATAGTATTAAATTTTGCACATACAACCAAATTGGGCCTAAAAATAAGTATGCCAAATTTGATCGAAATCGGTTCAGATATAGCAAGAGCTCCCATATATATTGTTCATCCGATTTGTTATTTTTGTCCACCGCAGCCGTAATATGCATTATGTAACAACAATACTTGGGGAAATATATCAAATACAGATCAAAAATACATTTGCTAAATTTTATCGAGATCGGTTCAGATTTGGATATGGCTCACATATATAACTTCGTCCGATTTACCCTTTTTTGTGCACCAATCGTCTAATATTTGTCCAAATGGAATGGAATTTGGCACTTACGACCGAATTGAGTCTAGAAGCTAGTATGTCAAATTTGGTGAAGATCGGTTCAGATATAGCTATAGCTCCCATATATAATGCTCATCCGATTTGTTACATTTGTTACCCACAGCCGTAATATGCACGCCGTAACAACGATTTTCAGGGAAACATATCAAATACCACTCAGAAATGTGTTTACCAAATTTTATCGAGATCGGTTCCGATTCGGATATAGCTCCCATATATATCTTTATCCGATTTCAAATTAATTGTGCAGCAAATGGGCAATACAAGTCCGAATTTAAAAGATTCAAATACTTCGGCATATTGAGTCTTTTGAACTTTAAATTATAATTATAATCGTAGAGTGTATGATTGAACTCTCCCATAAAAACTTTTAATTGTTATGTGGAGCTCTACTAAATTAGCAAAGTGGTGTAGGGTATCATAAAGTCGGCCCGCCCGACTTTAAGACTTTCTTTACTGGTTTTTTCGTTTAGAAATGATCTTTTCTAGATTTTTAAAAATAACGGTTTCTTCAATGCTTTAGCTACACTTTCCATTTTATGTTTTATTTAGCAAACAGGGGAGTTTAGCATGACCCCAACTAAAGCTCGCACAGCGGTACCTTAAGAAACCCCTTTGTTTATCGTATCCAGCTACAAAAGAAATACCGCCATTGATCTTCAATTCTCATACCAAGTTGGAGTTGGAGTTATACATACATATTTATATTTATATGTGCTCCTCACTCTATTTACTTACTGCATGGCAAATATTTGCTCACATGAAATAGCATGCAGGCATGCGCAGCATACAACAATGGCATGTGGCTGGTTAGCTACTGTTCTTCTGTTTGAACTCATTTTAGTTTTTTGTTTCTCTTTTGATCTTTATGCCTATCTAACAATCTTCGTAGATTTATGGAAGATCGAAAACGAAAAAAAAAACAAAGGCCATCTGAAGGCTATGATGCAGCGACCGTCTCAAGTGTTTACATGCCGGGTTCGTTCGCTTTATCTTATTTGCTTGTTATTGTTCGTTTGCCAACTCTTTTGTTGCCGGTGTCGTGTCGTTTCGGTATTAGAAACTTTTTAAAGAAACCGCCATCTCCGAAAGTCGGCTAATTGATTATTTTCACATCGTATTTACATTAGCACATACTACAAATAACCAACAATCTCATAGATTTCAGATAAGTCACACACACACTCACACAAACCTCGTTTGAAAGAAAACCCATCTTAAAACTGGGTTACAAATTGTTAACACAACTCTGATGACTATCGGGTATTGTTGGTGTAAATTGATTTTCACAAAGGCGTGTTGGAGAAAAATAAAACAAACTATCCTTTCTCTGTAATTATTTGACACATTAATTTAATGGCAATTAACTAATGGCCAAGTAAACACGTAGCTTGTTCGCCGAAGAGGAGTCGGAAAAAGCGAATGAAAAACCAGTAAAGAAAGTCCTAAAGTCGGGCGGGGCCGATTTTATGATACCCTACACCACTTTGTTAATTTAGTTGAGTTCCACATAACAATTAAAAGTTTTTATGAGAGAATTCAATCATACACGCTATGATTATAATTGTAATTTAAAGTTCAAAGGACTAAATATGCCGAAGCATTTGTATTTTTTAAATTCGGAATTGTATTGCCCATTTGGTGCACAATTAATTTGAAATCGGATAAAGATATATATGGGAGCTATATCCAAATCTGAACCGATCTCGATAAAATTTGGCAAAGATATTACTGAGCTGTATTTGATATATTTCCCTGAATATCGTTGTTACGGAGTGCAAATTTCGGTTGTGGATAACAAATATAACAAATCGGATGAATAATATTTATGGAAGCTATAGCTATATCTGAACCGATCTTCACCAAATTTGACATACTAGACGTTTGGTGCACAATCAAAAGTAAATCGTTCGAAATTATATATGGGAGCTATATCCAAATCTGAACCGATTTCGATAAAATTTAGCAAATGTATTTCTGAGCTGTATTTGATATATTTCCCCAAATATTGTTGTAGTGCATATTACGGCGGCGGTGGACAAAAATAACAAATCGGATGAACAATATATATGGGAGCTATAGCTATATCTTAACCGATTTCGATCAAATCTAATTTGGTTGTATGTGCAAAATTCCATACTATTCGGGCTGATATTACACGTTTGGTGCACAATAAAAGGCAAATCGGACGAAGATATATATGGGACCTATATCTAAATTTTGACCGATTATCTCCAATTTCAATAGGGTTCGTCCTTGGGCCAAACAAAAAATCTTTGCAAAATTTCATCTGGATCGGGCAATAAATGCGACCTGTACTTTGTTTACAAAAATACATGGACAGATGGACAGACGGACGGACGGACATGCATAAATCGACTCAGAATGTCATTCTATGCAGATCATCAAAAGGAACTATGGGTCTATCTCGTTTCCTTCTGCCTGTTACAAACAAAAATGCACAAAGACATAATACCCTGACCACCTTGTGGTGTAGGGTATAAATACACTTTAAAAATGGACACATATAAACACACATACATATATACATGACTTCAAAGATTTTTTTCACTATAGCTGTAAGAAGGGCTTCTTCGGTTCCTAGTGACCTTTTTACTTTAAGAGACAATATTACCTGATTTTAGACATAACAAAGTATATATATATTCTTGATCGGCGTAAAATTCTGAGACGATTTAGCCCTGTCTGTCCGTCCGTCTGTTGCAATAATGCTAGAGTCAAAGCTAATTAAGATAGAAGGCTAAAATTTTGCACAGATAAGTCTTTTGTCTACAGCCAGGTCAAGTTCCCGCATATAACGGTACCCCCGATATTGGGTATTTTAATGATTGTAGCCAAATTTTTCAATGAAATTATCTGAAAATCCATCAAAGGAGTTTCTTCTAAGAACTTTACCCCCTGGAAGAGTATTGTCTAAATAGGTCCACGATATCGTATATCCCCATATAACGGTACCTCCCTATATTCGGTATTCTGAAGATTTTAGCTACATTTTTCAATGGAATTGTCTGAAAATCCACACAAAGAGTTCCTTCTGAATACTTTACTCCCTGGAAGAGTATTGTCCATATAGGTCGACGATTTCGTATAGCCCCCATACAACGGTACCCCTCGATATTCGGTATTTGGAGGTTTAGTCACATTATTCACCGAAGTTGTTTCAAATTTCGTAGTTAGAGTTCGTAATAGGAACTAATGTCTATGACAGAAAATTGTCTATGCAGGTCCATGTCATTGTATACATTGTATACACCCATATATCGGTACCTCCGTAACAAAAACGTTTATATTGAGAATTTATGTGAAATAGATAATACCAACTATTAACCAAATAATATTGGTATATAAAGCATCATATGACTTAAAAAAATATTTATTGGAGCAATTCAGGGTGAGATAAAAAAAAAACTGCAACAAAGTCAAACGCCATAATTTTTACATTTCTTTTTAATTTTATTGAATGAAAGCAAAACAAATCGGAAATAGGATCAAATTTTAAAATAAGTTTAGATGTGTTCGAATTGGTCACCTTTGGCACGACCTTTAAACGGGCAATGAAACCGTCACACGCTGCCCGAATGTTGCTCTGCGGTATTTTGGCCTATTCAAGGCGAAGCGCTTGTTTGAGGTGATCGACACTTTGGTATTTTTGGTGCGCTGGAAATGATACGAGGAACCTCATTTTGTAACCATTCTTAAGTGGCGCGTGCTGAGTGCGATGGTACTGAGTCCTGTTGGAATGTCCAAGATCTGCGGCCAAAATGTTTGCGTGTCCAAGGCTTTAATACACCCTCCAGAATATTTTCACGATAATATTCGGCATTTACTCTGACGCAACGGTCGATTAATACGAGCGGAGTGGGACCATCGGCTGTTATGGCGGCCCACACCATCGCCATGGTCGGCGCTTGAGTTCTAGTGGCCAACTGAAGGTGCCCATTTTCAGCTGACCTCTTTGGCAAGTAAACACGATCATTTTGTTTGTTTACAAACTGCCGGACAACGAATGTTTTCTCATCGGAGAGAACCAAATTCGGCAGTTCACCACTTTCGACCAAGCGAAGCAACTCTTTAGCTCATTTGAGTTTATTTTCTTTCTGTTGCGGTGTAAGTTCTTGCACTTTTTGGAATCTCAATGGCTTTACCCGAGCTCATTTTTCAATATTTGCCGAATGGAATATTGCGATATGTTCCGCTCACAAGCCATTTTCCGGCCACTGCGACGCAGTTTTTTCGAACCATTTATGCTAATGTTGCTGTTTTCTTCCGTCCACTTCCTTAACGTCGGGCTACGCAACCAGTATCACGGTACCAAGCGATGGTACGAGGCACAAAAGATTTATTCGCATTTAAATGCTGGAGTGCTCTAACGATAGCCACCTGTGGTTTTCCAGCCAAATATAAAGAAATCACACTATCACGCTTAAATTCCATCACGAATAAATTTTTTTTTTTCTGGAAAATTCTCACCAAAATGCTTTGGCTTTAATTAGCAATCACTGGAATAGTTTTAACAGCTATCGGACGAGTGGCTTAGAAATGACAGCAATCTGAAGTTGGTTGGAGTTTTTTATCTCACCCTGTAGATATACCGGAACGAATTTCAACAAATGGTAAAATTCGGTTGAATATGAAAAAATCTTTTCAATTTGGGCTGATATTACATATATGGTAATCATTAACCGTAAAATCTGAACCGATATCCATAAACTGTGGCAAAGACATTTTCGAGCAGTATCTGATGCCCGGTATCAAATATCATTGTTGTGGAGTACATATTACGCATGTGAGGGACTTCAACACTAAATCGGATGAAACATACCTATGGGAGCTATAGATATATCTGAACCGATTTTCTCCAAATTTGATGTACTTGCTTCTGGGATGAATTCAGTCCGAATTGCCTTAATGCAGTCCATTTGGGTTGATATTAGCCATTTGGTGCACAAAAAACCTGCAATCGGATAAAGATACATATGGGAGCTATATCCATCTTTATCCGATTGCAGTTGAAGACATATATGGGAGCTATATGAAACGATTCTCACCAATTTCAATAGATATCGTTCTTGGACCAAAAAAATATTGTTTGGAAAATTTCATCTCAATTGGATAATAAATGCGACCTATATTTTGTTCACAAAAATATATGGACAGACGGACGGACAGAGAGACTGACTGACATGCATAAATCGACTCAGAAAGTCTGGGTCTATCTCGCTTCCTTGTCCATGTTACCAGTTATAATACCCTTAACCCTATGTGGTGTAGGGTATAAAAATGTTCCAAATCAAATTGTAATCTCATATTTTACTCGGTTCTGTTGGGAATTAGCTTTCGTGCCTCACAGTGTTATTTAAATGTTGTATATCGCTTAAATTTCAACACCAAAGTTTCCGACTATCTACCAATAAATTACGATCGGATAGTATGTTGCCAGACTATGAAAGAGACTATGAAATGTATTGAATGCTTTTTTGTCAATCGTTCTCAATTAACACATTGTTTTTCTCGTTCGTATTACCACGGTCGTACTGTACTATCACTAAATATATTGGTGTGTGTGTGTTTTTGTTATGCCCTACACCACAAGGTGGTCAGGGTATTATGAATTTGTGCATTTGTTTGTAACAGGCAAAAGGAAACGAGATAGACCCATAGTTCCTTTTGATGATCTGCATAGAATCACTTTCTGAGTTGATTTATGCATGTCCGTCCGTCCGTCTCTCCATGTATTCTTGTGAACAAGATGCAGGTCGCATTTATTATCCGACTGAGATGAAATTTTGCACAGATCATTTGTTTGGCCCAAGGACGAACCCTATTGAAATTGGAAATAATAAAATTTAGATATAGCTCCCATATATATCTTCGTCCGATATACCTTTTATTGTGCACCAAACGTGTAATATCAGCTCAAATAGTATGGAATTTTGCACATACAACCAAAATACGCCTGAACATAAGTATGCCAAATTTGATCGAAATCGGTTCAGATATAGCTATAGCTCCCATATATATTGTTCATCCGATGTGTTATTTTTGTCCTCCGCAGTCGTAATATGCACTCTGTAACAACAATATTTGGGGAAATATATCAAATACAGCTCAGAAATACCTTTGCAAAATTTTATCGAGATCGGTTCAGATTTGGATATAGCTCCCATATATAACTTCGTCCGATTTACCTTTTATTGTGTACCAAGCGTCTAATATTTGTCCATATTTCTAGGATGACATTTAGCACATGCGACCGAATAAAGTCTAGAAGGTAGTATGCCAAATTTGGTGAATATCGGTTCAGATTTAGCTATAGCTCCCATATATATTGTTCATCCGATTTGTTGTATTTGTTACCCACAGCCGTAATATGCACTCCGTAACAGCGATATTCAGGGGAATATATCAAATACAGCTCAGAAATATATTTGTTAAATTTTATCGAGATCGGTTCAGATTTGGATATAGCTCCCATATATATCTTTATCCGATTTCAAATTAATTATGCACCATATGCGCAATACAATTCCGAATTTAAAAGGTACAAATGCTTCGGCATATTTAGTCCTTTGAACTTTAAATTATAATTATAATCATAGCGTGTATGATTGAATTCTCCCATAAAAACTTTTAATTGTTATGTGGAGCTCTACTAAATTAGCAAAGTGGTGTAGGGTATCATAAAGTCGGCCCCGCCCGACTTTAAGACTTTCTTTACTGTTTTTTTTTTAATTTTTCAATAAACATAAATCATCTGCAGAATATTACGTGTATAAAGTTTTATTTATGTTTTACACAACTCCATGACTTACCATTGAAATCGGTACGACAAAGCACATCAAATACAGCAACCAGCTTGGCATCGTCGATTCATGATAGGGATGCATTAACGAATCATCATTGCAAAAGAAGCCGCGCTTATACGCCTCACCCCAGAGTGTGAAACTGAGAATGGGTAAGCCAACTGAAAAGAAGAAGAAAAAAGAAAAAAAATCAAAATCAAAAACATAAACATTAAAACATCTCAAGTTTTGATATTTGTTTTCTTCAAAGTTATTCCTTTTATGAAATAAAAATTTATCTCTTCGAATATTTACAACCGCCACATAAAACTCCCATAAATAATATGCCGCACAGTTGCTTTTTTTCTTTCTTTGCTTCCAAATCTCAATTCATTTCCATAGCCATTTTTCTGAATGGTTTAACTAAGCCAAGCCAATAATACCGCCAGGAGATTAAGCCAATGTTTGGGACGTCATTAAATGAAGTATTTCTCACACGTCGCTGGTGGCTGAATGGCTGGCCGCTTGGCCGCTTGGCTATTTGGATGACTGGTGGCCACAGCAGCCACACGTTATTGTATGGCTGACATATGAGGTAGTCGGACAACCAGCCAGCCCCAGTGAGTGGCAGTCAGGTGTTCGTTCACATGTGGCCACCACAACACACCAACCAACACCATTCCTTCCATTCACCATAACCCATAGCTATGGGTATCGGTTTTCAGTTTGATAATGACACCAATGGTCTGATCTCAACCAACACCACTAACAACAACAAAGATACTAAGTAAATCGGCCCATAAACATTGGTAAACAGGTAAATATTTTTTACCAATTACATTGAGGTTTCGACTTGAGTTTGACATGCAAATAAAGATCCTGGTGCGATATGTAATTCGAGATCAAATGTAGAGCGTGGATACACGCTGCTTGTATGTATGGATGTTGAAACGGAAAGGGCACAGGTTAAAGATGTTGTGTTTGTAAATATAACAAAAGCTTCAAATGAAATAAATTGTCACATTTGACAGTTTGTGAGTGTCAAATGGAAACATGAGAGAAGATGTAGGAAAAAAGATATCATCAGGATAGAGTTTCTAATATCCAATACTCCCAATGGGAAAATATACCGACATTTAAACGTGTTCAATTGAAGCGGCATATGGTTATTTAACCATTTTTATGGTAGTTTTTTGAAAGTTTAATCGATTTTATATCCTCCACCATAGCATGGAGGTTACATTATGTTTGTCATTCCGTTTGTAACACCTCGAAATATACAATTTAGCGATGTCCGTCCGTCTGTACGTCTGTGGAAATAGAAAGAATGTGGTGTAGCCGGTACCTTCCTATTTTCGGTATATTGGTGATTTAAGCGACATTATTCACCGCAAATGTTTCAAAATTGTCCACCTTCGAACAGCCCCCATATAACGGCACATCCCATGATTTTAGCGACATTCTTCACCGGAATTGGTATTTGAAGTTCGTAATGGATATTACAGCCTATTACAGAAAATTGACTGTGCAGGTCCACGCCTTCGTATAGCCCTCATATAACGGTACCTCCCTATTTCCGGCATTTTGATGATTTCATAATTTCATTAAAAGTGTCGGCTTGCCGAACTTAAATCCCTTTTAACTTGTTCTTTTTATACCCTCCACCAAAAAAAGTATGGAGGGTATATTAAGTTCGTAATTCCGTTTGTAACTCATCGAAATAATCATTTTAGACCCAACAAAGTATATATATTCTTGATAAGCGTAAAATTCTAAGACGATTTAGCCCTGTCTGTCCGTTTGACCGTCTGTTGTAATCACGCTACAGTATAAACGAATTAAGATAGGAAGTTAAAATTTTGCACCCATCTCTCTTTTGTCTGCAGGCAGGTCAAGTTCGAAGATGGGCTATATCGGTCCACGATATCGTATAGCCCCCATATAACGGTACCCCCGATATTCGGTATTTTGATGATTTTAGCCACATTTTTCAATGGAATTGTCTGAAAATCCACACAAGTAGTTCCTTGTGGGTACTTTATACCTCGGCAGAGAATTATCTATATAGGTCCACAATATCGTATAGTACTTTATACCTCGGCAGAGAATTATCTATATAGGTCCACAATATCGTATAGCCCCCATATAACGGTACCCCCACGGTATTCGGTATTTTGATGATTTTAGCCACATTTTTCAATGGAATTGTCTGAAATTCCACAAAAGGAGTCCCCTGTGGACATTTTACCCCCTCAAAAAGAATTGCGTATATATGTCCACGATGGGGGGATATACCCATATACGACATGGGGGATATACCCATATAACTGTACCCCCCGATATTCGGTATTTTGATGATGTTAGCCACACTTTTCAATGGAATTGTCTTAAAATCCACACAAGGAGTTCCTTGTGAGTACTTCACCCCCTGAGAGAGAATTGTCTATACAGGTCCACGATATCGTATATCCCCCATATAACGGTACCCCCCGATATTCGGTATTTTGATGATGTTAGCCAAATTTTTCATCGGAATTGTCTGAAAATCCACACAAGGAGTTCCTTGTGGGTACTTTATACCTCGGCAGAGAATTATCTATATAGGTCCACAGTATCGTATAGCCCTCATATAACGGTACCCCCGATATTCGATATTTTGATGTTTTTAGCCATATTTTTCAACGGAATGTCCACAAGAGGTTCTTTGTACACAAGGGGTTCTTTGTGAGTACTTTACAACCCGAAAGAGAATTCTCTATATAGGTTAACGATAACGTATAGCTCCCATATAACGATACCCCTCGATATTCGGTATTTTGAAAATCCACACAAGGGATTCCTTGTGAGTACTTTACACGCAGACATAGATTTGTCTTTATAGGTCCACAATATCGTATATCCCCCCATATCGGCACCTTCCTATATTAGATACTAGCTGAACCCGGTGCGCTTCGCTACCCCTTTTGATTTTACATGCATTCAAAAATTTTATTTACGAATACATGTTGGTTAAAAAAAACAAATTTAAAAATTAAAAAAAAATTGTTGCACTACTTTAATGCGTAAATAACCAAAACTATTAGAAAAGCAGTAACATGACATACATACACGAAGGGTTTGTCCTTCGGATTTATTTATTTCATAGCAAATACCAAGGAGTGCAGTAAACTGCAATCTCTTAAAGTTGAGTGGCATTTCTATTGCATTAGTGAATTCGAGATAGCAACATACTTCGCCGTAATAAGCGTATTTCAAATTAATTGTTGTGTTGTTTTTTAGTGTTAGCCTAAGGCGTTGTGGGTCAATGGTTCTTATTAAAATCATATCCCAATCTGATCCGATTTAAATATAATTTAAAAAAAAATATTTTTACACCAAATTCCGCCACACCTTTCATATTTCATTGAAATTGGTGCATCAAATATGTGAAATCGGCCGAGAATATATATGGGAGCTATATCCAAATCTTAACTAATTTCCAATTAATTTGTCACATTTATTATTGTAACCAAATTCCGCCACACATTCTGAATTTCATTGGTATCGGTCATATATATCACGTTTGGTGCATATACCCAAACCTCAACTGATTTCAATATAATTTGGCAATTTTTTCTGGTGCCAGATTTTATCTCTCTCGCTTTGGGTGCATCAAATATGTGAAATCGGCTGAGTATATATATGGGAGCTATAAACAAATCTGAGCGTATTTGAATATGATTTGTCAAATTTATTTTTGTACCAAATTTAGCCACTCATGCCGAATTTCATTGGAGTCGGAAATACGTATCGTGTTTTGTGCATCAAATATGTGAAATCGGCGGAAAATATATATGGGAGCAATATCCAAATCTGAACCGATTTTTATATAATTTGACTAATTTATTTTCTAATCAAAATCCCGTTACATATTCCAAATTTCTTTGGAACCGAACATACATATCGTGTATGGTGCATAAAATACATGAAATCGGTCGAAAATATATATGAGAGCTATATCCAAATCGGAACCGATTTTAATATAATTTGACAAATATATATTTGTTTTAATTTCCGCTACACATTCCAAATTTCATTGAAATTAGAGATACATAGCGTGTTTGGTGCATCAAAAAAATGAAATCGGTTGAAAATATATATGGGAGCTATATCCAAATCTGAACCGATTTCAATTTAGTTTGACCAATTCATTTTGGCTCCCAATTCCGTTACTTATTTTAAATTTCATTACAATTGGAAATACATATCGTGTTTGGTCCACCATACATGAAATCGGCCGAAAATGTATATGGGAGCTATATCCAAATCTGAACCGATTTCAATATAATTTGTGAAATCAATTTTTTAGATAAAATCTATCAAAATGGTCAGGCTTATCCCTTTATTGTTGTTTTTATAAAAACAACGTTTGTTTATTAGTGGAGAACGATGGTAATGTTTACCAGGGGGTAAGGCAGGGAATACCTAGGTTTCGGAAAGAGCCACCAATCCTCAGAGCCACCAATCCTCATCATAATAAACAAACGTTGTTTTTATAAAAACAACAATAAAGGGATAAGCCTGACCATTTTGCAACAACAAAATACTACGGTATCCCGAACAAAAAAGCCACACTGTTCTATTTATAGACAACGCACGGTCGACGAAGGGGTTTTTGTTGTAACAGACAAAACCAACTTACATGGTTATGCTACTTCGTTCAGGTTGAACGAAAGCATAACAAGTGGAGAAAGATGAAAATGTTTATAAGTGCGGTTGTAAGATTTAGAAGACTTTCCAAAAGAATTTTAGTTTTATATAATTCTTTGGTTCCTCTTCTGTTGAGCTTACGATCTCGTCACTTGGGTAAAAAAAAAAAAATGTTTTTTGTCATAGAAGGAGAATATCCCAGACAAAAACAAGGGAACTGATGAGGATTGGTGGCTCTTTCCGAAACCTAGGTATTCCCTGCCTTACCCCCTGGTAAACATTACCATCGTTCTCCACTAATAAATAAACGTTGTTTTTATAAAAACAACAATAAAGGGATAAGCCTGACCATTTTGCAACAACAAAATACAACGGTATCCCGAACAAAAAAGCCACACTGTTCTATAAAATCTATCACACGTTTCAAATTTCATTGAAATTGGGGATACATAGCGTGTTTGGTGCAACAAATGCTTGAAATCGGCCGAAAATATATATGGGAGCTATATCCAAATCTAAACCGATTTCAATATAATTTGAAAAATTTATTTTCGGATTAAATCCCGTCACACATTCCAAATTTCATTGGAATCGAACGTTCATATTGTGTTTGAGGCATCAAATAAACGATATCGGTCGAAAATATATATGGAAGCTATATCCAAATCTGAACCGATTACAATATAATTTGACAAACTTATTTTTGTTCCAAATTCCGTTACGTATTCCAAATTTGGAGCCTGTATCTTCAACCAATCAATATATATGTGCATATAAAATCTAAATTTTTGGGAGGTACCTCCGATTCTGATGCTATATCTCCAGTTCCAAGTGGAAATTCAAAAATGTATATAGCCTATGTTACTTTCAGGCGATGTTGCAATATATATGGAAATTTTCAGGGAAATCTATTCATCGGTTTTCGAGTCCATAAATTACAAACAAACAAACAAACATACAAACATTTTCCTCTTTTATTGATATAGATTTTAAAAGAATTTTTAATGGATTTCATTAATTTTGAAAATTTTCTAATTCTTTCCGAATGGTGGAGAGTATTCAAAGTTCGGCCCGGCCGAACTTACTGCTTTTTTACTTGTTTCTCCTCGATTTCACACTTAGAATATAGTTTTTCTCTATCTTGACTACCACTTCTCAAGAATATTTCGGCTCCCACTCAAACAGGAGTACACACTAGTTTAATAGACACCTTTCCGTAGTCCATTGCTCAGTTCTCCTCAAATATTTTGATTTTTGCACATAGAAAATAAAGGTATACACTTAAAAGATTTAATATTTACGCCTCTCGACAGATTTTATTGTATAAAATTCTACATCTCATAGATTTTTATATTTCACGGAATATTTGGATGGTGTAAACCAAAAATAAGCGGGACTATGAGCTTTGCCTGTCCAATCCTTATATCAGAATTGTAATATTGCAGATGGGTATAAGCCTCAAAGTTGGTCGGATTAACTAAGGTGTTGCAACATTCAAACCGATGTGAGTAAATTGTGGAGAATAGTAAAAAAGCTCTTATAACGATGCAACTTGACAACCCCCAATTGTCTCTACATAACAATGAATACATGCAATAGCGAATGTTCAAGCAAAAGGACAAAGCGTTGGGCGCCATAACCTTAAATGTAAGTCGGGTTCTCAACCACAACAGGCTGTACCAAAGAACGGCATTGGACACAGCGAGCCACGCCCCACTGGAGAGTATGAAGCGATATACATGATCATCCTAATATTCTATTTCAATTTTGCAATGTCCGTCAGTCAGCCTATCCGTCTGCGGAAGTTACTCTATTATATTGAGATTTGCCAAATCTGAATGGAATAGGATGTTCATTTCGCGTTTTATGAGCTTCATGGATATTAAAAATTTTGACCTCCTGTGGGGTAGATACCAGACGAAGTGGACCTATCCTCACACCAGACCATGGGTTAAAAAAAAAAAAAATATTGAGATGTGTGGAATTTGAAGACAATCGGACTTATAAGAGTTATAATTATTGAACATTTTGAACCTTTGTTGGGGAGGTATTTGATGGAATTGACCGATATTGTGCATTTTCTCCCCTGACCTAGCGCTAATACAAATCGTACGATTTTCAAAGTTGTAGCAAAATCGGATTATCCTTTCTCTTTCTTTGAAAATTTCGACCTTTTGTGGAGGAGGTACAAGAAGAAGTGGACCGATATTACCCATCTCCGAACTTGATCTAAGTTTGATAATAATATTACGATGTACCAAGTTTGGACCAAATCGGATGCTCTCTTCGTGAGTTATAGTGCGCGTCAGCCGGACAGACAGACAGGCGGATGGGCGGAAATCGCCAGATCGACTCCAAATGTAAAGAAACGGATTTGGTCCAAAGAGGCCAATTTTTTCGATGAGGCACGTTTTGGCCATATCAAATGATATATAGCCTCTCTAGCCATATGGCTGAGCATATAAATAATATAGACTCCTCGAATACTAGATCTGATCACTAATAAATATCTCTTAAAAAATGCTATTTCCCAAATTGTGTAAAATATTAAAAATTTGGTAAATTTGTTTTTTTTAATATTTGCTTTTTTAATGCAATTTGTTATTGTTTTTAATATTTATTTAATATCTATAAAAAAAAAGTTGAGTTCTTAGAACTATTTTCAACTAAAAAATATTTTTAAACCTTATAAGGTTTCGAAATTGGAGAAATATTAAAAAAATGTATTAAAAAAAAATCAAGATATTTTAGATGTCGAATTCTTTAAAAATATTTTCAAAGGACTTTTAGTTCATGGATTCGATTTTTTTAAAACTAAAAATTGTTGACGTTATATTTTAGACTTACAGTGTCCTCGCTAAATACATTGAAGCCCATTATACAAATAGTTTTGAAAAAGCCTATGTGTGCTATGGAATACCGTGAGATTTATAAATATTTTATGTTCGAGACACCCTGCTGTTGGGTCGAAGTACACAGTCCGTATGTCTGTAAATTTAAAAAATCAACTAACACAGATTTGCAATTTAAACAAATATAAAAAAAAACTGTTTTATTTATTTGTTTAAAACAAAAAAGCACCATGTTTAAATTCAGGTCGCTCAATGATGCCGCCAAAAACAAAGAAATTATAATAAATCAAAATCAACAACCAAACTATTAAAACTACAAAACACAATATGAAAACATAATTTAACAGAGGGGGAAGCCACAACACACATTTAAACATACATGTATCATTTTGCTACAGCACCCCACAAAAAGGGTAAAAAGTTGCGATGGGGAGCTATTTAATTTTAAATGCAACCAATATATTCAAAGAAGCCAAAACTGGGCCCCCTCTTTTTTGTGACACTGCTTGTGGGGCTTGTCATTACTTTGGCCTCGAGTGGGAATTAAATGAGCAGAGGGTGGCTGAGTGACAGCTAGTAGCCGCAATGGGTTCTGCTACTTTGTTTTCATTTCATTGAGATCATTCCAAATGGTGTTCGGTCTGCAATTTCACACTTTGTTCACCTTTTGCGTAGTTCTCCTCATCTTTTTCCATTTTAAACAAAATTTATCATCTAAACAACCGCCCCAACCCCCTTTCCAATCCATAAACAATGGAAATTTTGCTTTAAATCTTTCTCCCGTGATGGAATAATTTTTTGTTTTTTTTTGATATTAATTTTTTTCATGTAAACAATACCAGCAACAACAGTTGCTGCATCTAAAATAATAAATAAATTTATTAAAATAAATAAATAACCCAAAACCAAATAATCTAACAACTAGTTCCAAAGTGCACTGTGCCATTGATGCAGCAAATGCAAGCAGCTAATGATGGTGGGTCTATGTAGGGGAGGGGATTTAAGAACCAATTAGTGTAGGTGCGATATTCCTTTGACAACATTTTTTGTAAAAATCTATGGTTGAAGCTGTTTAAAATATATTATTTACAACACTCAAATTAGTCAGATATGCCTTTAGTTAATATTTTCCAAAAAACGCTACGGGCTCATACGAACTACAGTAAACAAGTAAAAAAGTTGTAAGTTCGGCCGGGCCCAACTTTAAATACCCTCCACCATTTGGAACGAATTTAGCAATTCTCAAAACCAATCAAATCTGTTAAAATCTTAAAAATACCGAATATCTGGATGTAGCGCTATACGATGAAGTGGACCTACACAGACAATTTTCAGTCATAGGCTGTAGTGTCCACTACGACCATCAAATACCAAATTTGAAAGAATTTCGGTGAATAATGTCGCTAAAATCAACAAAATACCGAATATCGGCAGGTACCGTTATATGGGGGCTATACGCAGACATGAACCTGCACAGACAATTTTGTGTCATAGGCTGTAGCATCTATTACAAATTTCAAATAAATCTCAAACAATTTCGATGAGTATTGTACCTACAATCGTCAAAATACCAAATATAGGGAGGTACTGATATATGGGGCCCATACGAAGACCTGCACATGCATAGACAATTTTCTGTAACAGACTGTAGTTCCCATTACGAAATTACGAACTCTAAGTACGTAATTTGAAACTACTCCGGTGAATAATGACGCTAAAATCATCAAAATACCGAATGTTGGGAGGTACTGATATACGGGGGCTATATGAAGACGTGGACCTGCACAGACAGTTTTCTGTCATAGGCTGTAGTATCCAATCAAATACCAAATTTGAAACAATTCCGGTGAATAATGTCGCTATAATCATCAAAATACCGAATATCGGCAGGTAACGTTATATGGGGGCTATACGAAGACGTGGACCTGCACAGACAATTTTCAGTCATAGGCTGTAGTATCCACTACGACCATCAAATACCAAATTTGAAAGAATTTCGGTGAATAATGTCGCTAAAATCAACAAAATGCCGAATATCGCGAGGTACAGTTATATGGGGGCTATACGAAGACGTGGACCTGCACAGGCAATTTTCCGTCTTAGGCTGTAGGATCCATTACGAACTTCAAATACCAAATTTGAAACAATTCCGGTGAAAAATATTGCAAAAATCATAAAAATACCGAATATCTGGAGGTACCGTAATATGGGGGCTATACTCATTTTCTTTACCTAAATTGCTGATCAAAAATATATATACTTTGTGGGGTCTAAAATGTATATTTCGAGGTTTTACAAACGGAATGACAAACTTAATATACCCTCCATACTATGGTGGAGGGTATAAAAAGGTACTAAATGGTATACCATTTAGCATAGATTAAAGAATAAGAGCTAGAGTTGTGGGTTTCGAAATGCATGGTCTACAGTGCACGAAAAGTACTAAATGGTACTAAACTTAGTGTATGGCTTAGGAAAAGACCTGGAATTATGTATTTTGCTACTAGAATCACCGTGAGTGTGTAGCATTTAGACACGCCGATGCATTGGAAAATGCGTACTATCTAGTGAACGAAAAGTACTATATGGTACTAAATTTAGTAAAAGGCTAAACTTTTGAATATTGATAGGGAATTACTATGAGTGTTTAGCCTATAGATAAGGAGGTGGATTGGGAAACGGGTACCCTATATCTTGTACGAAAAACACTAAATTTGGTATATATTGCAGAAGAAGACCTGAAATTATTCATTTTGGTACTAGAATCACTATGAGTGTGAAGCGTTTAACCATGGAGATGAATTGGAAAATGCGTACTATCTAGTGTACGAGAAGTACTATATGGTACTACATCTACGCAAGGTGACGCAAAAGTAATCCTCCAATCAGAATATGCTATACATTTTACGATTGGCGCCTAATGTCAGTTCTGTTTTGACATTTTTGTAGTAAACAAATTTTGGTACAAAATTTGAGGATGTTTCCGTACAAAGTCCAGATGGTGCATCAGCTGATAGCTGCTGACCGCCAATTGTGTCTAACATACGCTCAAGCCATCCTTAATCACCCTCAGGAAGAAGATGATTTTTCATATAAAATAATCATGAGTGATGAAGCCCATTTCCATCATAAGCAAAATTTACGCATCCGGGACACTAAATATCTGCGTGTAACTCACGAAGAACCATTATACCCGCTCAAAGTCACTATATGGTGTGCTGTTTTAAATAGAGGAGTCATCGGACCTTTTTTCTTCGAAGACGTCGTGGGCCAAATGGTTACGGTGAATGGTGAGCGCAACAAATCAATGATCAACGAGTTCTTTTTGCGGCAACTTGATGAGTTAGGATATATATTCTTGATCTGCGTAAAATTCTAAGTCGATTTAGCGATGTCCGTCTGTCTGCCAGTCTGAATGTCTATTGTAATCATGCTATCTTTCGAACGAATTGAGACAGAAGTCTAAAATTTTGCACACATGTTCATTTTGTCAGTAGGCAGGTTAAGTTCGTAAATGGGTCATGTAGGTCCACGTTTTCATATAGCCCCCATATAAGGGTACCTCCCGGTATTCGGTATTTTGATTATTTTAGCGACATAATTCACCGGAATTGTTCAAAATTTGGTATTTGATGTTCGTAATGGATTCTATAGCCTATGACAGGAGGATGTCTGTTTTGGTCCAGGTCTTCGTATAGGTCCCATATATCAGTACCTCCCTATATCCCTATTTTGACGAGTTTAGGTACAAAACCCACCGAAATTGTTTTAGATGTCGTATTTGAAGTTCGTAATGGATGCTACAGCCTGTGACAGAAAATTGTCTATGCTGTTCCAGGTGTTCGCACAGCTCCGATATAGCGTTACCTCCCTATATACGATATTTTGATGATTTCAGCTTATAGGTACCCCCCTTTGGCATAAAACGGAGCAGTATATTCAAAAATGAGGAAATAATTCTCAATCACATCGCAAGATGTATAAGATGTTGGGTATGTATCACCGAAGCTTGCTTTGAATCAGAGTTCACTTTAACACTGCATCCGCCTTATGAGTAGTTCTCTCATTGTGTGGTATTTTCGCTCTGCTTACCTAATGGTGCTTATCTTTTATCTTAAGAGATAGAGTCCAATTACGCCGTGCTAATTCCGTCAAAATTACCGACTTTAGGTTTAAGATTTGAAGTAAAGATCAAATAATCCTGGAAGTAAAGTAAAAATCGAACGTACTCTTTTGTATACTCGATGCCGTTCAAACAGGGTTGAATATGTTTTTTCTCGTTTTAGAGTGGGAGCACAATTCGAGTTGTTGTCGTACAATTTTGTATGTATGTGTATTTTCTCAAACCTCAACTACAAATGAAACAAAGCCAAACACGTTTCAGCTCTCTCTCTCTCTCTCCTTCTATCTCTTTTGCTCTCTTTGAGCGTGTCGACTCCCATTCTAATTTTTCAAAGAGTGACATTAAAAATTCCCACTCCACGATCACTCCCACTCGCGAGCAAGTTAATGGTTTTAACTACCCAATACAAACAAGTAAAAAAGCAGTAAGTTCGGCCGGGCCGAACTTGAAAAACCCTCCACCTCCACCCTCCACTTAGAAACAATTTGGAAATTTTCAAAAAAAAAAAAAATCTGTTAAAATGTTGTTGTTTTTTATTGTTGACCTGTATATTGATTCTTATAAACTTTATTTTGGCTTAAGGTCAATTGAAAAACATCATTTTTCTCCCTGAAGATGACTGTCGAAGACAGTCGAAATATCGGAAAATAAAAATCAAAATTAAAAAAATAAAACACTGATGTTTTTCAATTGACCTTAAGCCAAAATAAAATTAATAAGAATCTGTTAAAATCTTAAAAATTTATTGGGCGTTAGAATGGGGTCTATACGAAGACGTGGACCTGCATAGACAACTTTTGTCATATGCCATTACAATATTCAAATACGAAACTTGAAAAAATCCGCCAAAATCATAAAAATACCGAATATAGGGAGATACCGATATATGGAGGATATACGAGAACGTGGGCCTGCATAGACAATTTTCTGTCATGAATAGTTCCCATTACGAACTCTAAATAAGAAATTTGAAACAACTCTGGTGAATACTGTCCTTAAAATCATCAAAATACCCATTATCCGGGGGTATCGTGGTATGGGGCCTATACGATGTCGTGGACCTATATAGATTCTCTTTCAGGGGATAAAATGCGGATTTTCAGACAATGTGTGTGGATTTTCAGACAATTTCATTGAAAAATGTAGCGAAAAACATCAAAATACCGAATATAGAGAGGTACCGTATATGGGGGCTGTATAATATCGTGGACCGTCTTCGAACTTGACCTTGACGATATTAAAAGGGTAATTTTTAAAAGCAGAACAGTTTTTTTCTTCGGTTGTGCGGTCCATATAATTAAATGTTTAAATCATGTAAATATTGTCCGCAACTACGCCTCAAATGGTCCATCCGCTTAGTCCAATTTTAAGAAGTTCTTTCTGAAACTTCACCCGGTATATCACTAAGAAAATTCTTTAGTGTCTTCCAAGACATGTTTCTTTGTATATACATGAGTCCAAAAATAAAATAGTCCTAAGGTGGTAAATCACACGATCCAGGCGACCAATTGTCCGGTCCCGAACGAGAAATAAAATGTTCACCGAACTCATCTCACAATAAGTCCACTGCAACGCGTGCTGTCTGGCAAGTGGTTGTTATAAGTCAAATCCAGCTCTTGCATTTTGGGCCATTCACAGTTAGGTTACGATTCGCAGCCCATAAACTGAACCAAACTGAGAATATGGTCACTTTTATTAAGATGTCGATTGATGTAAGGAATCAAAAGACTCTTCAGATATGTGGAAGAATCTTAGCTTCGATTTGGGATGGATTTCAATTCGTTTATAATAGTGTCTCACATACACAAATGTTATGAGAGAGATCATTACAGAATTTCAAAACTGGGAATTCTTCAAATTTCGCACGCTCTATTTTTTATCTAAAGAGAACAGTCCGACTGTTGAAAGCATTCCACATACTGCCGCAAAATACGCAGCAACATCTTTTCGATTTCAATGTGAAAGGAGCAAAACAACAAATTACTACAAGCAATAAAAAAACAACAACATCAACTTCTACAAAAGATCACGAACAAAGTGCAAAAAGTTCAATTGCGAACAATAGCGCAATGAAAAAGACAACCATTCAGGCGGATGATAAGCCCATTAATAACATGAAAATGATGTGATGTGACAAAGCCGTAGTGCGCGCCACGTCAATTTCGCCAACAGAATGGCCGAGGCAAAGAAAAACGTGGAGAAACATAAGTGAATGGTATTTCGGCTAATGAATGAATGAATGATCGAATTAATTGATAGTGCGCTTATTTTTTGTTCTAAATTTATTATTTTCAATTTCCCTTTTATTTTCGGCATGGTCAGGGGTCAGTTATGATTTGATTGAGTCAACATCATTGCAAACATTTAAGCGAAAAGAAAAAAATGATTCAGTCATCATGAGAATTTTGTTGTGATGTGATAAAACAGATGGGTTCCAAAGAAAGAGCTGGGTGCCGGAGTTATACTGTAATATTAATCATAAATAAAAAAACGAGAGAGGGTAAACCAGTTCAAAAAACGATGCATAATTTATGGGGGTTTGCTGAGTTTTTCTGAGAAGTGACGATGGAGTTTTTTACAAAATGATGGCATTGAGGATAATTAAAAAAATATAAATAAATATATAAATGAATAAAAACAAATCACCAAAGTATTTAGAAAACTAATGTTATCTTCAGTACTCCAACTGAGGAATTACTTGTCGAAAACCACCATGACCTCCCACAGTTTTAACTGAACTTTTGAAAACATCAAGGTACATTGAATTGTTACGAGGCTTTGTGAGGCTTGCAGCATCAAACTTAATTATCCATGAAAACTGATCTGATTCCTAAAACGGTTAAAAAGTTGACACTAAACAAACGAGAACCTTTACGTCTCAAGCCCAATCCAATTCGATAAAAATGTAGGATAGCAACCATAGGTAAATCTGATCCTTTGAATGAAAAATTCAAAATTCCTCATTTTTCCCCACATTGCAATAGAGAAGCGATTTTTATTTATTTATATTTTTTTTATTTTGACACTGAGTTCATCTTTCCCATAGAAACAACATTTTATTGAATTTTTCTATTTTTTCTATAGAGAAAATAATATTTTTTTCTATAGAAAAAACTGCTTTAAGGAAAAAGAGCCTATTTCCTCGTTTTTCTATAGTGCTAAAACAATTTTATAGGAAAAAAATTATATTTTTTCTTTAAACGGAACATGCTAATCTTTCATTTTTCTTATTTTTCCTACGAAGAAATAATGCCTGAGTTTTCCTATAGAGGAAATAATTCTGTATTTTTCCCCCTTAGGGTTGAAAATTCCTCATTATTTCCATAGGGGAATAAATTCTCAGCTAAAAATGCATTATTATTTCTGTAGAGGGATAATTTTTTTACATAGGAGGAAACATTCCTCACTTTTATTTTTCAATAGGGGGGAAATTCCTCATCCCTTCCTCAGAGGGAAAAATCTATTTTTTTCCATGGATGGAAAGATTCCTGATAATTTCTATAGAGAAACTCCTAACTTTGAGAAAATGCCTCTGTGGGGAAATAGAGGACCGATTTTTTCTGTTGAAAAAAAAATATAATTTATTCTCTTGAGACCACTGAGAATCGATTTTTTATAAGCAAAAATATCTCCACTAAGGATCGATTTTTTTGTTTCTATAGAAAAAATGTCCCAGTGGAGACAACAGGGCACCACGATTGTTCCTTTCAAAAGTCCACGATTGGTCCAATCGAGAAAATTGGTCCTTAAAAAATATTCTCTAAAAAATCCTTAAAAATCTACGATTGGTCCTTTGAAAATATTCTCTAAAAAATCCTTAAAAATCTTCGATTGGTCCTTTGAAAATATTCTTAAAGAATCCACGATTGGACTTTAAAAAATTCACGATTGGTCCTTAAAAAATTCACTATTAGTTCTTTAAAAATATTCTTAAAAATTCGACGATTGGTAATTTGAAAACATTTTAACAAAATCGACGAATGGTCCGTAAAAAGTTCTGGATTGGTCCTTTAAAAACATTCCTTAAAAAGTTCACGATTGGTCCTTAAAAAATCCACGATTGGTTCGTTAAATATTCCAAGATTGGTCCTTAAAAAATTCACGATTAGTTCTTTAAAAATGTTCTTAAATATTCCACAATTGGTCCTTTGAAAATATTTTTACAAAATCGACGACTGGTCCTTAAAAAATTCCTGGATTGGCCTTTTAAAAACATTCTTTAAAAATTTCACGATTGGTCCTTAAAAAATTCACGATTGGTCCTTTAAATTTTTTCTTAAAAATCCTTTACACCTTCCTGAATTGATCCTTTAAAAATATTCTAATAAATCCTCGATTAGTCCTTTCAAAAATCCACGATTGATTCTTAAAAAACATGTTTGCTAAATTCACGTTTGATCCTTCGAAAAGTCTTCGACGCGTTCTTTGAAAAGTCCTCGATTTTACAACCTACGATTGATTATAAAAGAATTCAAATTAAAAAAAAAATTGATCCTTTACAAAATTCACCTTTAGTCCTCTACAAAAAAAAAGATCGAAACCCCTCAGTTAGACCAATGAAGATCGATTTTTTTTATGAAACAAGTTAAAAAGCAGTAAGTTCGGCCAGGCCGAACTTTGAATACCCTCCACCATTTGGAACGAATTTGGAAATTTTCCAAAAATAAAATCCGTTAACAATTCTGTTAAAATTTTAAAAAAACATTTTGGGGTCTATACGACGTGGGCCTACGTAGGCATTGTTTGCCATAAGTCATTACCATATTCAAATTCTAAATTTGAAAAAAAAATTAATAATGCACCTAAAATCATCAAAATACCGTATATAGTGAGGTACCGTTACATCGGAGCTATACTAAGACCGGGATCTGTATAGACAATTTTCTGTCACAGGCTGTAGCATCCATTACGAACTTCAAATACGACTTCTCAAACATTATCGATGAGTATTGCACCTAAAATCGACAAAATACCGAATATAGGGAGGTACTGATATATGGGCCTATACGAAGACCTGGACCTGCATAGACAATTTTCTGTCACAGACTGTAGATCCCATTTCGAACTCTAAATACGTAATTTGAAACTACTCCGGTGAATAAAGACGCTAAAATCATCAAAATACCGAATATTGGGAGGTACCGTTATATGGGGGCTATACAAAGACGTGGATCTGCACAGACAATTTTCTGTCATAGGCTGTAGTATCCATTACGAACCTCAAATACCAAATTTGAAACAATTCCGGTGAATAATGTCGCTAAAATCGTCAAAATACCGAATATTGGGAGTTGCCTTTATATGGAGGCTATACGAAAACGTGGACCTACATGGCCCATTGGCCCATTTACGACTTAGAATTTTACGCTGATCAAGAATATATTTACTTTGTTGGGTCTGACATGAGTATTTCGAAGAGTTACAAACGGAATGACAAAGTTAATATACCCTCCATAGTATGGTTGAGGGTATAAAAATGCTTCAGTGAAAGCAAATATCGACCGATTGAGGGTCGATATTTTGCTACAAAAAAATAATTATTGTTTAGAAAAATGGATTAATTTGTTTCAATACGAATTCATTCTTGGCTTTTTTTCTCAAATTATTACACCTCTCCCGCCCTGTACATCTTCTACAATTAATCTACAATTAATTCACTATCAAACTTACCACAAGCCAGCAACACAAAATCCAATAAAATTCGACAGAATATCTTCTTCGTTCCATGCAGTTCCATTTTATGTTTTTGGGCAATGCTGCTTCCAGTCGCTGTTACGTTTCGACCACCTCCAACCGAATCGATGAATATGTTTAAACTTTTCTCGTTCTTATTGCTATGATTAATATTGTTGTTGTTATTATTGTTATTATGGTGATTCGATAGCGATGACAATGTTGTACTGGCTGTGCTAGCCGTTGTTGTTGACGATGGTGAGGCTGAGATGCCACTGCCAGAACTGTGTCCCATAGCGCTGACGCAACCCGTGCTGCTGGCCCCCAGATAATTGGCCGTGCCACTGTCACAGTTGGCATTACCGTTCGCCGCAAGTAGGGCTGTTGTGGTGGTTGCGGAGCTAGCTGGGTCTGTTGGCGCATGGTGGCTGGTTACTGCAGCCATTGCTGCTGCACCGCAGAGACCTACAGATATGGAGGCTGATGCCAGTGTGGCTCCATTCAGTGTCGGCGAAGATGGTTCACTGCAGCTACTTTGGCTCTCAAGACGCTGCAGAGGTGTTGTGTCACAGACGCTGGTCGGTCGTAAGCTGTTCATGGTGACGTTTTGAGAGTTCTGTGTAAAAGCGATTAAGAGCTGCTCCAAAGGGGGGAGGGGTGGGGGTTACTTATCACTTCAATATCGTATTCAATTTAATAAAATTTTCTTTTGGGGAATTTATTATGGATCTCTTCTTTTCAAAACTCCTCCATGCTAATCAATTACTTTTCAATCAATCCAAAACCATAACATTTGGAGCGTAGGACGATGATGATGATCTCTGCTGGTGATGCTGATCTAATGCTCTTAACGGTAATTGAATGGATGATGTGGTGATGCTGATGATGCCAATACCAAATTCGATTCTGTGAAAAACTCAATACCCAATCTTTCCTATTCAAAATCAATAGCCTTCTGCTATTGTTGTTGTTACTGTTGCTGTTGCAGCTACCTCTTCCTTTGTTATGTTTATCTCTACTGATGACATGTGAAATTCACTTCCCAAGACATTGAATTCGAGCTGGCTGGATGGCTGGCTGTTGGGCGTTGGAGTGTTCATTACCTTTAGGGTTGTTGACTCCTTTGTTTTTGTTTAGATCATCAATACCTGGGGATTAGAGAAGAGAAAAACAACCATAATTAAGTTAAGATTAACTAACAACAATAGTTTTGTTGTTTTTGGGTGCCAGTATTGTTTGTGTGTTGTTTTGTCTTGTATGTCTAACTTTAGGGTGTCAAATTTTCAGATCAGCAGGTAGTAGAAGTTCGTTGTATTGAAAATTGCTTTCTGCGAAACATTAATTGTTTCGAAGATGACACTTGAAAATCATCATTGCACTTGCTGAGATTATGGTAATGGGATTTTGGGAAAATTCATTTAAGACAGGATATTTGTGTTTAAACGATCCTGGTTTGAATATCTCTAAACACTAAATAAAATTTAATTAGAGTTTATTAGAAAATCATTAGGGGAATATTCTCCAAAAAAATCATGATTATAGTAAAGTACAAGGCAAAAATATCTTCTAAAAATGATTCACTCCATAAAGTACCCCAGTGGTCCTTTCAAAAACGTTCTTAACAATTTTTGTTTTTTAAATTAAACAAAATATTTGTTTTTCCTTTAAGACAATTAAAAAGAAAATCTTAAAAAACACACTATAGTGGCCTAAAAAATATTCTTCAGCGGACGCCACTCAGTGTCTATTTCTTTCTGTAAAAATACCTCAAGTGATGCCACAAAGGATCAATTTTTTTCCTTAGAAAATTACTAAAGGAAAAAGTCTTAGTCGGCACTACCAAATACGGAATATCGGTGGGTATCGTTATATGTGCACTATAGGAAAACGTGGAACTAAATATTCAATGTTCTGCCACCGGGCTAGAACCCATTATGAACTACAAATACCAATTTTTATCAACATATCGACAGGTTCCGTTATATGGGGGCTATTCCAAAACGTGGACCTATACATACAATGTTTCGTCACACGAGCTAAAACCAATTACGAAGTACAAATACCAATTTCTAGACTAATCCGTTAACAAATGTGGCAAATATCCTCAAAATGCCAAATAAGGGGTGGTACCGTTATATGGAGGCTATACCAAAATGTGGGCCAATATATACAATGTCTCGCCACACGTTCTAGAACCTATTATGACCTACAAATACCAATTTCTGGACTAATCCGTTAACAAATGCGACAAATATTATCAAAATACCAAATAAGGTGTGGTACCGTTATATGGGGGCTATACCAAAACGTGGACCTATACATACAATGTTTCGACACACGAGCTAGAACCAATTGTGACCCACAAATACCAATTTTTAGGCAAATACGTGGAAAAGTGTGGCAAAAATCATCAAAATACTTATCAAAATAATAAAAAGTAAATAGACCGATACATCTCATTTTCAATAACAACCATCCTACACACAATAAAAATTGTCCTGCTAAAATTTTGCTCCACGTCAAATAATGTGGACTGTATCGTGATTTCAACATATAGACAGACGGACGGACACGATTAGATCGACTTAAATTTTTATGCTAATTATGAATATATATACTTTATGGGGTCTACGAGGAATATTTAAGGATGTTACAAACGGAATGACACTGTTAATATACCCTCCTTTCAAAGGTGTAGGGTATAAAATTCCGCTGTTGGAGCTTTAAAACAACCGTTTGATACTTTAAAAACATTCTTTACACAATCCGTCCCTTAAGAATATCCTTATATAATCCACGGTTGCTCCTTTAAAACTGTTCTTCAAAAAATCCACTATAGCTCCTTTAAAAATTCACGAACGAAAAAAAACAAGGTTGATGCTTTAAAAGATCTTTAAAGCATACGCAAAAAGTTCTTTAAAAGATCTTTAAACATCTACGATAGGTCCTTTAAAAGATATTCAAAACATCCACGATAGGTCCTTTAAAGGATCTTTAAAAAATCCTCGATTGGTCCTTTAAAAAATCATTGAAAAATCCACGATAGACCCTTTAAAAATTCACCATTGGTCCATAAAAACCCAGGATTGGTCCTTTAATTTTTTTTTTAAAGTCCACGATTGGTCCTCTAAAGATCCACGATTGGATTTAGATCTGTAATACATCTACGAAGGTCCTTTAGAAGATCTTCAAAATATCCACGATAGGTCCTTTAAAGGATCTTTAAAAAATCCTCGATTGGTCCTTTAAAGGATCTTTAAAAAATCCTCGATTGGTCCTTTAAAAAACTTTCAAAAATCCACGATAGGCCCTTTTAAAATTCACGATTGGTCCATTAAAAACCCACGATTGGTCCTTTAAAAAAAATTTTAAAAAAGTCCACGATTAGTCCTCTAAAGATCCACGATTGGCTTTAGATCTGTAATACATCTACGAAGGTCCTTAAGAAGATCTTCAAAATATCCACGATAGGTCCTTTAAAGGATCTTTAAAAAATCCTGGATTGGTCCTTTATAAAATCATTGAAAAATCCACGATAGGCCCTTTAAAATTCACGATTGGTCCATTAAAAAAGTCCACGATTGGTCATCTAAAGATCCACGATTAGTCGTTTAATTTTTTTTTTTTAATCCACTATTGGTCCTCTAAAGATCAACGATTGGTCGTTTAATTTAAAAAAAAGACGATTGGTACTCTAAAGATCCTTTAAAATTTTTTTAAAAAAAATCCACGATTGGTCCAAAAAAGATCCACGATTGGTCCTTTAAAACAAATCTGTAAAAAATCCACGATTGGTAATCAAAAGATACACGATTCTTCCGTTAAAAAAATCTTTAAAAAAACCACGATAGGTTCGCAAAAGATCCTCGATTCGTCCTTTAAAAAATCCACGATTGGTAATATAAAGATCCACGATTCGTCCTTTAAAAAAATTTGTAAAAAATCCACGATTGGTAATCTGAAGATCCACAATTGATCCTTTAAAAAAATTTGTAAAAAATCCACGATTGGTAATCTGAAGATCCACAATTGATCCTTTAAAAAAATTCTTTAAAAAATCCACGATTGGTACTAAAAAGAAACCCACGATCAAAAGGTTTTATGAAAAAACAAATTAATTCCATAATTAAAGCTCATTTTGATTTGGATTTTCTTAAATCCATGCCCTTTAAAATATCCCTTAACAAAGATCCACGGTCGAAGCTTTATATGACATTGAAAATTATTCTTTACGAAAAATCCAGGACTTGTACACGATAAAAGCTCTCTATATTGGACTTTAAAAAAATATTCATTAAATAATCCTCCATTAAAGCTATATGAGTCTTTGAAAGCCAATCTTTAAAGACCCAGTATAAAAAAGTTCATCATAGGAAAAAAAAAATTGGCTATAGGAGAAATATAGAAGCGAGAAGGAAAAAGAGAATATTTATAGAGAGAAGTGTAGTTAGGTGGGTGGTCCGCCTAGTCGAAGAATGCCTTTGGCAAATTTGAAAAATGACGATGGGATCTGTGTCTGAGAACGTTTAGGGTAGACATCTGTTACTGATGTGACCAGTCAGTATGGCTACGACGTTTCTTAGATCAAACCTACTAAATGATAGAAACCGACTTGTTCTTCTTCTTGACATTACTGGCAAGATGGCCTTTGATACCTGATAAAATCTCGTTTATTGAGTTAATTGTCCTGCAAAGAAATCTACTTTGCTCGACCATTAAAAATATATCACTGAGTCCTTAATAAATATTCTTTAAAAATCAGGATTTTCCACAATATTATTTTTCGAAAATAATCTAAAGTACATCTCTCAGAGCCTTTCGAAAAAAACATTTTTCGAAAATTCTCTCCAAACAAAGAAAAGTAGAAAACTAATTTCCCTCAAACGGTAATCGGAAAATAAACAAATCATCCATTAGCACTTCATGAATTGTGGTCTGCCTACCTTTAAAGTAGAACCACTCCAGAAGAGTAAGAACTAAAACCGCAATAAATTTCTATTCAAATTTCTATTTTGAAACAAGAAATCACCTACACACTTAATATTGAAAATATACAAATATGTTTTAGAGAAGTTTGTGTGTGTGTGAATTTAGATATGATTTGAAAAACAAAAAATGAAAATATTTCAAATATGGGAAAAAAGAAAAAACAACAATGGAAGAGAGGCAGGCCACTACTAAATAATTTCTATTTCCATGGCAATTGTTTATTTGTACGAAAATGAAAGAAATATATTTCAATATTTGTTGAAGGTGGAACGTACATACGTTTATTTTGGATTTTTTTTTTCATATCGTCTAAAGGAAATTTCAAATCGACAAACAAATGGACCTCAATACTGTTTGCATAGACCGACCTGGAGTGTGTTTAAACGAAATGATCGGGAAAATTTTTGTGTAAATATTTAGAAAATTTCTTTCTCTCAGTCATTCATTCATTTGTTCAATTGCGTATTCCTCCATTCATTGGTCTCTTTGTTTGTGGCTTTTATTTTGTTTAGGTTTTTATTACCTTTTCGGAGGGCACTACCCGCCCTCTCAGCTAATCCAATATTATGGCCAGTGAATAGAAAAGATCGTAAATTGTTAGTTTTGTGAGATATCTTAAGATAAAGATTTGACGTCTAAGTAGCTGTACTTCTATTCTCTGTTGTTACTCACCTTAACCACCCACCCACTACTTGAAAAGTTCAAAAATCTTATAAATTTTGAAATTGATTTTTTTGTGTTTTTATGATATTTTGTTGTTATTGTTGTAATGCTAGTTGAAGTTCAGGGGCATTTGATTGATTGAGGAATGCCAGATGTTTTCCAGTCAAAAAGAAAGATATAAAAAATGTCAATATGTTGAAATTTATTAAGGAATTGGAAAAGACTCCAATAAAGTGATAAAATACTCTAAGAGAACATTTCAATTGAAAGATGACCAGTTAAGGTGAAGACCCTAAGAATGTCGAAAGAAGGCGCTTTCAAATAGTATTTTCAGATATACAGGGTGAGATGAAAAAACTGCAACCAAACTTCAGACTGCTGTCTTTTCTAAGCCACTCATTCGATAGCTGTTAAAATTATTTCAGTGACAGCTCATTATATTTCTTACAAGCGTATAAAAGCACTTCGGTAAGAATTTTTTAGAAAAAAGGTTATTCGTGATGGAATTCAAGCGTGATAGTATGATTTCTTTATATTTGGCTAGAAAACCACAAGTGACTATCGCTAGAGCACTCCAGCATTTAAATAAAATAAATCTTTTGTGTCTCCTACCAACGTTCGTTAACATGATACTGGTAGAGTAGCCCGACGTCAAGGAAGTGGACGGAAGAAAACAGCAACAGCAGCAGTAATGGTTCGAAAAGTAAAGAAGCGTCTTGATGGAAACATGCGTCGCGGTGGCCGAACTGCCGGATTTGGTGAACTGCCGGATTTGATTTTCTCCGGTGAGAAAACATTCGTTGTCCAGCAGTTTGTAAACAAACAAAATGGTCGTGTTTACTTGCCAAAGAGGTCAGCCATGGCGCCGGCCATGGTAATGGTATGGGCCGCCATAACTGCCAATGGTCGCTCGTATTAATCGACCGAAGCATCAGAATAAATGCCGAATATTATCGCGAAAATATTCTGGAAGGTGTATTAATGCCTTGCGCACGCAAACATTTTGGCCACAGACCTCGGACATTCCAACAAGACTCACCACGCGCCACCCAGCGCACAATGGCCACCAAAATCTCCGGATACCAATCCGTTGGACTATTGTATCTAGAATATTTTGGAAAGCAAGGTTGGCACTAAAAAATACCAAAGTTCGATCAGCTCAAGCAAGCACTTCGCCGGCAATGGGCCAAAATACCGCAGAGCAACATTCGGGCAGCATGTGACAGTTTCATTGGCCGTAATTCGTGTTAAAGGTGGCAAATTCGAAAAAATCTAAACTTATTCTAAAATTTGATGCTATTTCCGACATTTTTTGCTTTCATTCAATAAAATTTAAAAAAATGTAAAAATTAAGGCGTTTGACTTTTTAGCAGTTTTTTATCCTACCCTGTTTTTATTCCCTCCACCATACATAATATGGGGGGTATATTAACTTTGCCATTCCGTTTGTAACCCCAGGAAACACTCATGTCAGACCCAACAAAGGTATTTTCACGATTTTAGCCACATTTTTCAATGGAATTGGCTTAAAATCCACACAAGGAGTTCCCTCTAAGTACTTTCTCCCCCGAAAGAGAAGAGATAAAAATGTTTTTTTCACAGCTATATTTGTATTATTTTTAAATGCATTTCAAAAACGGAGGATGAGGATTTTTCCTTTTTCAAAGAAAAAATATGTAAAAGGATCGTGGTGTTCCTAATAATATTTTTTTCAGAAAATATTCAGTGTTACAATCGTGGATTTTTTGCCGAACATTTTCCAAAGGTTAAATGAATCAAAAAAGAGGACTTTTTTAAAATATTATTTTTTAAGTGGCGTATTTTTAAATTTTTTCAAGACTTCAAGAGTTTTGAACTTAACTTTTTTATAAAGAAATTATAGATGACTTTTTAAAATCTATATATATAAAAATCATTTGTTGTTTGTTGGTAACGGAATCAGTTGAAAACGGCTGGACCGATTTGCATAATTTTTTTGTACGAACCTTCGTCATACCCCGAGTTAGGTTTTTAAAGAAAAAAATATTGACCACGCCTACTTTTACGCCCACTATATTGATTTATCTAAAATCTTTATATTTGCCAGATAATGAAGATATCGGTTTGAAAATTATTACACGAGATACTGTTGAATTTCCCTCCAAACTCAGGAATTTATTTGGGCGCTAGGAAGCTGACCACGCATACTTCTAATCTATATATATAAATGAAAGTTGTGTTAGTTACTACGCTTATAACTTAAGAACCGCTGAACTGATTTTAATGATTCATACAAATTCGGAATTGTCTCCTATCCGAAAAGGATAATATACAAAAAAAATCACGTAAAAATGTGATATATTAACATTTTCATTTTGACTTTTGAAATGTACAATAGTAATGTTTTATTTTGCATGATTTTTTTCCATTTTGACTTACTTTTTTCTAATGTACATTTGTAGTGTTTTTTATATTTTATTTTTGAATTCGAATATTAATATTAATTTATTTAATTGACTTGATTTCTTGGGAACTGAAATTGATGACGGGTTACATGGAAGTATAGTACCGAATTATGTGGTGGCGAAACGGAATAGATGATACCGAAATAATTTAACGCGGTCACACCAAAGTTAAAAGATAATTACTTTTTCAAAATCGCTAGAAAAAATCATGAAAAAGAATTCTCAAAAATTCTCAAGTCGGGAAAAGATCGAAAAAAATTACAATGGAATCGAATTACAAAATAATAGTACATTCTATTGACAAACTTTGTAAGGATCTTTAAAATGAAATAAGTGTTAAATAGGATGTTAACTGACATCTACCCTTCAACTCGAGGGCCTACATCGTGGTTCAGCTGGAAAATGCGCAGACATTTAAACAAACAAAATGACCGAAAAGACTAATGGGGCTCATTTCAAAGCATGGACCTTCTTCTTTCATGTGACAATAATCCGTCCAATGAGAGCTCAAAATACAAAATTCTTTGAGAGTACAATCAGTAAAATACCAAATTTAAAGTGTGCAAAATAGTAGAGCGAATGGGACTTTTAGTATGAAAAGGATTTATATCCTTCCAGAAATTCTTTCAAAACATTCAAGATAACTTAAATCGCTTTTGCAGGTCTTGATATCGATCATAACTCACGGATAAGGGTACAACCCGATTTCATATTTATATAACCATCTATGATTTAAGCTATTTTTGGGGTCTTGGCCACTTTTTCATTTTTTTGGCCCTTATTTGAAATTTTCAAAGTTGGTCTTGACCACCTTCATCAATTGATTTGGCTAAAAATTTTTATTTATACTACCCTGTGGTAGGTCACCATCATACAGATAATTATCACACAGGAAAGTTTGGAGTATCCCCAAGTCCACTTTCACATCTAATGTGTGGTCAGAAAAGAAAATTTTGTATTCTATTGAATTTTTAACCCCCAAGAGAATATTGGTTGGGTATAACCCTCATATGAATGTATCCCTGATTCCAGTTATGACTGTGGCAACGTTTTTCAACTGATTTGGCTATTATTTGGCATCTTGGCTTTTCTGTTTCGAGGGTCTTGACCACATTTTCCAATCGATTTTGCTGTATTTAGGCTACTTTGTGAGTAGAGAACCATTGTACAGAAAAATGTCAACATACGTAAATATTTTGGTACAGTCCCCAGGGCCGCCGATCTATTGTGATTTTTACCGATTGGCGGACGACAACACGGGAATTGTTTAATCGACATTGAATTTTACTATGAACAAGAACATAGACTTTTTGGGGACGCTAATGCGCAATTTGAGGTGCTATGGTAATGGGTGTAAAAGCGTTATTAACTTTGACTATTCAGAAATTATTTTGCCCTCCTTCCATAGGTATTTATTTCTTTTTAGTCGGATCAATATTTATATTAAAATTTGTTCACCTTTAAAATTTGCATTACAGACTAGAACTTCGGGCCGGCAACGCGGACCGGGCCAGCTAGTAATTTTTAAAAATTTTCAGTGCAGTAATCTATTAATTTTTAATGAACATTTGTATCAATTTTCAAAGAATATTTTTCATAAACACTCAAAATATTTATCAATTACTATCTGAGCTAGGTCCGTGAATTTTTAAAAAATAATTCGGGTGTTTTTTTTTTTAAAGAATATTTTTGAAAAACTCTTGGAGCTGTAATTGTGGATTTTTCAAGTATTCTTGAATTTTCTATTTTTTTTTTTTATTTAAAAAAAAAAGTAAATACTACCAGATTTCAAGAAAATTCTCGTTGATATTTGAAGATTATTTTCCCAAGACTGTCAGAGCTAAGTTCGTGTATTTTTAAAAGTTTTTTCAAAGGCTATTACAGCTATATTCCTGGATTTTTTTAAGAAAAATTCGGTTGGATTTTTAAAGAATATTTTTAATGGCTCTCAGAGCTGTAATCTTGGGCTTTTGAAAGATTATTTTTCAAAGTCAATCAGAGCTAAATTCGTGGATTTTTAAAGACTAATTTTAATCAATATTTTTAAACACACTCTGAGCTACAATGGCGGATTTTTTGAAGAATATTTTCGTGAAATCTTAAAAGATTATTTTTTGAAAGACTCCTGGAGCTATGATGGAGAATTTTTTGAAGGATATTTTCAAATCGCGAATAAAAAACAGAGCTTAATTAATATATTTCTACGCCTGACATGGCTAAATTCGGCTATTCTTTTAAAAATATATTAAGACTCTCCGGGCTTAAATTTTGAATATTGTAAAAAAAAAATATTTAAAAACTTTCAGAGCTATAATGGTGGATTTTTAAAGAAATGTTTACAAAGTCTCTCAGGTATTTCGAGAAATTTTTTGGGTAGCATTTTCGTGGATTATTAGAAAAATATTTAGGTGGACTTTTTTTGGGAATATTTTTGAAAGACTCGTGGTGCTGTAATTTTTGAAATGTTGGATATATTTTTCAAAGAATATTGTCATATTTTTTAAAAAATATTTTTGTTTTTTGATTTTAATCGTGGATTTTTCAAAGAATATTTTTTTGAAGACTATCAGAGCTATAATATAGATTTTTTAAAGATTAGTTTTTCAAGGTGCCTTAAGGCCATATTTCGTACTTTTAGTAAGAAATATTATTTCGAAGCCACCTAATGATAAAAAAAAAAATATTTTTCTAAAACTTCAACCTTAATTTTTCAATTGGATAGGTCAAAATGTGCTTCATAAAAATTGAGAGGGGAAATCCGTTAAAATTCTGTTAGAATAATAAAAATAACGAATGTAGCCGTTATATTAGGGTCTACACGACGACGTGGATCAGTATAGGCCACTTTTGTCAAAAGCCATTACAATAATCAAATGCAAAACTTGAAAAAAAAAATTTGCGTATAATGCCGCTAAAATCATAAAAATACCGAATATCGGGAGGTACCGTTATATGGGACGTGGAACTGCACACACAATAGTCTGTCATATCCTGAAGTATCCATTGCGAACTTCAAATACCAAATTTTAAACAATTCCGGTGAATATTGTCGCTAAAATCAACAAATTACCGAATATCGGGGGCTATACGAAGACGTGAACCTGCACAGACAATTTTCCGTCAAAGGCTGTAATACCCATTACGAACTTCAAATACCAAATTTGAAACATCTCCGGCGAATAATGTCGTTTAAATCAGCAAAATACCGAAAAAAGAGAGGTACCATTATATGGGGGCAATATCAAAACGTGGACGTAGATGGTCCATGTTCAATACCAGAAGTCCTGCAAACATAATACACATTTCATTTCGTTGGGAAGCTAGACGGACATCGCTTAATCGACATAGAATTTTATGCTGATTAAGAATATATATACTTTGGGTGTATATATATATATACTAGCTGAACCCGGTGCGCTTCGCTACCCCTTTTGATTTTATATGCATTCAAAATTTTATTTACGAATATATGTTGGTTAAAAAAAAAAAACAAATTTAAAAATTTAAAAAAAAAACTATTGCACTACTTTAATGCGTAAATAACCAAAACCATTAGAAAAGCAGTAACATGACATACATACACGAAGTGTTTGTTCTTCGGATTTATTTATTTCATAGCAAATACCAAGCGTGCAGTAAACTGCAATTTTTTCAAGTTGAGTGGCATTTCTATTGCAATTAGTGAATTCGGGATAGTAACATACTTCGCCGTAATAAGCGAATTTCAAATAAGTTGTTGTGTTGTCTTTCAGTGTTAGCCTAAGGCGTTGTGGGTCAATGGTTCTTATTAAAATCATATCCCAATCTGATCCCATTTAAATATAATTTAAAAAAAATTACTTTTACACCAAACTCCGCTACACCTTTCATATTTCATTGAAATTGGTGCGTCAAATATGTGAAATCGGCCGAGAATATATATATGGGAGCCAAATTTAAATCTTAACTAATTTCCAATTAATTTATCACATTTATTATTATAACCAAATTCCGCCACACATTCTGAATTTCATTGGAATCGGTCATATATATAGTGTTTGGTGCATAATATGTATGAAATCGGCCGAAATATATATGTTAGCTATATCCAAACCTCAACTGATTTCAATATAATTTGGCAAATTTTTGCTGGTGCCAGATTTTGTCTCTCTCTCTGGGTGCATCAAATATTTGAAATCGGCTAAGTATATATATGGGAGCTATAATCAAATCTGAGCGTATTTGAATATAATTTGTCAAATTTATTTTTATACCAAATTTAGCCACTCATGCCGAATTTCGTTGGAATCAAAAATACGTATCGTGTTTTGTGCATCAAATATGTGAAATCGGCGGAAAATATATATGGGAGCTATATCGAAATCTGAACCGATTTTAATATAATTTGACTAATTTATTTTCTAATCAAAATCCCGTTACATATTCCAAATTTCTTTGGAATCGAACATACATATCGTGTATGGTGCATAAAATACATGAAATCGGTCGAAAATATATATGAGACCTATATTCAAATCTGAACCGATTTTAATATAATTTGACGAATGAATATTTGTTTTAATTTCCGCTACACATTCCAAATTTCATTGAAAATAGAGATACATAGCGTGTTTGGTGCATCAAATACATGAAATCGGTCGAAAATATATATATGGGAGCTATATCCAAATCTGAACCGATTTCAATTTAATTTGACAAATTCATTTTGGCTCCCAATTCCGTTACTTATTTTAAATTTCATTACAATTGGAAATACATATCGTGTTTGGTCTACGAAATACATGAAATCGGCCGAAAATGTATATGGGAGCTATATCCAAATCTGAACCGATTTCAATATAATTTGGGAAATCAATTTTTTAGATAAAATCTATCACACGTTTCAAATGTCATTGAAATTGGGGATACATAGCGTGTTTGGTGCATCAAATGCTTGAAATCGGCCGATAATATATATGGGAGCTATATCCAAATCTGAACCGATTTCAATATAATTTGACAAATTTATTTTCGGATTAAATCCCGTCACACATTCCAAATTTCATTGGAATCGAACATTCATATTGTATTTGAGGCATCAAATGAACGAAATCGGTCGAAAATATATATGGGAGCTATATCCAAATCTGAACCGATTACAATATAATTTGGCAAACTTATTTTTGTTCCAAATTCCGTTACGTATTCCAAATTTGGAAACTGTATCTTCAACCAATCAATAGATATGTGCATATAAAATCAAAATTTTTGGGAGGTACCTCCGATTCTGATGCTATATCTCCAGTTCCAAGTGGAAATTCAAAAATGTATATAGCCTATGTTACTTTCAGGCGATGTTGCAGTATATATGGAAATTTTCAGGAAAATCTATTCAGCGGTTTTCGAGTCCATAATTTACAAACAAACAAACAAACCAACAAACAAACAAACAAACATACAAACATTTTCCTCTTTTATAGATATAGATATATATATATATAAATATATATATATATATATATATATATATATATATATATATATATATATATATATATATATATATACTAGCTGGCCCGGTCCGCGTTGCCGGCCCGAAGTTCTAGTCTGTAATGCAAATTTTAAAGGTGAACAAATTTTAATATAAATATTGATCCGACTAAAAAGAAATAAATACCTATGGAAGGAGGGCAAAATAATTTCTGAATAGTCAAAGTTAATAACGCTTTTACACCCATTACCATAGCACCTCAAATTGCGCATTAGCGTCCCCAAAAAGTCTATGTTCTTGTTCATAGTAAAATTCAATGTCGATTAAACAATTCCCGTGTTGTCGTCCGCCAATCGGTAAAAATCACAATAGATCGGCGGCCCTGGGGACTGTACCAAATATTTACGTATGTTGACATTTTTCTGTACAATGGTTCTCTACTCACAAAGTAGCCTAAATACAGCAAAATCGATTGGAAAATGTGGTCAAGACCCTCGAAACAGAAAAGCCAAGATGCCAAATAATAGCCAAATCAGTTGAAAAACGTTGCCACAGTCATAACTGGAATCAGGGATACATTCATATGAGGGTTATACCCAACCAATATTCTCTTGGGGGTTAAAAATTCAATAGAATACAAAATTTTCTTTTCTGACCACACATTAGATGTGAAAGTGGACTTGGGGATACTCCAAACTTTCCTGTGTGATAATTATCTGTATGATGGTGACCTACCACAGGGTAGTATAAATAAAAATTTTTAGCCAAATCAATTGATGAAGGTGGTCAAGACCAACTTTGAAAATTTCAAATAAGGGCCAAAAAAATGAAAAAGTGGCCAAGACCCCAAAAATAGCTTAAATCATAGATGGTTATATAAATATGAAATCGGGTTGTACCCTTATCCGTGAGTTATGATCGATATCAAGACCTGCAAAAGCGATTTAAGTTATCTTGAATGTTTTGAAAGAATTTCTGGAAGGATATAAATCCTTTTCATACTAAAAGTCCCATTCGCTCTACTATTTTGCACACTTTAAATTTGGTATTTTACTGATTGTACTCTCAAAGAATTTTGTATTTTGAGCTCTCATTGGACGGATTATTGTCACATGAAAGAAGAAGGTCCATGCTTTGAAATGAGCCCCATTAGTCTTTTTCGGTCATTTTTGTTTGTTTAAATGTCTGCGCATTTTCCAGCTGAACCACGATGTAGGCCCTCGAGTTGAAGGGTAGATGTCAGTTAACATCCTATTTAACACTTATTTCATTTTAAAGATCCTTACAAAGTTTGTCAATAGAATGTACTATTATTTTGTAATTCGATTCCATTGTAATTTTTTTCGATCTTTTCCCGACTTGAGAATTTTTGAGAATTCTTTTTCATGATTTTTTCTAGCGATTTTGAAAAAGTAATTATCTTTTAACTTTGGTGTGACCGCGTTAAATTATTTCGGTATCATCTATTCCGTTTCGCCACCACATAATTCGGTACTATACTTCCATGTAACCCGTCATCAATTTCAGTTCCCAAGAAATCAAGTCAATTAAATAAATTAATATTAATATTCGAATTCAAAAATAAAATATAAAAAACACTACAAATGTACATTAGAAAAAAGTAAGTCAAAATGGAAAAAAATCATGCAAAATAAAACATTACTATTGTACATTTCAAAAGTCAAAATGAAAATGTTAATATATCACATTTTTACGTGATTTTTTTTGTATATTATCCTTTTCGGATAGGAGACAATTCCGAATTTGTATGAATCATTAAAATCAGTTCAGCGGTTCTTAAGTTATAAGCGTAGTAACTAACACAACTTTCATTTATATATATAGATTAGAAGTATGCGTGGTCAGCTTCCTAGCGCCCAAATAAATTCCTGAGTTTGGAGGGAAATTCAACAGTATCTCGTGTAATAATTTTCAAACCGATATCTTCATTATCTGGCAAATATAAAGATTTTAGATAAATCAATATAGTGGGCGTAAAAGTAGGCGTGGTCAATATTTTTTTCTTTAAAAACCTAACTCGGGGTATGACGAAGGTTCGTACAAAAAAATTATGCAAATCGGTCCAGCCGTTTTCAACTGATTCCGTTACCAACAAACAACAAATGATTTTTATATATATAGATATATATATATATATATATATATATATATATATATATATATATATATATATATATATATATATATATATATATATATATATATATATATATATATATATATATATATATATATATATATATATATATATATATATATATATATATATATATATATATATATATATATATATATATATTTTTTTTAATAGAATACCTTTACCTACATTACATCTGGTGTGAATATGGACTCATCGGTCCACTTTTTCTAACTTCTCTCCCAAAAACATCCAACATTTGAAATATTTATGAGCCTCATTATTGAATTTAAAATGAGTTGAAGTTCATTTTCTCCAACATCGTGTAAGTATGAAAATGTAATGTTCCAGTACAACAGCTGAGGGTATAAATCTATCGACAAATTCCATTGATTTTGTTTTAACTGGTTTAAAATATTATGTATTTTTAATCAATATATCAAAAGATGACCTTACATCCGACATTTCCTGCACGGATAGTCTCTCGTAACTGAAAATTCTAATATCTTAAATAATACAAGTTCTTTCTAATTCATATTGGAAAAGGGACTCTGATCATTAATGCACTCACTTTATGGAATCCCAGGCAAAAAATTCAAATAGTTGTAGACGAAGTGACTAACTTTATTTGGACACCCCCTCCCCACATTGGTGCTTTTCCAACTTCACTTACCCACGCTTAGCGAACAAAAAATAATATCCAATCCAATTGATGATCATAGCCAAAATAAATATTGCTTTTTATGCAAACGACACCAATAAAATTCCAAATCGTTTCTTTAATTAACAAAATATTTTCACCAATCCTCCGCTTCTCCTTAGTAACAATTATTATTTTTGTAGCAATAAAAAATTTTTAGATTTTCACAAGGTGTTTGTTTTTCACTTAAAATCCACTAAATCGTTTGCGGTTTAATTGAAAATGTGTGTGCTTTGAGAAAAAATTTAATAACTTTTTTATGAGAATTCCGAACAAAAAAAAACTTTAATATTTTAATTTTTGCGCTTAATATTGCAACGGTATCATCGTCATAAGTGTCGTCATAAACACAAAAAATGAAATTTACACCACGACTTCATAGCAAGACTCTTTGGAGCAGAGTAGCTCAATCAACATTTTTCATTTTCCACATTATTTTTTGCACACTTTTCCACTTGGTGTTTTGTTTACACGACTTAATGCCACACTTTTTCACTTGGAGGCCCGTTTGATAAGTCGATGGTTACTTTAATCCAGGGTTTTTCTCTTCTCCACAATGTGGTCACAGTGGTAATCCTTTTGTTGTGATCACTACTTGTCTGTTTTGAAGACAACAAAAATACAAGTTTCTTTTCGTTTTGTTTATTATTTTGAATTTTTCAATTTTCCGCCGTAATTTTTTCTTTTGCTTTCTTTCGAAAATAATCCACCAGATTCATGCGTCAAGGTGTCATGTCGTTCGTTCGTATCTGCCGGTACTGCGCAAACCGCCATGCATTCCAAACAAATGTATCCAAACAACTAATTTCTGAAGTTTTGTTTACATTGGATTTCTGCTCGCATGGGTGGCAGTCAGGCACAAGCAATCCAACAACGACAACGATCGTGTTGTTTATGTTGTATGGTTGCTCGTTCGGTTGGCTGGTTGGTTGGTTGGGTGTTGTATTGTTTTGTTTTGAATTTCTTGTTTTCCTCCCTCATTGTTGAAAGTGTTGTTTGTTTTGATTGGTGATGTTACAACAGCACACAACATTTGGTTGCTACTCGGCTTGAGTGAATTGTGGTTCACAAGTATTGCAACATTGTTGAATGCTTTGTTGAAACCACTGCAGCATGTTTATATACATTGTTGAGAATACATTAAATATGTATAAAACAACATTTGGTGTCCGCTGAAATTGCAATTTTATAATTTCGAAACCAGTAAAGAATATCTAAAAGTCGGGCAGGGGCGACTTTATGATACCCTACATCCCTTTGCATATTTAGCAGAGCTTCATATAACAAATAAAAAAATTAAAAATTTAACAAATCGGATGAACAATATATATGGGAGCCACAGCCATATCTGAACCTAATTTCACCAAAATTAAAATACTTGTTTCTAGGCTCAAGTTGTCGTAAGTGGCAAATTCCAAAATTTCATTCCATTTGGGCTAATATTATACTTTTGGTGCACAATAAAAGGCAAATCGGACGAAGATATATGTGGAAGTTATATCCAAATCTGAACCGATCTCGCTAAAATTTGGAAAAGGTATTTCTGAGCTGTATTTGATATATTTCCCCAAATATCGTTGTTACAGTGTGCATATTACGGCTGCAGAAGACAAAAATGTCAAATCAGATGAACAATTTATATGGGAGCTATAGTTATATCAGAACCGATTTCTATCAAATTGGACATACCTATTTCCAGGCTTAAGTTGGTCGTATGTACCAAATTCTATCCAATTTGGATCAATATTGCACACAATACAAACCAAATTGAACGAAGATATATGATAGCTATATCTAAATTTTGACCGATTATCTCCAATTTCAATAGGGTTCGTCCTTGGGTCAAACAAATGGCTTATGCACAATTTCATCTTGATCGGGCAATAAATGTGACATGTACATGGACAGACGGACATGCATTATTTGACACAGAATGTGATTCTATGCAGATATTCATCCTATCTATATCTATAAAAGAGGAAAATGTTTGTACGTTTGTTTGTTTGTTTGTTTGTTTGTTTGTAATTTATGGACTCGAAAACTGCTGAATAGATTTTTCTGAAAATTTTCATATATACTGCAACATCGCCTGAAAGTAACATAGGCTATATAAATTTTTGAATTTCCACTTGGAACTGGAGATATAGCATCAGAATCGGAGGTACCTCCCAAAAATTTAGATTTTATATGCACATATCTATTGATCGGTTAAAGATACAGTCTCCAAATTTGGAATGTGTAACGGAATTTGGAACAAAAATAAGTTTGCTAAATTATATTGTAATCGGTTCAGATTTGGATATAGCTCCCATATATATTTTCGACCGATTTCGTTCATTTGATGCCTCAAACACAATATGAATGTTCGATTCAAATGAAATTTGGAATATGTGACGGGATTTGATCCGAAAATAAATTTGTCAAATTATATTGAAATCGGTTCAGATTTGGATATAGCTCCCATATATATTTTCGGCCGATTTCAAGCATTTGATGCACCAAACACGCTATGTATCCCCAATTTCAATGAAATTTGAAACGTGTGATAGATTTTATCTAAAAAAATTTATTTCCCAAATTATATTGAAATCGGTTCAGATTTGGATATAGCTCCCATATACATTTTCGGCCGATTTCATGTGATTGGTGGACCAAACAAGATATGTATGTCCAAATTTAATGAAATTTAAAATAAGTAACGGAATCGGGAGCAAAAATGAATTTTTCAAATTATATTGAAATCGGTTCAGATTTGGATATAGCTCCCATATATATTTTCGACCGATTTCATGTATTTGATGCACCAAACACGCTATGTATCTCTAATTTCAATGAAATTTGAAATGTGTAGCGGAAATTAAAACAAATATACATTTGTCAAATTATATTAAAATCGGTTCAGATTTGGATATAGCTCTTATATATATTTTCGACCGATTTCAAGTATTTTATGCACCATACACGATATGTATGTTCGATTTCCAAGAATTTTGGAATATGTAACGGGATTTTGATTAGAAAATAAATTAGTCAAATTATATTAAAATCGGTTCAGATTTGGATATAGCTCCCATATATATTATCCGCCGATTTCACATATTTGATGCACATTTGACAAATTATATTCAAATACGCTCAGATGTGATTATAGCTCCATATATATACTCAGCCGATTTCACATATTTGATGCACCCAAAGCGAGAGAGACAAAATCTGGCACCAGCAAAAATTGCACAATTATATTGAAATCACCAAATACGATATATATGACCGATTCCAATGAAATTCAGAATGTGTGGCGGAATTCTGTTATAATAATAAATGTGATAAATTAAATGGAAATTAGTTAAGATTTGGATATAGCTCCCATATATATATTCTCGGCCGATTTCACATATTTGACGCACCAATTTCAATTAAATATGAAAGGTGTAGCGGAGTTTGGTGTAAAAGTAATTTTTTTTTAAATTATATTTAAATCGGATCAGATTGGGATATGATTTTAATAAGAACCATTGACCCACAACGCCTTAGGCTAACACTAAAAAACAACACAACAATTTATTTGAAATACGCTTATTACGGCGAAGTATGTTGCTATCTCGAATTCACTGCTTGCAATAGAAATGCCACTCTACTTAAAAAAATTGCAGTTTCCTGCACGCTTGGTATTTGCTATGAAATAAATAAATCCAAAGGACAAACCCTTCGTGTATGCATGTCATGTTACTGCTTTTGTAATGATTTTGTTTATTAACGCATTAAATTAGTGCAATATTTTTTTTAATTTTTAAATTTGTTTTTCTTTATCCAACATATATTCGTAAATAAAATTTTGAATGCATATAAAATCAAAAGGGGTAGCGAAGCGCACCGGGTTCAGCTAGTTGCCTATAAAAAACATACGCACAAAGACATAATGCCCTGACCACCTTGTGGTACTCTACACCAAATAAAAGTTGCGCTGAGTTATGGTCGATTTTTCCATTTTTTACGAATAACGAGTAAAGGTAGTAGAAGAATTGCACTAGGAGAGCACAACTCAGCTCTCGATATTTGCATTTTTAAATCCATTACACCGATTTTTTTAAATTCTGTTTTTATACCCTACAACACTATGTGTTGGGGGTATTATAAGTGTGATTGGACCAAAAATTATGTAACACCTCGAAATATTGGTTTCCCATATAAGAAAGTATATATGGGTCTTCCTAACTCGCCGAGCTGAGTCGATCCAGCTATATATGTCCGTCCGTCCGTCTATCCGTCTGTCCATGTTAATTTGTAATCAAGTTACAGGTCGCAATTATGAACCGATCCTCACGAAATTGAAAATGGAGGTGGGGTTAGGGTCAGAATAGAACCCTATTGTTTTTGGAGATGATCGCACAATATTTAGGGGTTGAAATGGACCAAAAAAAAATTTGAAAATTTTCCTGATTTTGCAGTTGCTCTATAGGCCACAATTATGAACCAAAATTTACATGGAGTTAGAGTTTGGGGCTGGGCAGAAACCTACCAATTTAAGCGGCCATCGGACAATAATTAGTGGGTAAAATAGGCCCTAACTTTTATGTTAGAAAATAGGAAAATTTCCACTAAACTGCGAATATTTTTAATCTCAGCCAAATCACAAATACATTAAAAGATCACTTCTGACCATTACAGTGATGCTAATAGCCAAGAAATCTGATATATAGCAAAATAGGTACAATACATATGTAAAAGAATTGATCTTATTTATTCTGCTTATAAATCAAGAACCGCTGGGCCGATTTTCACAATTCCCATCAATTCGGAATGGTCTCTTGCCCGAAAAGGATAAAATCTATAAAAATAACAATAAAAAATTATATCATTGGTTTAATTATTTTTCATTTCTGTCATATTTTTTTATCGCATGCTATTTTTTTCAATTTGACTTACAATTTTGAATTGTACATTTTATACATTTTTACACCCGCCAACACTACGTTTTGAGGGTATTATATGCATGTCGCAATTATCGTCTAATCCTCGCGAAATTTTGCATGGGGATAGGGTGGGAATTGAAGCTTATTGTTCTAAGGATGTACATTAAGGGGTTTAAATTGCTAAAAAAATTTAAATTTTTCTAATCGACACGGAATTTTGCATCGAAAGAGAGTTGAGGACAGAGAACAAGTCTAGGAATTTGGATGACCATTGGATTATATTTAGCTGTAAAATGGACCACAACTTTCGTGTGCAATTGTTTTGAATACTTAACAACACTACGGATTGCGTATATATTGGCCAAATTTTCCGGGTCAAAAACCTAAGGGTAACCTCTGGGCAGGGCTCTTTGACATTATTTCAAAAACGAAATCTTCCAAAATGGATTTGGACATAAGGGGACTTCGAACAAATTGTAGTGTTGTAGGGTATCACATGGTCGGCCCCGTACATCTATAGCCTTTGCTTACTTGTTTTTTAATAAGATCCTTTTCGAAGTGATGTTATGCACTCTATAGCAATGTTATTTGGTATAAAAGATTAAAATCGATTCAGAATTGGATATGCCTTCCATATATTAGTTCCCTCTGAAAGCAAATTATAACTGCTCTAAAGCCAAATGTTGATAGGTGGTATGATCTACTTCAAATAAATTATTTTATTACGGGAGCTCTTCTAAATATGCAGAGCGATGTAGGGTATCATATAGTAGACTCCCGCCCGAATTTTGACTTTTCCTTACTGGTTTTAGCATGGACCTGTCATAGGAAGCAACTACTTTCAATACTGCCACCATAGGGCAATTCCAAGTCGATTGAACGATATCCGTCTATGTGTACGTTGAAGTCAAGATACAGCATTTCGTAGAGGATGATTGGCATTGAAAAAAAAAAAACATCGGCCCACTTTTTCTATAGACTCCGTGTAACGATTACTTTCCGAATCCCGTATTTAGATTTTGTAACTAGTTCTACCTCCAATGATTCTTCGTAACCTAACCTCATTTCTTAACGTATTTATTTCAATAATCGATTATGTACTTGTAGTTCGTAATGAGTTCTATCTCCGGTGGCAGAACAATGACTGTATTGGTCTACGATTTCCTATATCCAGATACTTTAACTTTTATATACAAATGTTTAAAAGATTGGCCCGGCCGAAATTAACGGTTTACTTATTGTTTTGTTTGTTTGTTTTAATTGGTGATCTTGAGATTGGTTGTCGTTATTTATAAGCTTGCTATTAAGATACTGGTAACGTAAAGAATATGCTCTTGTAATTACAAGTAATGCTAAATTTTCCCTTGGTAGATTTGTTCTTAACAGATTTTTCTCATTCCTTGCATATTTATCACAGGGTTTTTCCCAGGTTTGCATTGGATTTGAAATATTCCTCTAAAAAACAATTCCGAAACTACATCAAATCTTAATTATTGCAAATTAATGCGAACATGTTTGACATGATGATCGCCTATAATTTATGACAGCCAAAATAGAATGACAGTTAACGGCACTAAACGATGTTCTACGAATTACAACATCAACCCTCATAGAACCTTTCCCAGGATGTCAATATCACCAAGTGATGAGCAATGTTGGCTGTGGTGGGTTTTATTGAATTTGCTTACAACGAGCCTTTATCTGTGTTAAATCTCAATGTAAAAAAAAATGAGAAAAAAAGAGGCGTTGCCTTGACATTGCAAAGATATCCCTAGTCCTATCTACCCTCCCGTGAGCCCACACTTAATAACCATATAAATCTCTTGTCAGCCCTTAAGACAAAATGTTGAAAGGAATAAAAAATCGTTTGACAAAACAAGTTTTAATGTCGCACTTAAACACTACATGGCATTGAGGTGTTGTAAACAAAATTCCAAATCCAGAGGAAGAAAAAGAACACAACCAACCACTTCGTATTGGCAAAGAAAACTTTACGATCCTTGTATCCTTTCTGAGATTTATGGCTAAAATCTCACAAATGCCGCTTGTCGCATTAATATCGCATATCACGCTTTACTATCAGCTCTGCAACATCGCTTTGCTGTCTTTGCTATCAGCTTCAAACAACCAAGCAACCAACCCACCCGTCGGTCATCCAGCTAGCCAACATTATACCAAACACATGTCCATGTCCATATCCATATTAATCTTTAATGCTGATGGACTTTTGATCATGGTCACGTTTATGGTTGCAAGAGATTTTTTTTCTATGATGCATTGTTGTTGTTCTTGCATTACAGCCTTCAATATCGCCAATGTAGAGTTATGGCTAACTCCGCAAGAAAAACTGATAGCATTTTACGCTTCATTAGATGTGACTAAATGTAACACCTCTTTGTTAAAATAATGCAAAACAAAAATGTCAAGTACAGTGGGCCAAAGCGGGATAAATTGTTAGTTAAAAACTCGAATGTTCGTTAATACAAACATAAAAACAACAACACAAAAAATAATTTCCAGAAAAAAATTTTAGCAGATTTCGAAAAAAAGTAGAATAAGAGACGGGATATTTTTATACCCTCCACCTTGGAAAGCAGGGTATATTAACTTTGTCATTCCGTTTGTAACATCCTTAAATATTCGTCGTAGACCCCATAAATTATATATATTCATAATCAGCATAAAATTCTAAGTCGATTTAACGGTGTCCGTCTGTCTGTCCGTCTGTCTGTCTGTTGAAATCACAATACAGCCCACATTATTTGACGTAGAGCGCCAAAATTTAGCAGAGCAATTTGTATTGTGGATGGTTGGTATTGAAAATGAGATATATCGGTCCACGTTTTGGTTTAGCTCCCATATAAAGGTACCTCCCGATATTCGGTATTTTGATTATTTTTGCCACATTTTTTCAGGGATTTGTCTAAAAATTGGTATTTAGTGGTCATAATGGGTTACAGCTCCGGTAGCGAAACATTGCATGTATGGGTCCACGATTTGTTATAGCTCCCATATAACGGTACCTCCCGATATTCGGTATTTTGATTATTTTTGCCACATTTTTTCAGGGATTTGTCTAAAAATTGGTATTTAGTGGTCATAATGGGTTCCAGCTCGGGTAGCGAAACATTGCATGTATGGGTCCACAATTTGTTATTGCTCCCATATAACGGTACCTCCCGATATTCGGTATTTTGCTGGTTTTTGCCACATTTTTGCACTGATTTGTCTAAAAATTGGTATTTGTGGGTCTAGTTCTAGTTCGTGTGCGAAACATTGTATGTATAGGTCCACGTTTTGGTATAGTCCCCATATAACAGTACCTCCCAATATTCGGTATTTTGATGATTTTTGACACATTTTTGCACGAATTCCCAGTTCGTGTGGCGAGTCATTGTAATTATAGGTCCACGTTTTGGTATAGCCCCATATAACGGTACCTCCCGATATTCGGTATTTTGATAATTTTTGCCACATATTTTCGCGGATTGGTCTATAAATTGGTATTTGTAGGTCATAATGGGATCTAGCTCCGTTGGCGAAACATTGCATGAGTAGGTCCACGATTTGGTATAGCCCCCATATAACGATACCTCCCAATATTCGGCGTTTTAATGGTTATTCTCATATTTCTTCTAATGTTTCCTTTACCCTAAGGTGGAGGGTATTAAAAGTTTGACCCGGCCGAACTTAATGTTTTTTTACTTATTTAAGTTTACATCGCAAAGTAACCTTTGGGGAAATATTTCAACCCGTATACGAGTCACCAAAGGGGTCTTTTTGTTCCTTTTTCAGAATCTGAAAAAAACGTCATCGTAGCACTTTAAAATACCCTCCACTATACATAGTATGGAGGGTATATTAAGTTTGTCATTCCATTTGTAACTCATCGAAATAATTATTTTAGACCTAACAAGTAAAATTCTAAGACGATTTAGCCCTGTCCGTCCGTCCGTCTGTTGTAATCAAGCTAGAGTCAAAACGGATTAACGAAAATTTTGCACCGACCTGTCTTTTGTCTGCAGGTAGAGTTATATCGGTCCCCGATATCGTATAGCCCTCTGGTTAGTGCACACGATAACTCTCGAAGGGAGTATCTGATTTGATCCAAACTTGGTGCATCGTAATATTATTGTCAAACTTAGATCGAGTACGGAGATGGGCGACATCGGTCCACTCCTTCTGATACCTCCCACACAAAATATCAAAATTTCCAAAGAAAATAATTTACGGCATGGCAAGAGAAAGGATAATCCGATGTTGCTACAACCTTGTGAATTCTAATATTTGCATCAACGCTAGGTCAGGTGAGAAAATGGACAATATCGGTCGACTCCATCTAGTACCCCCTCCACAAAGGGTTAAAATTTTCTATAATTCAAACTCTTTTAGAATGTGCTGTAGAAGTTCGATTGTCTTCAAATTACACACATCACAATATTTTTATTAACCCAAGGTCTGGTATGAATATGGAATATATTGGTACACTCACTACCCCCCTCCCCCACAAAGGGGCAAAATTTTGAATATCTATGAAGTTCATAAAACGCGAAATTAACATCTGATTCCATTCAGACATGGCACAACTCAATATTTCTATCAACACAAGATATGTTATAAGGATGGAAGAGATCGGATCATTCCTTCTGGTACTTCCCCCACAAAGCGTTAAAGTTTTGAAAAACCCAAACGATCATAACTTCCGAAATAAGCATCTGGTTCTTTTCAAATTACACACATCACAATATTTTTATTGACCCAAGGTCTGGTGTGAAATTGGGAAATATCGGTCCACTCCTTCAGGTACCTCCCCCACAAAGGTTCCAAATTTTCAGAAACCATGAAGCTCATTAAAATCAATCGAAATTAGCGTCCTATTCCATTCAGACATCTCAATAATTTCATAAACACAGGATCTGTTATAAGAATGGTAAAGAACGGACCATTTCTTCAGGTACCTCCCCCACATAGGGTTCAAGATTTAAAAAAAGCGAGATTAGCATCCAACTCTCTTCAAATTTAAAACATCCAAATATTTTTGCTAATGCAAGATCTATTGTGAAGATGATATATATCTGTCAACCCCTTCTGGTACCTCACCAACAGAGGATCATAATTTCCAATACTTACATCTGTCATAACTTTCGAAGCAAGTCGGCGATTTTATACAACTTGATATATCTAAATATTTCTCTAAAGCAGAAAATTGGATATAATGTTCGATTTCGTTTAAATTTTTCACATACCAATATTTTCATCAGTATTAAATGAAGTGTGAAAATGGAATACTTCGGTCCGCTATATCTGTTACCTCGCGCATATTTCCATATTTTCAAAACACTTGCACATATCGGACATAAAGTATAGGAACAAATCGAAGCAGTCCAAATCTGGTACGTTGTAATATTTTTATCAATTTTAGGTCAGATGGGAATTGGTCTATATTGGCCAACTGCTTCGGAACCTCAAGGCAAGCAGTCGACAAAACCGACTATTTTATTTATTTTTATCAAAACTTCATACATCGTACTAAATTTTCAGACTTTCGAAGTTTTATTTATTATTTAAGTTTTTCCCTTTTCGGAGTGAATAATTGGATAGGAATAGTCAAAATATTTCTTTGGAAGTTTACGGAGGATGCTACTAGTACAAACATTGCACGATGGACCCACATCCAATTATTCTTATCCAAAACTAATTTAAAGTCTCCATATGTAAACCATAATAAACCAAAACCATCTACATCTCTCTACCCTACACACCAATAGTGATGCAAAATTAGTAACATTCAGTACTTTTCGAACAATTATAGCACGCATATGCAAAACCACCACCAGATACCAACAGAGACCTCAATATCACATTTCAAGATTCCAGCTCTATACATTCTCTCAATACATACTTCATTAACATTTAGTACTTTTCGTATAATTTTAGTACTCATTTGCAAAACTGTTTTCCAAAAAGTGCAAAAACTTACTCCGCAACAGAAAGAAAATAGACTTAAAAGAGCTTAAGAGTTGCGTCGCTTGGCCGAAAGTGGTGAACTGCCGAATTTGATTTTCTCCGATGAGAGGGCATTGGACGTTCCAACAGGACTCAGCACGCGCCAACCAAGAATGGTTACAAAATAGGGTTCCTCGCTTCATTTCCTGGGCACAATGGTCACCAAAATCTCCGGATACCAATCCGTTGGACCATTGTCTCGAGTATTTTGGAAAGCAAGGTTGGCACTAAAAATACCAAAGTGTCGGTCACCTCAAGCAAGCGCTTCGTCGGAAATGGGCCAAAATACCGCAGAGCAACATTCGGGCAGCGTGTGACGGTTTCATTGGCCGTTTGAAGGTCATAATTTCTGCCAAAGGTGACCAATTCGAACAAACCTAAACTTATTCTAAAATTTGATGCTATTGCCAACATTTGTTGCTTTCATTCAATAAAATTAAAAAATAAAATGTATACTTTATGGCGTTTGACTTTGTTTCAGTTTTTTTTATCTCCCCTTGTACATGTCGCGATAAGGTTGATGGGTCTTTTAAATGTTGTAAATAAAATACTCTAGAACCCACTGTGCTTGACTTAGCACTGATTTAGCACACATTTTATTGTAACACCAAGGCAGAGGAGATGGACAGATGTTACAACCTAGCCTTAAGTTCATTTTCATACACGACTGAAACAAATGCATTAGCCATGAATTTGCCAAGTGTGAGAGGTGTGTGTGTGTGTATCAGTGTTTAGCCGATGGCCGACAACCACCTCTTTTTTCTCTTTTAGCAAATTAAGTCCACGTAGCAAAAATGCATTGCATGTTTTTCGGACATTTCGTTGTTTTATGTCTAGTGTCGCTGCCTTCATCGTTTGAACGTATTTTTTTTCGATGGTTATCAGTTATCTGTAAAATTTCGCATAGTTTCTATCCACGTTTGAAGGCCTTTTCCCACTTCGCATTGCAAGTTGTTATCTTTGATATTTTCTACCAGTTAGACAAGCTGTCTGTGAAGCCACAAAGAATTCTATCAGGCGGCTGTTGTCAATTATTTTGGGTGCCATTATCTGAATGGTGATGGGAATTTCTTTATTGTAATTAGATTTTGGGGTGTTCAAGATGCTACATCGAGTGTAGGATGTGAAGAGTCATTAGGTTTTAAAAAAAAAAATTAAGTTGTAAACTTTGTTTTGTGTCATGCCTCTTTTACACGGAACATATTTCAAAGAACACCTTATTTAGATTTTATATACGTAAAATTTTTTATATACGTAAAATAACAGACGAACCATCGTAAAACGAGTAATTTGGGTGTCGGTATAATACAGACTTCAGTTATCAACCGAGAATCTCTAATGGGCTACTGGAACTATAATAATTGTCGGAAAATTGTTTAATTTTTGAGGGCATATTTCACGGGATTATAACTTAAAATAGATTTAATGAGTTCTGTAAATACCAAGTAAAAAAGCAGTTCGGCCTGGCCGAAATTTGAATACCCTCCACAATTTGGAACGAATTTGACAATTCTCAAAAACAATAAAATCCGTTAAAAATTCTGTTAAAATCTTAAAAATACCGAATGTAGCTATTACATTAGGGTCTATATGACGGCATGAACCTGCGTAGATAACATTTGTCATAAGCCATTACAATATTCAAATTCGAAACTTAAAAAAATCGGTTATAATTTCGATAAAATCAAAATACCGAATATCGGGATATACCGTTATAGGGGGCTATACGAAGATGTGGACCTGTACAAACAATTTTCTGTCGTAGGCTGTAGTATCCATTACGAACTTCAAATACCAAATTTGAAACAATTCTGGTGAAAAAGTGTCCATAAAAGCATTAAAATACCGAATATCGGGATGTACCGTTATAGGGGGCTATACGAAGACGTGGACCAGCATAGACAATTTTATGTCATAGGCTGTAACATCCATTTTAAACTTCAAATACCAAATTTGAAACAATTCTGGTGAATAAATTCGCTAATATCATAAAAATACCGAATATCGGAAGGTACCGTTATATGGGGGGGTATATGAAAACCTGGACTTAAATGGCCCATTTTCAAAACCAAAAGTCCTGCAGCCATAATATACTTTTGAGCAAAATTTTATCAATCTACTTCAGTTTGTTCGGAAGCTGAGTGATTTCCACAGACGGACGGATATCGCTAAATCGCCATAGAATTTTATGCTGATCAACAATATATATATACTTTGTGGGGTCTGAGATGAGTATTTCCAAGAGTTACAAACGGAATGACAAACTTAATATACCCTCCATACTATGGTGGGGGGTATAAAAAAAATAGTTAAAAAGTATCGATCGGTGTTGCCGACAGATGTATACCCTCAGCCAATGTTCGATTATTTAAATATATTTTGACTTCTGTTGACGATTATTCAAATTATTGACCGTCTATGGAGTAGGTTCAGAAGGAATGGGCCAATATTTTCCACTACTTATCGGACCTAAATAAATATGATATAAAAATTGTGACGGACCGGGTTTACCACATGTAGTCGACAGAAGTATACCATTTTCATACCTCATGTAATACAAATAAAAACATTAGTATGGCCAAAAAAATAGAACATTTATATCCACTTTTATGCGAAATCATGTACACCTCAGGTTTGTGGTTGAGAGAAATATTTAGATATATCAAGTTGTAAGGAACCGCTGACTTGTTTCGTGTGTTTGTATGTGTGAAATTTGTTGAGAGTTGGATGCTTTCTTTGAGAGTTTTGTTCTTCAAAATCTTGAACCCTATCTGGACCCTTAATATTGAGATGTACCAAGTTTGAATGAAATTGCATGTTAATTTCACGTTTTATGAGCTTCATGGATATTAAAAATTTTGACCCATTACGGAGGAGGTACAAGAAGGAATGAACCGTTTTATCCCATCTTCACGCCATATCTTGTGTTGGTAGAAATAATGGGATGTGTGAAATATGGAGAGAAGCGGATGCTTATTTCGGATTTTATTTCGTTTTGGTTATTTAAAATTTGACCCTTTGTGTGGTGTGGACCGATATTGCCCATTTTCTCACCCGACCTAGCACTGGTGCAAATATTGAGATTTGCAAAGTTGGAGCAAAATCAAATGATCCTTTCTCTTTCTGTGCACTACAATATTTTCTTTGAAAATTTCGACTTTTTGTGGGGGAGATACCAAAAGGAGTGGACCGATATTGCCTATCTCCAAACTCAATCTAAGTTTGGTAATTACATTCCGATGTACCAAGTTTGGACCAAAATCGGATACTCCCTTCGAGAGTTATCGTGCGTACCAGCCAACCAATTAGACAGACGGACGGGCATCGCTAGATCGACTCCAAATGTCCTGAAACGGATTTGGCCTAAAGAGACCTAGGGTCTAAAACCGTTGTTTCGACTAAGCACACTTTGACCGTATCAAAAGATAGGATATATATCTTCTCTCTAGCCATATGGCTGAGGGTATAAAAATATTGGATTTTTACTCAGTAAAAATCTTCAAAATATTAGTAAAACCATTGCACAATGGACAGGCATCCAGAAATATTTCAACGTCTCCATATATAAACTCTGGAAACCAACAGTGACCTCAATATCAAATTTCAGAATTTTAGCTCTATCCCTTCACTCAATACCAAATTTAGTAACATTTTGTATGCATATCCAAAAGAATCTACATCTTTCCATCCTAGACACCATTTAGAACTTTTCGAACAATTATAGTACACATTCGAATTCCAAATACCCACCCCTCACCTAATACCAAAATTAGTACTATTTAGTACTTTTTGTACAATTATAGCACACATTTCCAAACAACGCCCAAATCTCAAATACAGATACCATCAGTAATCAAATATTAAATTTCAGAATTTTATCTCTATCCCTTCATCCAATACCAAACAAAGTATTATTCAGTACTTTTCGTACAATTATAGTACTAATTTCCGAAACCTCATTTCGAAAACCAGCTAAATTTTAGAATTGTATCACTACTCCCTCACCGAATACAAAATATAGTATTGTTTAGTACATTTCGTACAGCCTGAACATATGGAGGCTACCACCTCCATATGTTCAGGCTACACATGAACATACACCCAACAGATTTTGAGTAGTACAAAATTTCTTGTTTCATGTTTTTAACTCTATCCGTTCACATAATACTATTTCGAGTTTCCAATAACTCTTTGGTACATCAACTTTCATTCCATCATTGACTCTCATTCCAAATTTCATTCTAGCTCATTCCGTTTGTCCAATACAAAGCATTTAATTATACCCTCAGCCATATGGCTACAGAGGGTATATATCATTTGATACAGTCAAAACGTGCCCAGTCGAAATAACGGTTTTAGACCCTAGGTCTCTTTGGACCAAATCCGTTTCAGAACATTTGGAGTCGATCTAGCGATGTCCGTCCGTCTGTCTGGCTGGTGCACACGATAACTCTCGAAAGGAGTATCCGATTTGGTCCAAACTTGATACATCGTAATATTTTAGTCAAACATAGATCGAGTTCGGAGGTGGGAAATATCGGTCCAATCCATCTGGTACCTCCCCCACAAAAGGTCGAAATTTGCAAAACATATATTTTTTCCACAGAAAGAGAAACTATAATCCGATTTTGCTCCCTTTGCAAATCCTAATATTTACCTGAGTGCTGGGTCAGGTGCGAAAATGGACAATATCAGGTGCTGGGTCAGGTGCGGATATGGTCAAAATTTTGAATAATTAGGGCTCTCATAAAATGTGATGTAAAAGTCCAACTGTCTTCAAATTTCACACATCCCAATACTAATATTACCCCCTGTCTGGTGTTAAGATGGAATATATCGGCCCCCTCCTTCTGGTATCTCCCCCACATAAGGTCGAAATTTTCAAAAAAAAAAAAAAATATTTTTTTCTGCAGAGAAAGAGAAACGATAATCCGGGTTTGCTCCAACTTTGCAAATCCTAATATTTGCGTCACTTCTATGTCAGGTGCAAAAAAGAAAATATAGGTCCACTCTATCAAGTACCTCCCCCACAAAGGGTAAAAATTTTGAATAATTTTAAGTCTTATAAAATGTGATGTAAGAATCCGATTGTCTTAAAATTTCACACATCCAATTATTCTCATAAACCCAAGATCTGGTGGTAAGATGGAATATATCGGTCCACTCCTTCTGGTACCTCCCCCACAAATATTCATTAAGCTCATAAAACGCGAAATTAACTTCAGATTCCATTTAGAATTGGCACATCTGAATATTTCTATTAACATAGGATCTATAAAAAAACGGTACAGATCGGATCATTCCTCCTGCTTCCCCACAAAGGGTCAAATTCTTGAATAACCAAAACGTTTATAAAATCCGAAATAATCATCAGGTTCTCTTTATATTTCACACATTCCATTATTCCTACTGACAAAAGATCCGTTGTGAAGATGGGATACATCGTTCTGGTATCTCCCCCACAAAGACTCAAAATTTTGACTATTCCAGACGCTCATAAAAAGCGAAATTGACATTGACTTGGTACATCCCAAAATTTCCATTAACACAACACAGTCCAAACCTAGCACATCGCAATGTTTATATCCAAAAAAAAAAAATATATTAAGTCCGATACGAAATGGCCAATATTGGCCAATTCCTTCGGAACCAACTGCATAAGGGGTTAACCATCTGAATAATCATAACAGAAGTCAAAATATGTTTAAATAATCGAACACTGGCTGAGGGTATACATCTGTCGGCAAAACCGACCGATACTTTTTTACTTGTTTTTTAGTACATTTTAGTACTTCTCGTAACCTTTTAGCACGAATTTCCAAAACTCCTCTAAGAATGATTCAAACATTCCGAAACCTTATTCCTTAATGTTTATTAAAAATCTCCCTTTTCATATTGCTTCGCACATCATTGTTTCGAAATAACACGCCTTCAATGAAAACGATAAAAAAAATAACGACACAACTCCCCAAACGACAATTCCTAGCACTGGACCATTGTGACAGGACAAACTAATTTAATTTATATCTTCCCTCCCCTATTAGAAATGGCTCGATCATTGTCATTATTAATGGATGGATGATGGCGAACGCAACAACAACAACAATTATGACTATGATGTTGTTGTTACCCAATGTCATTTAGTTAAGTAAGTGTTGGACAGGAAATCCTGGTGTGAACTTGACATTATTTCAAACAATCGACAATAAAAACAAAAAGGAATGATTTTTATTGCACCACGTATTGTTCTCTGTGCTGTTGTGATCTACAAAAACCCACCACCTCTTTGTTGTTACCTTTTGTACTTCTTATTGTCGTATAATCCAACCTGGGTTTATCCTGATTTCTTTTCAACAGATTTTTACTTTTTTATGACACAAAATATTTTATTGAGTTAAACCACGCATGGAGTTTTTGAATTTTATTTTTTTACGCTTCACTGACCTTGGGATACCTTCCCCTATTTGTTTTTTTTTTCTTTTCAATAATCCTATTAGCTGTTTAACGGAAAACAATTGATAGACACTCAGGTCTTATTGGTCAAATACTTCATTGATGTTTATTAGTCAACATTTGACACCCTGTCTGGTTAATGAGCTGTGGGGAAAATATGATTTAATGCTCCCCTCTAACAGAGCGACAGACTTTTCGTTGGACCAATCAACTCAACTACTTTAGTGTTGCCATTTGCTGCCAATACCAGATCTGTCTATTTTGCCCCCCTCCCAACTTCTCGTCACCTCGTATTATGTTACATTTTGTAAGCCATGCCATCGATCACACGCCGTTCGATAGCTTGGCTTTAGCCATAGATAAAGCTCAGATCATTCAAAATTTTCTCAAATATGTCAGTTAACAACTTACTTCAGTGATCATGCATGTGTGTATGTATGTGTTCACATTCATACCTCAAGCCATCAATCCATCCATCCAAATGTCTTGTGTCTCGCCATCATAAGCTTGGCAATTTAATGTTGTCAGCTTTTGAAGTTGGCATAAATTACCAACAGCATAGCAGCATAGCCTATGCCAAAATGTTCAAATGGCGGGAGTATGGACATGGTCAGCAACAGTGCTGCCAAGAATTGCAACAATGGCTTTAATATTCGAAACCCTATACACTGTATTGTTATTTCAGACAGTAAGTCTGTTAAGGAACGGCTTATAATTTTAACACATCGTTTGTTTGTTTGTTTTTGGAGCATGGATCAAACAGTGGGTTATCAATCTATTGGAATTGAAATTTTGGGTGAGGGTCACTCTTGGTCCAAGGGGTCAGATAAGTCTGAGTTTTTGGAACTTTGTACTACAACGGTGCGAAATGTATTAAAATGTTTGACGAACGAGTATAACTAGAACTCTTAAATTTGGAATGAGGGCCATTGTTGGATGTACTGAAGGGTTTTAAGAAATTCGCACATAAGTGTACGAAAATATTAAAACGTGCTATATTTAGAACCATGAACGGTAAGAGATAAAAACTTGAAATTTAGAATGGGAATCAAAGTTGAAAAGTAGGCTTGATGTAAGGAGGTAATTTTGAAAGTGCGTACTCATGTATGCCGGAAAAGTACTAAACGCTACTAAATTTGGTACAATTTGAATTTGGTGGAACGGATGGAACTGAAATCCTGAAATTTGAAATTAACAATACTCTCGGAGTGTAGGATTGGAGTATGGAAAAAGTTTCGAAATTTGTAGATTTTTGAACGAAAAGTACTAAATGGTACAAAATTTGGTACAATTTCGATTTGGCCGTTAGAGCTGAAATTAGGAAATAAGACTACTATTGTATTTCAGGACTGTACGTAGGTTTGGAAATTGGTACTTATGTGTACTATATGTACTAAATTTAAGTTTTGGAAGAACCAATTGAGTTGGAGTCCTGAAATTTTGAAATTAGATTGCTATTGCATTGTAGGATTGGCGTATGTAGGAAGTTTGGGAAATGTGTACTTATGTGTACTAAATTTGGTCAAATTTATATATTGGGGGAATACTGAAATTTGAAATAAGATATCTATTGGATTGTAAGGAAATTTGAACTTATGTGTAAAAAGTGGTACCAAATTTGCTACAATTTGGATTTAGATGAAGCAATAGAGCTTATTTGTACTACATGGTACTGAATTTGTTACAATTTGTATTTGGGCGAAACGATAAGGGTGGAATTCTGAAATTTTGAATCGGGATTAGTGTGGGAGTGTAGGATTGGGGTATGTAGCAAGCTTTGTAAATTCGTACTTATGTATACTAATTGGTACAATTTGGATTTAGGTGGTACTAAATTTGTTATTGCGAGGAAGGATATGCTCGAAATCTGAAATTTGGCATTAGGATTACTATTTGTGTGTAGATTTGAGATTTGGATGTTGTTTTGAAAATACGTACTAAAAAGTACTTACAGGTTAAGATAGAAAAAACTGCAACAAAATCAAACGCCACAATTATTACAGTTTTTAAAATTTTTTTGAATGAAAGCAAAATTGTCGGAATTAGCATCAAATTTTAGAATACGTTTAGATTTGTTCGAATTGGTCACCTTTGGCACGAATTATGGCTTTCATGCGGCCAATGAAACCGTCACACGATGCCCGAATGTTGCTCTGCGGTATTTGGGCCCATTCCCGGCGAAGCGCTTGCTTGAGGTGATCGACACTTTGGTAATTTCTAGTGCCAACTGCGTTTTCCAAAATACTCCAGACACAATAGTCCAAGGGATTGGTATCCGGTGATTTTGGTGGCCATTGCACGCTGTAAATGAAGCGAGGAACCTCATATTGTAACCATTCTTGGGTGGCGCGTGCTGAATGCGATGGTGCTGAGTCCTGCTGGAATGTCCAAGGTCTGCAGCCAAAATGTTTGCGTGCCCAAGGCTTTAATATACCCTCCAGAATATTTTCGAGATAATATTCGGCACTTATTCTGATGCCACGGTCGATTAATACGAGCGGAGAGCGACCATCGACTGTTATGGCGGCCCACAACATCACCATTCCCGGCGCTTGAGTTCTGGTGGCCAACCGTACAGTTTCAGCTGACCTCTTTGGCCAGTAATCATTTTGTTTGTTTACAAACTGCTGGACAACGAATGTTTTCTCAACGGAGAAAACCAAGTTCGGCAGTTCACCACTTTCGGCCAAGCGAAGCAACTCTTTAGCTCTGTTGAGTCTATTTTCTTCCTGTTGCGGTGTTTTTCATTTTTCAATATTTGCCGAATGGAATATTGCGATATGTTCACCTCGCGAGCCATTTTTCGGCCACTGCGACGCGGGTTTCGATCAAGTCGCTTCTTTACTTTCCGAACCATTTCTGATGTTGATGTTTTCTTCCGTCCACTTCCTTGACGACCACCTCGACCAGTATCACGGTAACTAGCGATGGTACGAGACACAAAAGACTTATTCACATTTAAATGCTGGAGTGCTCCAAAAATCACACTATGACGCTTTAATTCCATCATGAATTAATTTTTTCGTGGAAAATTCTCACCAAAATGCTTTTTTACGCTTGTAAACAATATAATGAGGTGTCACTGAAATAATTTTAACAGCTGTCGGACGAGTGGCTTAGAAATGACAGCAGTCTGAAATTGGTTGCAATTTTTTCATCTCGCCCTGCAATTGTTCGAAAATTACTAAATTGTACTAAGTGGAGTATTGTGTGAATGTATAGATCTGTAATCCCGAAAATTGAAATTGAGATCTCTGTTGGTGTATAAGATTGAGATCTGGTATTGGGTGAACGGATAGATAGATATTGAGGACACTGTTGGTTTCTAGGCTACACATATGGAGACATTGAAATATTTTTGCCCGGAAAAAATGGCTGTGGGTCTGTTGTGCAACGGTCTTACTAGTTTCCGCTTCGGTAAACTTCGAAATGAACTTTTGGTGTAAGAAGGTAAATGGGTTCCTATAATTTCCAAAAAAGGAAAAAATTAAACAATATATAAAACTTTGAAAGTCTGAAAATGTAGTGCCATGTATGAAGTTTTGATTAAAAATACTTGTCAAACTAAACAAATTGTACATTTTGAGTGCTGGAAAGGCCTAGTATGAGCTGTTAGAACGAATCTAACTTTTTATGGTGGACTTTTCGCTGAAAAAGTGACGGACACTTGCTAGTAGCTAATATTTTCAAGAATATTTTATAACGATTGCCAGACCTGCGGATTCTTAAAAATGTTTTTAAGGGACCAACAGAGTCATTATCGTAATTTTTTTTACAGAATATTTTTATATGATCAATAGAGAAATTATCGTGGAGGCATTTATGAGGGATAAGCATATACCTAATCGAAGATCGAGTTAACACTCCACACATTTTCCTTGCTATTTATGTGAACATGTATAAAATGCACTGTCTTTCGTAATTCTGAATCAAATAAGGCGGAGCTAACAAAAATAACAATAACACAAGTATCTACCAGCCGACTGCCTTACTGGCCGGCTTAAGTCTCAAAACAATTGTGCAATTTTCCTGTCGCTATTAAGACAAATTGCTAATAACAACCAGCCATTCAGCCAGCGAGTCAGCTAACCAAGCCAATGAGTATTTAGCAAAATACCACCTTCGACATCGCCAAGCCGCTAACACCTTTATTTCTCAGCTAGCTTGGATTCAAGAAAAAATGAGATTTGTGGTGGCTTTTTTTTGGGAAAAACACCTAAATCATGAAATATGAAAAGTGAAAAGCAGCAAATTCTGTTACTTGTTGTTGTTGTACATTTTTTGTTCGTTAATTTACAACTTTGGCGACAATAATTCACAATTACTGATTAAAATGCCAAGATTAGTGACACAGTTGACCAACAAATTGTCAGATGTTGGAAAACTCATTAAAATTGTCTCAACGCCAATCATTGGCAAATAAATGTGACAAATGTTTGGATATTGGACTGGAACCATAAATGCCGGTTGTTTCGCAATGAAAATCGCTTCTTGACCGTGGCGTATCTTATATTTTTGTTAAATTAGGATTTAGAGCCATAATTGAGTATGAAAATTGGACGGGATAAAGACAAGTAGAATCTAGGCAACGTTTTCAAAGAAGACCAATTAGTCTTCTCATAAAAGACCATTTGGTCTGCTATAAAACACCAAAAGAGAAGCTCGTCTTCTCCCAAAAACAAAAAAAGCCCTGTTGGACGAGTCATAGAAGACCTGTTCTCTTCTCAAAAAAGGGAAGTTAGTTTTTCTCATCATCAGAAAGCCTTGATCTTAGAGCAGATGGTCGTCTCATAAAGAACCAGTTGGTCTTCTCTCAAGGAAGACCAGTTGGTGTTATGTCAAGAAGACCTTTTGACATTCCAGCTCTGTTGGTCTTCTCTAATAAAAATCCAGTTGATTTGCTCTCATAGAATACAGGTTGGTCTTTTCTCATTAAAGTCTCGTTGGTCTGCTCTCATAGAGGGCAAGTTGGTGTTCCCAAATAGAAGACCAGTTGGTCTTCTCTCATAGATGTCCACTTGGTCTTCTCCCATAGAAGACCAATTGGGCTTCTCCCATAGAAGACCAGTTTATCCTCTACCACAGAATAACAGTTGGTCTTCCCCATAAAAGACCAGTTGGTCTTCTCCCATAGAATACCAGTTATTCTTCTCCCATAGAAGACCAGTTTGCCCTCTAACAGTTGGTCTTCTCCCATAGAAGACCAGTTTGTTCTCTACCACATAATAACAGTTGGTCTTCTCCCATAAAAGACCAGTTGGTCTTCTCCCATAAAAGACCAGTTATTCATCTCCCATAGAAGACCAGTTTGTCCTCTACCACAGAATAACAGTTGGTCTTCTCCCATAAAAGACCAGTTGGTCTTCTCCCATAGAATACCAGTTATTCTTCTCCCATAGAAGACCAGTTTGTCCTCTACCACAGAATAACAGTTGGTCTTCTCCCATAGAATGCCAGTTGGTCTTCTCTCATAGAAGACCAATTAGCCATCTCTCATAGAAGACCAGTTAGCCTTCTCCCATTGATGACCAGTTGGTCTTCTTCCATGAAAGATCTTTTGTTTCTCTCCCGTAGAATACCAGTTGTTCTTATCCCAAAGAAGACCAGTTGGTCTTCTCCCATAGAAGACCTGTTTGTCCTCTACCACAGAATAACAGTTTGTCTTCTCCCATAGAAGACCTGTTTGTCCTCTACCACAGAATACCAGTTGGTCTTCTCCCATGGAAGATCAATTGGCCATCTCTCATAGAAGACCAGTTAGTCATCTCTCGTCATAGGAATCATAGGATCATAGGAAGATCAGTAGGTCTCTTTATAGACGACGCATAGTTGGACTTCTTTAATAGAAGAACTTCTTTAATAGAAGAGACCAAGTGATCATCCATCTTCTAGAAGGCCAGTTTATCTTCCCTCTTCTAGAAGACCAAATCTCTCTCCCCCCTTAAAAAACCGTTTGATCTTCTCTCAAGCCTGTTTGTCTTCTCATAGAAGCTCATTTGATCTTCTCATGGATGATTCATATGTCTTTTCTAAGTTCCCACTAAGTCTCCCTCTTCGAATACAATTATTTGTACATATTTTATTCATTCATTCAACGTCCATTCCAACAGCTTTGCTTTGCGGTGGCCGCATCTCTCGACAATCGTCAGTATCTATGAAGTTATTCAAACCGTAACTTTAATTGTACAACAAAAACAGTTGACGAGATTTATGATCATTTAGCTACCGGTGTAGATGCAAAAAAAACCACCCAACCGAGAAACATCGGAGCGACCTACCTGCCTACATAACTACTGGTGAATGGACAGATATTTATTCGATTACTTTGGTATTTACATAGCTGCACATCTAACCCTGCCAAAGTTGGCTGCCGCGGTGGTAGGCTAATTGCACAGCAAACAAAATTTGGAACATTTATATCTTGGATGAAGTTCGAAGATTCTCAGTATAGGTCCACTCATTTGTGTACCTTTCCCAAAGCTCTCATAAAACGCAAGTACAGGGTGAGATAAGAAAAACTACAACAATGTCAAACGCCATAATTTTTTTTTTTAATTTTATTGAATGAAGGTAAAAAATGTCTGAAATAGCATCAAATTTTAGAATAAGTTTAGATTTGTTAGAATTTTACTCCGGTCACAATAGTCCAACGGATTGGTATCCGGAGATTTTGGTGGTCATTGTGCGCTGGAAATGAAGCGAGGAACCTCATTCTGTAACCATTCTTGGGTGGCACGTGCTGAGTGCGATGGTGCTGAGTCCTGTTGGAATGTGCAAGGTCTGCGGCCAAAATGTTTGCATGCCCAAGCCTTAATACACCCTCCAGAATATTTTCGCGATAATATTCGCCACGGTCGATTCTGATACCACGGTCGATTAATACAAGCGGAGAGCTATCATCGGCTGTTATGGTGGCCCATACCATCACCATGGCCGGCGCTTTAGTTCTTGTGGCCAACCGAAGGCTCACATTTTTAGCAGACCTCTTTGGCAAGTAAACACGATCATTTTGTTTGTTTGCCACTTCACCACTTTCGGACAAGCGAATTAACTCTTTGGGTATTTTGAGTCTATTTTCTTTCTGTTGCGGTGTAAGTCCTTGCCCTTTTTTGAATTTCAATGGCTTTACCCCGAGCTCATTTTTCAATATTTGCCGAATGGAATAATGCGATATGTTCAGCTCACGAACCATTTTTCGGCCACTTTGACGCGGGTTTCGATAAGTCGCTTCTTTACTTTTCGAAGCTTTTCTGCTGATGTTGCTATTTTCTTCTGTCCACTTCCTTGACGTCGGACTACACTACCAGTATCACGGTAGATTTACAAGTTTCGCGATATCTTGAGAATTTTAGTTTTTAAGAAGAAAAGTCTTCTGGCTTTCTGTGACAATATTTCCATTGAACTATTATTTGATCTGGTTATTCTTTCGAATATCTCGAGTAATTTTAACATAATTCGTAACGAAATTCCCACGTAAACATTCCTTTAACACCGCTTTCAAGAAACAGCCTAAGAACAATATATCCATGTGACAATTTAGCCCCAAGTTAATCCTGTTTTGCGTTCGCTTGACGAATCCTTCCCACTTGGTTTGCTGGGTTGTTGTGCTACATTAGTCTTGGTGTTTGTTAACGTGTGCATGCATCCATGTGATATAATCTCCCAAGGTGCAACGTGAGTTGGTTGCAGATTTTATTTATGCAAATCTTTTTTGGCGGCATTTGCCACAATGTATGAGAAAAAAGGCCATTTACCACAGCGATGATGGCCCCCGAAAGAACAACAATTATGGCACTCTAAAGATAATAACAACTAAAATAATTCATTGCCGATGCTGTTCGTGTGCAGACAAGTGGTATTTTTTTCTATAATTCGTTTTGAGTTAAAAAATCTACAAAATTCTAAACAAAAACAGAAAAAACATCAAAAATTAGGAATCCAACATTTAGATGTTGATATGAGATGTTCCCATGCTTAAAGCTATGTTAGACATAATGTTGGAGTCAGTTGAAAAATATTTTTTTTTTTTCAAAATTTTCTTTAGCATTTTTGCAACAGACAATCTTTTTAGTTGACAATTTTTATTGTCACTGATATTGCTGGTAAATATTCCACTCAGGGTTTCGAATGACATGCACCCCATATGGAAAGCTTATGGAAATCAACTATAAAAGTCTTTAAGCTCGATTTTAAGCGAATAGCAGGAACACACCGATTCTCTTTTAAGCAATTTGCAACTGACTTAGTTCGTATCGAAGGCAATATAAACTCTCACCCGATTTCTGGGCTTACTAAAGACCCTTCGGATATCACAGCTTTAACTCCTGGGCATTTCCTTAAAGGTTCCCCAATTATGACTTTACCCGAACCAATTGCTGAAAATCTATTACTTATAAATAGTTGGATAAAACTCAAGGATATCCATCAGCAGTTCGTTATTAGTTGAAAAGAATATTATCTGAAGTCTCTACGTAAACGCTATAAATGGTTGGCGTTGGCGTTGGCGATATGAAAACATCATCTGGCATAGTTAATAAAAAACAGTTGTCCAACTTTTTTACTTACCGCTTCTTGATTCAGATTCGTAGTATTTTCTTTTTATATATTTATAGAAATTTAGTAATCGCAGATGGAAGAATAAAGTGTAATTTATGACAGATTTCTGAAGATGATTGTCGATGACAATAAAAATTTTGAATATAATAAAGAGAAAATAAAGGAAATAACTCAATAAAATTGTTCTAGTGACCTTCAGCCGAACCATCATCAAACTTTTTTTTCTCTTCCTAAAATCGTCTCACTCAATTTTCAAACTCATCTCAATCTCTATTCAAAATTATCTCAATCTCTACTCAAGCTCGTCTCACTCTCTACCCGTGCTGATCTCATTTTCCACTCTTGGAAACAAATATATGTGCTTAAGGCTAATATTAGTGCTGCTCAAAACCATACCTCGCTCACCAGTCTAATTTATCTTAGTTGTTTTTTTTTTTAATTTATATAAGTCTATTGTGAATAAAAATCAGTATTCTAGTTCCAAAGGCTAGTGTACACATAATGTTAGAATCAAATGTAAAGCCATCTTTTCTAAATATGTATTAAGCATTTTTATACCATATTTTAAGGCGCTTCATACAGTTAGCTATCTGTAAGGAAATGCTTTAAAATAAAGAATACGATGTGGAAACTGACCTTAAGTAGTTACTCTCCTTAAATCCTTTTTTGTAAACTGAACGAAGTAACCTAAGATTTACCTTCTTTGGTAAAAATTTGCACTTTTATTTCACTTTTACTTGTTTCACACCGTTCAAGCTGTGAGCATAAACTCGTCTCCAATTCTCTGCCTCTTCTAAAGAAAACATTTTTATATAAAAGAATCTGAATTGAAACGTATTCCAATTTAAACTACAAATACCAGCAAACCCGTTTGGATAATGCTTTTAAACTTTTCAAAAAAACAATAAAGTGGCTGAGGCAGTTGTATGGCGGCCATACCAAAACATATTATTCAAATCTTCTTAAATACCAATTTTAAAACAATTTCGTGGTTAAATATGACTAGGATTATCAAAATACCGAATAACGGTGGTTATCGTTATATGTGCGATATAGAAAAACGTGGACGTAAATTTTCAATGTTCTTCCGCCGGAGTTAGAACCCATTATGAACTACAAATACCAATTTTTAGACAAATCCGTGAAAAAATGTGGCAACAATCATCAAAATACTAAATTACATTATGTGATGGCTATACGAAAACGTGGACGTGGAAAACGTGTTCTGCCATAGGAGCTAGAACCCATTATGACTTACAAATACTAATTTCTAGAAAAATGTGGAAAATTTATAAAAATGCCGAATGTCGGGAGGTACCGTTATATGGCGGCTATTCCAAAACGTGGGCATACACTTAAGCCAATATAGGCCTGTTGTGCGCTCTAGTCTAAGCGTTTTTTGAAGAAGACGGGCAGTTTATAGTCTGTTATATTAGAAATTCAGTTGCCTTTATGACATTTCTTAACTGTTTAATATCATTTACCATGATCTAATTAAGGTATGGTATGGAGTCGTTCCCTAAGAATTGGGATCTGATATTAGCAAATGTTGGGCATTGGCAGAGAAAATGTCCCAATGTTTCGTCATCTTCCCCGCGTACCCTGCATATGCTGTTATCTGCATATCCTATCCTAAGGTTCTTCGTTTTTACCTCATTGGGGTCGCCCCATAGGATTTTGGTTGTTTTCCCTACGCTCTCATTGTTCCATAGGGATATGTGGGCGTTTTTTGCCCATGTCTTTAACACTAGACGTTGCGCATTTAGCGGCACTGGATTGTCTACATTTATTGTTGTTAATGCCCTGCCTGTTTTAGCGAGAGAGTTTGCTATCTCGTTACCTCTAACTCCCGTATGACCTGGTACCCATATAATGCATACTAAGCCGTGTTGAGAGTAGTTGTTGATTGAGTGTATACATCCCAATACAGTTTTTGAAGTTACTGTTTTGGATGTTATAACTGTCTTACTGTCCGCCAGTTCAGACACTCTGCAATCGCTCGGATCTCCGCTCGAAGGATTGTATTATGATCGGGCAAGTGGAAAGAGATTTCGGTATTTGGTTCTTCAATAAAAAGTCCCAGTCCTACCCTCTCTCCCCTAGCATGAGGCCTGTATAACAACAGTTTCCAATCGGTATTTGTGTTAAGAATCCGTCGATCAAAAAGTCTCTGGTAGAGATTAATGTTTCACAAGAGACAGCTACAATTTTTTCTGATATCCGGCCCGATACAAAATTTTCTATAGGTTCTCCCGTTGTTACCTGTAAGATTTTTGATGGTATATAGGGTGGCCTTTGCTTAGCCACTCGCCTGTCGACCTGAGCCTTAAGGCCGCGACGGCCGATTCATACCGTATCTGAATATATATTTTGTGCACAAATAGAATTGTCTTTAATGCACCAGTTGGCGTTGTCCTCATTGCGCCGCAGATGCTTAAGCAGAACATTTGTTGGACTTTCTGTAGTATTTTGGTATTACATTTTTTATCCATAACTGTCCACTAGACTATTGATGCGTATGTTAGAACAGGTCTATTAGCGCTTTCGAATAGCCAGTGTGTCATATTTGTATTGAAGCCCCATTTAGAGCCTGTAGCCGGTAACTACGTTTTTTTTGGAAACTTTTTACTTTCATTTCATATATCATCACTATCAACGCAATATTATTTCCCTTTGGTTGGAAAAGGTATGGATTCCACTCCCTCATACCCGTAAACTTTTTCAGTATACATTCGAATATTATTAGTTCAGATATAGTATCATTAACGAATAATACTATACTATATCGGTGCCAATACTTCCAAAAGTTTATCTTTCTTCATGGTAGATGATATCAAAAGTTGTGTCCCCCAAACTTGATGTTTCTTTCATGTCATCGCGGAACTTCAATATGTTCTTTAACAGCGTTTCCTAAAATTCGCCGTATACAAATACAAATATTCAACTTCCCCACTATGGTAAAATATTTTGTACTTCCGTATTACCCAAATACGCCAGGCTTATATTTTAAAATATGAAAAAATAAAAACGTTGTAAAAACATTTTCCAATTACAAATATTCACATTTTTATACCCTACAACACTATGTGTTGGGGGGTATTATAAGTTTGATTGAGCCAAAATTAATTTAACACCTCGAAATATTGGTACCCGACATAGGAAACTATATATGAATATTTCGACCTTGTCGAGCTGAGTCGATTTAGCTACGTATGTCCGTCCGTCTGTTCATGTTAATTTGTAATCACACTACAGGTCGCAATTATGGTCCAAAACTCACGAAATGGAGGTAGGGTTAGGTCGGAATAGAAGCCTATTGTTTTTGGAAATGATCGCAAAATATTTAGGGATTGAAATGGACCAAAAACAGACCTATTTGAGAAACTCTCATATAAACACATGTATTTTACTTGTGTGGTGAGAAAAGTCGACCGAGTACGTCGAATTTAGGTATCGTTGAAAAGTGTATAGAATATCTCTGAAAAGTTCTTAGAATGTCTCATATTGAACAATTTAATGTTCCTTTGTGTTTTTTTTTTTTTTTGTACAACAACAAAACAAAACAAGTAAAAAAACATTAAGTTCGGCCGGGCCAAACTTTTAATACCCTCCACCTTAGAGTAAAGTAAATATTAGAAGAAATGTGGCAGAAACCATTAAAATGCCGAATATCGGCAGGTACCGTTATATTGGGGCTATACCAAATCGTGGACCTACACATACAATGTATCGCCAAAGGAGCTAAAACCCATTATGACCTACAAATACCAATTTTTAGACAAATGCGTGAAAAAATGTGGCAAAAATCACCAAATTACCGAATATCGGGAGATACCGTTATATGGGGACTATATCAAAACGTGGACCTACACATACAATGTTTCGCCACACGAACTAGGACCAAATTACTGAAAAAATGTGGCAAAAACCATCAAAATACCGAATATCGGGAGGTACCGTTATATGAAAGCTATACCAAATCATGGACCCATGCATGCAATGTTTCGCCACCGGAGCTGGAACCCATTATGACCAAGGAATACCAATTTTCAGACAAACCCGTGAAAAAATGTGGCATAAATCATCAAAATACCGAATATCGGGAGGTACCGTTATATGGAGACTGTACCAGAACGTGGACCGATATATCTCATTTTCAATACCAACCATCCTAGACACAATACAAATTGCCCTGCTAAATTTTGGCGCTCTACGTCAAATAATGTGGGCTGTATCGTGATTTCAACAGACAGACAGCAGACGGACATCGTTAAATCGACTTAGAAATTTATGCTGATTATGAATATATATAGTTTATGGGGTCTACGACGAATATTTAAGGATGTTACAAACGGAATGACAAAGTTAATATACCCTCCTTTCCAAGGTGGAGGGTATAAAAAAATCTTTCAATACCAAGCCAAACAAGCAAGTTGTATTATTAATTTTTTGGATAATCTGTTAATTTGACATTTTGTTAAAACCAATCCCCTCACGCCCACCCCCTTTTTGGATAACCGTTCAAATGTTTTTTGTTAACACTTTTGACCCTTTACCAATCCAACAAAACAGCAACAACAACAATAAAGTTATTAGCAAAAACAATACCTCATTTGACATTACCGCTAAATTGTCATGACACGAGCATTGAAAACAAGGAGTGACTTCACACTCTGATTATGAACGATTACAACGAGAGGTGTTGAAATAAATCAACATTTCATTGATGGCTAATAAATTTTGGTGGGGGATTCCAAATTTGGGAAACAAAAACGAAAAATACAACTAATGAATTGTCATCAATCACCATTGAAGGTGTGAAAAATTATGGCTAAAGTATATGCATATAAGATCTACAATGGTGAATTATTTAAAGAACAAAACTGTTAATTTTTAAAGCATACTTTTAGGAAACATGGGAGTTGCAATGTTAAATCTGTTAAATTACTATTAGAAAACACCAAGAGATCTTCTAAACAAGTTCTTGGGAGAATATACACTCAAGAATCGCCTATCGATTCTCCTTTGAAATCTCCTCTTCCTCCGTTGTGACCGCCTAAAGCCATTATCTAGCCACTGCCCTCAACTCGAAATTATTCATGACACTTTATTGATTGTCACCGCACATAAAAACAAATTTTAATTATTTTTGTGATTTGTTTTGTGTAACGCCTTCAATTTTGTCAACTTTAGGCTGCCGTTGCAATAATTTTACCACTCCGTCTAAAGGCATCCCCGACCGATCGATGTGGTAGTGGGCGTTTCACATGTCAAATAATAAAAATGATACAAGGAATAAAACTACAAAGTGTTTTTGGGCTGCCTTATAGTCTATGACTGCTAAATAGTTGTAAAATCTCCAAGAGGCAGTCATACAGAGGGACGGGTGGGATTGGAAGTTGTAGCTGTGCTAAGTAATACGAGTGCTGCAAACGCATTTGTTTATTTGACACATTTAATTGTTAATGTTGCACAGTGTTATGAGACAGTTGTTATTTATTTATTTTTCATTTGTTATTTTTTCTTAAGTCGCTCACACACAACCTGTCACGGCTGGGGTTCGTTGCCAGCATTGAATGATGTCGCCTGTCCTTCATTTGCATATGTGGGGGTGGACGAGTGTCCACACAAATTATGTGTGACAATTACAAATGTAAGGCTGCACGCAAAAGCTATTGAATAGAGGTGGAATCCTGAAATTAACGTTACTGACGGACTGTAAAATTGGGATATGGTGCTAGTTTTTTGTACTTAGTTATTTGTACTTATGTGAACGAAAAGTACTAAACGGTACCATTTCGATTTGGGTGGACCGATAAAGCTGGAATGAATTTGGAAATAAAATTACTATTACGTTGTATGACTGAGGTATTTAGGCAGTTTTGGAAATTCCTACCTATGTGTACTAAATTGTACTTTTTGGTATAATTTCAATTTTGGGAGAGCCGTTAGAGTTGGAGTCCTGAAATTTGGAAATTAGATTACTCTTGCATTGTAGAATTGGGGTATGTAGGCAGTTTTGGAAATTCGTACTTATGTGTACTAAATTGTAATAGATTTGGTACAATTTATATTTTAAGAGAACCTGCTGAGTTGCAATCCAGAAGTTTGGTAATAAGTTTTCTATTGAATTGTTTGACACAGTTGTAAAGTTATTGAAATTTGTACTTTTGTGTACTGAATTTGCTACAATTTGGATTTGGTTGAACCGATAGAGTTGGAATCCTGAAATTTAGAACTAAGATTACTGTCAGAGTGCTGGATTGGGATATAGATGTAGTTTTGGAAATTTGTACTCATGTTTACTTAAATGTACTAAATTTGGTACAATTTGAATTTGTTTGAACCGATAGGAAAGGAATCTTGAAATTTGGAACTAAGAATACTGTTAGAGCGTAGAATTGAGGCATACAGGAAGTTTTGGAACTTCGTACTTATGTATACAAAAGGTACTGAATGGTACTAAATTTGGTATTGACTGAACGGATACTACTTGAGATCTGAAATTTGGCATTAGGATCACTGTTAGTGTGTAAGGTTGACATTTGGAGGTGGAGGTGTTGGAATTACGTACTAAAAACTACTAAATGGTACTAGATATGGTATTAGGTAAGGGATTGAATTTGAAGTATACAATTTGGCAGTGGGATTACTTTTTGTGTGGTTTAGTTGATACTTGTCGGGGGATTTGGAAATACGTACTAAAAAGTACTAAATAGGATTAACTTTCGGGAATAAAAAGAACTGGAAGTATGAAATTTGAGATGAGAGTCTATGAAGGGTTTAAATGGCTTTGCGAAATTCTAACAATACGTGTGACAGGAGTACTAAAATCCACAAACTTTCCTACCATTTTGAATTATGGGAATTGATAGTGGTGAAATCTTGAAATTTGGTGTGAAAAACAATTCTTGGGGTTGATGTAAGAAAGTGAATTTGGAAATATGTACTATGTGTAAAAACCGTACTAAATGGTACCAAATTTTGTACTAATTTTAAATATTGGTATTGAGGTCCCTTTTGGTGGAAGTTTTGTGATAAAGAGGTGTTTTTTGGAAATGTGCATTACAAGGGCACAAAAAGTACTAAACAGAACTATATTTGGTATTGGATGAATAGATAGGATTTGAAATCGAAATAGAGTCGCTGTACATGTGTATGTGGACATACGGAGATGTGTACTATAATTGTACGAAAAGCACTAAATGGTACTAAATTTGGTATTGGGTGATGGGATAGAGCTGGAATCCACAAATTTGATATTGAAGTCTCTGTTGGTATCTGGAATTAAGATTTGGCGGTAGTCTGGAAATGCGTTCTATGTTTGTAGGAAATGCCTGCTACAATTTTACGAAAAGTACTGAATGATACAATATTTGATATTGGGTGAATGGATAGACATTCAATTTTAAAATTAGATATTTAGATTACTGATTGTATCTACGTTTGAGATTTGGAGGTGGTTCGGAAATGCGTTCTATATTTGCATTAAAAGTACTAAATGACAATAAAATTTTGTTTTGTATTCATTGGGTGAAGGGATAAAGCTGGAAACCTAAAATTTGATATTGAGGTCTCCGTTTGCATCTGAAATTTAGATATGGAGGTGGTATTCGATTGGCCTGGAATCCTCAGTGGTTATAGTATATGGAGGTGGTTTTGGAAATATAAACTGTAATTGTACGAAGAGAACTAAAGATTACATTATTCAAATACAAATTTCGGTTTTAGAGTTCGTAACGGGAACTACAGACTATGACAGAAAATTGTCTATGCAGGTCCAGGTAATCGTATTGCCGGGTGAGATAAAAAAAAACTGCAACAAAATCAAACGTCATAATTTTTACATTTTTTTAACTTTATTGAATGAAAGGAAAAAATGTCGGAAATAGCATCACATTTCACAATAAGTTTAGATTTGTTCGAATTGATCATCTTTGCCACGAATTATAGCCTTCAAACGGCCAATGAAACTGTCACATGCTGCACGAATGTTGCTCTGCGGTATTTTGCCTCATTCCCGGCGAAGCGCTTGCTTGAGGTGATCGACATTTTGGTATTTGTTAGTGCCAACCTTGCTTTCCAAAATACTCCAGACACAATAGTTCAACGGATTGTTATCCAGAGATTTTGGTGGCCATTGTGCGCTGAAAATGAAGCGAGGAACCTCATTTTGTAACCATTCTTGGGTGCTGAGTCCTGTTGGAATGTACAAGGTCTGCGGCCAAAATGTTTGCGTGCCAAAGGCTTTAGTACACCCTCCAGAATATTTTCGCGATAATATTCGGCATTTATTCTGATGCAACATTTCGATTAATATGAGCGGAGAGTTACCATCGGCTGTTTTGTCGGCCCACACCATCACCATGGCCGGCGCTTGAGTTCTGGTGGCTAACCGAAGGTGCACATTTTCAGCTGACCTCTTTGGCAAGTAAACACGATCATTTTGTTTGTTTACAAATTGCTGGACAAGGAATGCTTTCTCATCGAAGAAAACCAAATTCGGCAGTTCACCACTTTCGGACAAGCGAAAGTCTCACCTTACCTCTTTTGAGTCTATTTTTTTTTCTGTTGCAGTGTAAGTTCTTGCACTTTTTGGAACTTCAGTGGCTTTACCCCGAGCTCATTTTTTCAATATTTTCCGAATGGAATATTGCGATATGTTCAGCTCACGAGCCATTTTTCAGCCAATGCGACGCGGGTTTCGATCAAGTCGCTTCTTTAATTGTCGAACCATATCTGCTGATGTTGCTGTTTTCTTCCGTCCACTTCTTTGACGTCGGGCTACGAGACACAAAAGGTTTATTCACATTTAAATGCTGGATTCCTGTAACGATAGCCACTTGTTGTTCTCCAGCCAAATATAAAGAAATCACACTATCACGCTTGAATCATCATCATCACCATCACGAATAACTTTTTTTCTGGAAAATTCTCACCAAAATGCTTTTATACGCTTGTTAACAATATAATGAGCTGTCACTGGAATAATTTTAACAGCTGTCCGACGAGTGGCTTAGAAATGACAGCAGTCTGAAGTTGGTTGCAGTTTTTTCTTTTTCCAAGTTTCGTATTTGAATATTGTATTGGCTTATTACAAAAGTGGCCTGTGCAGGTCCACGTCTCCGTATAGGCGCCAAAATAACCGCTATATTCGGTAGTTTTAGATTTTCACAGAATTTTTAACGGATTTAATTTTTGTTGAAAATTTTCAAATTCTTTCCAAATAGTGGAGCGTATTCAAAGTTCGGCACGGTCCTTTTAAATATTCATAAAAATCTAAGATTTTTGCACTGATAGAAATATTAAAGATAATGTGTCCGTTAATTCCCAAAAAAAGATTCTTTAAAATCTCCACATTTATTATATCCCTATTGATCCCATATAGATATGTATTAAGTATAAAATTGTTTTTTCTTAACTTTATTTCATTTAACGGGGTCTTATTATCATTTCGACAAATTTCAAGGAATAATTGTGGCCTCTAAACTCATACCAGTTAATACCTTGGGCATACTCCTTAGTGGTGGCCCTCAAATATCTTCCATTTAAGTTACTACAAAAAAAAAAAACAAACACATACTTCAATTTAGCATCCAAAATAAATATCGGAATCGCCCGCGCAACCTACCTATGATGACATGCATTATACCACCAGGCACCGGTGTATTCATTGGCACAAGCCTTCCCATACGAATCATTGTCCTGATCATAGGTAGAAAACTTTTGACCTAAATGTATTGACAATGCATCACCGGCGGAACCACTGTAGCTACCTAAACTTTTGAGGATATACTTCTCCTTTTCACTGCCCACAATGAAGGCATCGTATTTGGCATAGCGTCGATCACCCTCCCAGTCTTCCATAACGATTAGCAGTTCATAGGGACGAGAATTTGTGAGATTATTTAACCGATCCAGGCCAATGAAGAACTCTCCTGATCTATCGCCAAAGCCCTCTTTATAGTCGGACCAAGGACGAAAGAAATTCACCGAACCATCCTTGCGCCGTTGTATCACAATATTACCACGATCAGAGGGGTTTTCATTCAAAGTTTGGAGACGCCTTTGTATTGTCTTGTCCAGCTGTTCAATTTGATTCTCCAATCGAGTGATTTTCGAAGACAATTCATTTATACAGATTTCAGTGGCACTAGCAATCTTCAGAAAATTGAAAAAAAAAAAACAACAATTTGAAACATAATTCATTTTAAATTTTTAAAATTCATTTACCTTAAACTGCCTGTGTTTAAATTTTAGGGGACTCACAATAATCAGCAGCATAAAAATAATTGATTTCATTTTTTTTAATTTCTTGTCTTATTCTCCCCAGTACAGATGCGATGTCAAGATTCCAAATGACTCTCTTTAAATAAAACTGTATTTTATTGTTATTCATTTATATACCAAAACAAATATTCTTATCAAGAAATTTATTAAAAAAATAAGAATAAAACAAAAAATCCCCCTACATAAGGGGGTTGTATGAAAATTTTGGTGTTCGAATTGAATTATTTTTATAGATAAGCATTTTTTTAATAGACAGGCTTTACGAGAGAATTCGTAAAGGGAGATATTCAAAAGATTTTTTTTCTAAATAGAAGGTTTTCTGTAAGTCTTTTTTGCAAATGTAAGACTACTAGCAGATACCCGCTAATTCGTCAACGAAATGTCCTCCCCTAGATTTTAGGCCCTTTTATTACTAAAAATGTACAATTTGTTCAGTTTGACAGATTTTTTTTTATCAAAACTTCATGCATCATTCAAAACCAGCTCCATCTCTTCAGTCTATTCCTTCATCCAATACCAAATTTAGAACCATTTAGTACTTTTCGTACAATTAAAGTACCCAATTCCTAAACCACCTCCATATTCCAATTCCAGATACCAATGGCGACCTCAATATTAAATTTGAGGATTCCAGCCTTATCCCTTCACCCAATAACACATTTAGTACTTTTTTTACAAATATGGGACTCATTTCCAAACCACCTTTATGCCTTAACTACAAACACCAACAGCGAAATCTACATCAAATTTTAGGATTTCAACTTCATTCCTTCACCCAATACCAAAGACAGTACCAATTAGTACTTTTTGTACAATTATAGTCCGCATTTTAAAACACTCTCCATGTCTCAACCTCAGATACCAACCGTGACCTCAATATCAAACTTTAAGATTTCAACTTATTTATTTTTTCCCCTTTACCAAATTTAGTACAATTATAGTACGCAGAATCAAAATCAGACCCTTCTCTCACCCACAGACACAAAGAGTGACATCTATATGAAAAAAACTGCAACCTGCTTCGACTGCTGTCATTTCTAAGCCACTCGTCCGACAGCTGTTAAATTTCGATGAGAATTTTCCAGAAAAAAAAAGTTATTCCTGATGGAATTCAATATTTGGCTGGAAAACCACAAGTGGCTGTCGTTAGAGCACTCCAGCATTTAAATGTGAATAATTCTTTTGTGTCTCGTACCATCGCTCGTTACCGTGGACGAAAGAAAACAGCAACATCAGCAGAAGCGACTTAATCGAAACTCGCGTCGCAGTGGCCGAAAAATGGCACGTTAGTTGAACACATCGCAATATTTCATTCGGCAAATATTGAAAAATGAGCTCGGGGTAAAGCCATTGAAATTCCAAAAAGTGCAAGAACTTACACCGCAACAGGAAGAAAATAGACTCAGAAGAGCTAAAGAGTATCTTCGCTTGGTCGAAAGTGGTGAACTGTCGAATTTTGTTTTCTCCGATGAGAAAATATTCGTTGTCCAGCAGGTGTCGATCACCTCAAAGTTATAGGGAGGTACCCATATATATTTGGGGCTATATGAAGACACGGACCTGCATATACAAATTTCTGTCTTGGGCTGTAGTGCCCATTACGAACTTCAAATACGACAACAACAAATAAACAATTCCGGTGAACAATGTCGCTAAAATCATCAAAATACAGGAGGTACAGGTATATGGGGGCTACAAATAAATGTGTGCCTACATAGTCCATTTTCAACACCAAAAGCCCTGCCTATATTATTTTATTTAACATTTAATATTTACGTATAAACCGCAATTTTCATACCACCCTCCATCATAAATTTCTATAAATACAAAGTATTCGCGTGAATGTGATTAAAGACCTATTCCATTTCAAGGCGTTCGATTCACACAAGCCAGAGAAACGAAATGTGGCATTTAAAAGACAATATTAAGGTGTGTCCGATTCTTTGGCTTATTTTCAACATTTTCAATCACATTTCAATGGAAGAAGTGAGTAAATATTTCAAATTTATAATTCAAAATTCCCATAATTTCTAAAATTCCCTAACCAACAGATAACATCCTTGCCATTGACACACATACAAATACAACAGTGCCCCACCGCTAGTGCCAACCTAACACAAAGCCTCAATGAACTGAACGAGAATTTCCGACACTTGATGACCAGCCATTTGGAGTTCCTTGAAAAACTCCAAATTCTCGAAGAGCGACAGCTCAAAGCAGAACAACAACAAATGCAACAACAAAACAAGCTGCTGCAAAAACTTCAACAACTTGAAAATTTAACAAAAGTTTCGGAAACTGTTATACTACGCCGCCAGGATGGTTCCGTGGATTTTGATCGCACCTGGCAAGAATTCAAGCAGGGTTTTGGCAATGCATCTGGAGAGTTTTTCCTTGGTCTCGACAACATACACAAGTTGACGAATAGTGGTCCATGCGAATTGCTGATCGTTCTTGAAGCCTGGGACAATGAACGTCGGTATGCGAAGTATAACAATTTTGTGGTGGGCAGTGAACGAGAATACTACAAACTTCACAGTTTGGGACAATACAGTGGCACCGCCGGTGATGATTTCTCCTATAATGTGGGTCAGAAATTCACCACCAGGGATCTGGACAATGATTTGCTGTCAAATGCAAATTGTGCGGTACGTTATCGCGGTGCATGGTGGCACACCGCTTGTTATAAATGGTGAGTAAAGGGAGAGGGTGTGGGGGAATTAGTTATCAAGAAGACTTTCTGCAGGCCCAGTATATATAGAATAGTTTTCATACAAATAAGAGAGTCCTTCTATATAGAGACGTTCCTCCTTGGACCTTCTATATAGAAGACCTTTCATGGTCTCTCTATACGGAAGGCCTTCAATGTGTAATATCTTCTATGGGACTTCCTGCTATGGATCTTCGAAAGGCTTCCCAAATGACTTTCATATATGGACGTTCTACATGACTTCCATACAGAAGACCTAATACACATGTAAATCCTTTAATAGGCCTTCTATATAGGTAACATTTTGTGGACTTTCGATGTAAAGAAAAACTTTTATGGGTATACTATATATTTGGAAGAATTTGAACTATAATATGGACGGCCCATACATACCGGGTGAGATGAAAAAACTGCAACCAACTTCAGACTGCGGCTCAGACAGCTCATTATATTGTTTACAAGCCTACAAAATCATTTTGGTGAATTCGAGCGTGATAGTGTGATTTCTTTATATTTGGCTGGGAAACCACAAGCGGCTATAGTTAGAGCACTACAGCATTTACATGTTAATAAATCGATAATCGATCGATTTACATGAAAATAATCTCGTTACCGTGATACTAGTAGAGTAGCCCGACGTCAAGGAAGTGGATGAAAAGTAAAGAAGCGACTTGATCGAAACCCGGGTCGCCGCGTGGCTCGGGGCCATTTGCCATTGAAATTCCAAAAAGTGCAAGAACTTTCACCGCAACAAAAAGAAAATAGACTCAAAAGAGCCAAAAGAAATAGGGTTCTATTCTGACACTAACCCCACCTCCATTTTCAATTTCGTGAGGATCGGACCATAATTGCGACCTGTAGAGTGATTACAAATTAACATGGACAGACGGACGGACGGACATATATAGCTAGATCGACTCAGCTCCGCGAGATAGGAAGATCCATATATACTTTCCTATATGGGAAATCAATATTTCGTGGTGTTACATAATTTTTGGCCCAATCAAACTTATAATACCCCCAACACATAGTGTTGTAGGGTATAATTAAATATTATGGCGTTTAACTTTGTTGCAGTTTTTTGATCTCACCCTGTAGAAGATCATCCCTACGCCTTCGATATACATATAAGCCCTTCTATAGGTCTTCTTTATAGAACATATACCTTTTGTACGCCTCGTACAAGACCTTTAACTAGACCTCTATATAGAGTAGAAGACCTTTTGATACAAAGAAGGCCTTCAATTGATCCTCCATATAAAAAAGACCTACCATGGCCTTGTTAACATAAAAACCCCTTCATAAAGGCTTTTTATATAAGTTCCTATAGACCTTCTAAATGGTAGACCTTTTATAAGAGATTATACATACGTTTAAGACCTTCCATACGTCTTCTTTAATCAAAAGATTTTGTTTAGGCCTTTTTTCCATATGTACATCGTATGAGCTTTCAACAAAAAAAAGACATTTTCTTTGCCTACTGTGGAAGCAGGAGCTTTCTTGGTCTGTCTCGCCCTATATCTCTTATGTCTAGATATTGTTTTCTTGTTATCAGTTCTAATTTTGATTTATCTGTTCTCTTTCAATTTTCCAGCAATTTAAATGGGCCCTTCAAAAAGGGCAGAGTTCCCGACATCGAACTTGGTCAAATTGTACAATGGCATGCTTTCAGAGGTAATCAAACGTCTTTGAAATTTGCTGAAATGACAGTGCGTTTAAAATGAAGTCCCAGGGAGTGAGATATTTAATACGAATAAAATAATAATAAATTATTATAAATAATTTATAATTATAAATTATTATAAATAAAAAAATGACGGTTCTTGAAAATTTTTCGTTTGCTTTTGCTTAAAAATCTGGATGAGAAATCTAAATGGGAACTAGTGTTACAATTATAGTTTTAAATATTTAAAAGTGAATATAATATTTTATATGAAACTAGCTGGCCCGGTCCGCGTTGCTGGCCCGTACTTTTAGTTTTTAATGCATATTTTTTTATATAATGATTAATGAATCCATAGTAATTTCTAACTAGAAATAAATATTCATGGCAAAAATTATAATAGATGTTCGCCTACCGTTGGTGTCAGATATTTTGAATTGCCTGATCTTATTTTTCAGCTATAAGCTTTGATTTGACTGTTAAAAACCTATATAATATAGAACATCTATAATATCCCCACGTGAAATCCCAGCTCAATTTTTTTGTATTATAAAGAGCTTATAAACATTTTCCATTCAAATGTGCTGTAATTTGGACTTTGTATTTCGCGCTGTCTACCTCGTAATTGAGGGCAGAATGATTTTAGAATAGTCAAAGATAATTACTCTTTTACACCCGTAAGATGGGAAATATTTTTAAATTGTGTGTTGGAGACCCCATAAAGTCCAAATCTACATTTCCATCCAATATTTTTTTTGGTGTTACAAATTTAATAGAATACAAGATTTTCTATACTGACCACACATTGGGTTGATAATACCTAGGTGGGCAATTATCTGTAAGATGGTTCTCTACCCCAGAGTAGCCTAAATATAATTTTTAGCCAAATCAATTGATGAATATGATCAAGACCATAATGGTAAAATGAAGAAGGTAAAGTCATTTAAAATGAGCATACCCATCTCTGCATTTTCTGTAATTTACCTTGTCAAATTTCACTTCACATATGTTTGCATGACTTTACCTTCATGACTTACCTAATAATATTTTGCAAGGATGGTTTCTTCTCAAATTACCAAAATTTGCCGAAATTAGTATAAAAAATATATACTTGAAATTCCGTTGTACCCTTATCCGGGGGTTATGACCCATATGATGAACTGCAAAAGCGATTTAAGCTATCTTGAAAGACTAAATGTCCAATCCACTCTGCTATTTTGCATCTTTTATATTCCGTATTTCACTGATTGTTGAATTTTGCATTGTGATTTCTAATTGGACGGATTATTGTCATGTGAAAGAAGTAGGTCCATGTTTAGAAATGAGTCCCATAACGCTTTGTCGGCCAATTTTGTTTGTTAAAATATGTTCGCATCTTCCAGCTGAAGCACGATGTAGGTCCTGCAATTGAAAGCTAAATTCCACTTTTAGAAATGAGCTATCGACATTCACATTTTTATTGGCAAATTTTCATGGGAATTATTATTATTATTATTATTATTATTATTATTATTATTATTATTATTATTATTATTATTATTATTATTATTATTATTATTATTATTATTATTATTATTATTATTATTATTATTATTATTATTATTATTATTATTATTATTATTATTATTATTATTATATTATTATTATTATTATTATTATTATTATTATTATTATTATTATTATTATTATTATTATTATTATTATTATTATTATTATTATTATTATTATTATTATTATTATTATTATTATTATTATTATTATTATTATTATTATTTTATTATTATTATTATTATTATTATTATTATTATTATTATTATTATTATTATTATTATTATTATTATTATTATTATTATTATTATTATTAGTATTATTATTATTATTATTATTATTATTATTATTATTATTATTATTATTATTATTATTATTATTATTATTATTATTATTATTATTATTATTATTATTATTATTATTATTATTATTATTATTATTATTATTATTATTATTATTATTATTATTATTATTATTATTATTATTATTATTATATTATTATTATTATATTATTATTATTATTATTATTATTATTATTATTATTATTATTATTATTATTATTATTATTATTATTATATTATTATTATTATTATTATTATTATTATTATTATTATTATTATTATTATTATTATTATTATTATATTATTATTATTATTATTATTATTATTATTATATTATTATTATTATTATTATTATTATTATTATTATTATTATTATTATTAAAAAAAACACGAATTTGTCTTAATCGTTAAAGTCGGTTCGGCGGTTCTTGAGTTATAAGCGTAGTAACTAACGCACTTTCTTTTATATATATAGGATGTATAGATAGATTAAAAAGTAGGCATGGTCAGTTCCTCAGCCCCAAACAAATACTTAAGATTGGAGGGAAAGTCAACAGTATCTCGTGTAATAATTTTTAAACCAATATCTTCCTTATTTTGGGAAATATAAGGATTTTAGATAAATCGAAATAGTGGGCGTAAAATGAGGCGTGGTCAATATTTTTTTCTCTAAAAAGCTAACTCGGGGTATGACGAACGTCTGTACAAAAAATTTTGCAAATCGGTCCAGCCGTTTTCAACTGATTATTATTATTATTATTATTATTATTATTATTATTATTATTATTATTATTATTATTATTATTATTATTATTATTATTATTATTATTATTATTATTATTATTATTATTATTATATTATTATTATTATTATTATTATTATTATTATTATTATTATTATTATTATTATTATTATTATTATTATTATTATTATTATTATTATTATTATTATTATTATTATTATTATTATTATTATTATTATATTATTATTATTATTATTATTATATTATTATTATTATTATTATTATTATTATTATTATTATTATTATTATTATTATTATTATTATATTATTATTATTATTATTATTATTATTATTATTATTATTATTATTATTATTATTATTATTATTATATATTATTATTATTATTATTATTATTATTATTATTATTATTATTATTATTATTATTATTATTATTATTAAAAAAAACACGAATTTGTCTTAATCGTTAAAGTCGGTTCGGCGGTTCTTGAGTTATAAGCGTAGTAACTAACGCAACTTTCTTTTATATATATAGATGTATAGATAGATTAAAAAGTAGGCATGGTCAGTTCCTCAGCCCCCAAACAAATACTTAAGATTGGAGGGAAAGTCAACAGTATCTCGTGTAATAATTTTTAAACCAATATCTTCCTTATTTTGGGAAATATAAGGATTTTAGATAAATCGAAATAGTGGGCGTAAAATGAGGCGTGGTCAATATTTTTTTCTCTAAAAGCTAACTCGGGGTATGACGAACGTCTGTACAAAAAATTTTGCAAATCGGTCCAGCCGTTTTCAACTGATTCCATTACCAACGAACCACAATTGATTTTGGGGTTTTTTACCCCACGTAGCCTCAAGACTAAGATGCGCACTTTTCCGAAAAATAAAAATTTTATAAGAAGAGGTTTTCTTCCCCCTTAGAAACAAAGATGTCAAATAAGGGCCAAAAAAATGAAAAAAGTTGCCAAGACCCCGAAAATACCTTAAATCATATGATAGTGATACCAAAACGTCATCATTTTTTGCAAAGATGGTTTCTTCTTAAATTATCAACATAAGCTAAAATTAGTACGAAAAATATGGTTAAAATGTAGAATATACTTGAAATCGAGTTGTTCCGTTATCGGGGTTACGACCCATATCATGAGCTGCCAAAGCGATTAAAGGTATCTTGAATGTTTAGGAAGAATTTCTATTTTGCGTCTTTTATAGTCGGTATTTGACTGATTGCAGTCCCAATGTATTTTGCATTCTGTGTTTTCATTTGACAATTTATTGTCATATGAAAGAAGCAGGTCCAGTTTTTGAAATGAACCCCATAACGCTTTTTCGGTCATTTTGTTTGTTTAAATGTGTTCGCATCTTCCAGCTGAAGCACGATGTAGGTCCTGGAGTAGAAAGCATTTAACATCGTATTGCGCCCTCATTTCATTTTTAATATTATTCATTCGGAATTCAAAACAATAAAAAATGTACACTTCAATGTAGAAAAAAGAAAAAGAATCTTCAACTGGTCCGCTGATTTTTTTGCGGAAAATTTTTAAAGGTCCTTACGAAGTTTGTCGGTAGAATGTACTAATATTTTGAAATTCGATTCCGATTTTAGAATTTTCATATAAAGCGACATCGGATAAAACTGTTATTTATAGATTTTATATATTTACTGGGTAATATGAATAAATACATAAAATCTATAAATAACAGTTTTATCCGTTGTGGCTTTATACTACACAAAAAAACCTACACATCATATTAGAATTCCAAAAAAAAGAAACATTACAAATGTACATTCGAAAATAGTAAGTCAAAATGGAAAAAAATATGCAATATAAAACATTACTATTGTACATTTTAAAAGTCAAAATGAAACTGTTCAAATTTCACATTTTTACGCGATTTTTTGGATTTTATTCTTTTCTGCCAAAAGGCAATTCCGAATTTGTCTAAATTGTTAAAATCCGACCGGCGGTCTTTATGTTATGAGAGTAGTAACTAACACAACTTTCTTTTACATATAGAGAGATAGATTTAAAAATAGGCGCGTTCCTCAGCCCCTAAATAAGTACTTAGGGTTGGATGGAAAGCAAACAGCATCTCGTGTAATAATTCTCAAACCGATATCTTCACTATTTTGGCAAATATAAAAATTTTAGATAAATCGTAATAGTGGGCGTAAAAGGAGGCGTGGTCAATATTTTCTTCTTTATAAACCTAACTCGGGGTATGACGAACGTTTGTACAAAAAATTATGCAAATCGGTCCAGCCGTTTTCAACTGATTCCGTTACCAACAAACAACAATTGATTTTTATATATATACTAGCTGGCCCGGTCCGCGTTGCTGGCCCGTAGTTTTTGTCTTTAATGCAAATTTTGCATAGCATAATATTTCACAAATCTAGCTCATAAAGGTGAACACATTTTAATATAAATATTGATTCGACTAAATAGAAATAATAACTATGGAAGGAGGACAAAATAATTTCTGAATAGTCAAAGTTAATTACGCTTTTACACCCATTATCATAGTACCTCAAATTGCCCAGTCCCCAAAAAGTCTATGTTCTTGTTCATAGTAAAATTCAATGACGATTAAACAATACCCGCGTTGTTGTCTGTCAATCGGTAAACATCACTATAGATCGGCGGGCCTGGGGACTATATGGGGACTATACCAAAATATTTACGTATGTTGACATTTTTCTGTAAGATGGTTCTCTACTCACAAAGTAGCCTAAATACAGCAAATAATGGCCAAATCAGTTGAAAAACGTGGCCAAGACCACGGTCACAGCTGAAATCAGGGATACATTTATATAAGGGTTATACCAAAACGTGGCCCAACTAATATTCTCTTGGGGGTTACAAATTCAATAGAAAACAAAATTTTCTTTTCCGACCACCAATTAGATGTGAAAGTGGACTTGGGGATACTCCAATGTGGGGACATTACTTAAATAAATTCCTATGTGCAATTATCTGTATGATGGTTCCCTACCCCAGGGTAGCAAAAATACAATTTTTAGCCAAATCAATTAATGAATGTGGTCAAGACCAAAATGGGCCCTACTCTGAAAATTTCAAACTTTATGCGAAGAGGTTCTCTACCTCCTTAGAAACAAAGATGCCAAATAATGGCCAAAATATTAAAAAAGTGACCAAGACACCAAAAATAACTTAAATCATACGATGGTTATATAAATATGAAATCGGGTTGTACCCTTATCCGTGAGTTATGATGGATATCATGACCTGCAAAAGCGATTTAAGGTATCTTGAATGTTTGGGAAGAATTTCTGGAAGGATAGAAATCATTTTCTTACTAAGAGTCCCATTCGTTCTACTATTTTCCACCCTTTATATTTGGTATTTTTCTGAATGTACATTGGACGGATTATTGTGACAGGAAAGAAGTAGTTCCACGCTTTGAAATGAGCCCCATAATGCTTTTTCGGTATTTTTTGTTTGTTCAAATGTGTTCGCATCTTCCAGCTGAACCACAATCTTGGCCCTGGAGTTGAAAGGTAGATGTCAGTTAACATCGTATTTCCCACTTATTTCATTTTTTCGTGAAAATTTGTATATAGTGAAAAATTATTCTTTATTTTGTTCACAAAAAATTTACCGAATTCAATTAGATAAAACAAATTGAAAAAAAATTGACAAAAGAAGAATAACACATTGAAAAAATCTTTAACTTGTTCGCTGATTTTTTACAGCAAATGTTTAAAGATCCTTATATAGTTTGTCAATACAATGTACTTCTATTTTAAAATTCGATTCCATTAAATTATTTCGACATCATCTATTCCGTTTCGCCACCACATAATTCGGTACTACACTTCCATGTAACTCGCCATCAATTTCATTTCTCAAGAAATCAAGTTAATTAAATAAATTGGTATTAATATTCAAATTCAAAAATAAAATATAAAAAACACTACAAATGTACATTAGAAAAAAGTAAGTCAAAATGGAAAAAAATCATGCAAAATAAAACATGACTATTGTACATTTCAAAAATCAAAATGAAAATGTTAATATATCACATTTTTACGCGATTTTTTTGGATATTATCCTTTTCGGAGAGGAGACAATTCCGAATTTGTATGAATCGTTAAAATTAGTCCAGCGGTTCTTAAGTTATAAGCGTAGTAACTAACACAAATTTCTTTTATATATATAAGATAGATATAGATTAAAAAGTACTGACAACGACAGTTCCTCAGCCCCAAATAAATACTTAGAGGGGGTGGAAAGTCAATAGTATCTCGTGGAACAATTTTCAAACAGATATCTCCTCTATATTGGGAAATATAAGGATTTTAGATAAATCAAAATTGTGGGCGCAAAAGTGGGCGTGGTCTATATTTTTTTCTTTAAAAACCTAACTCGGGGTATGACGAAAGTTTTTACAAAAAATTATGCAAATCGGTCCAACCGTTTTCAACTGATTCCGTTACCAACAAACAACAATTGATTTTTATATATATAGATATAGATAGATATAGATTTAATGTAATATTCCACATAAAATATTTTATCTAATATTCTATATAAAATCGTTCTCTACTTATAAACAAACGTTGTTTTTATTAAAACAAGAATACAACAATTTCGCAACAACATTTTTAATATTACTTAAATTTTAATACTTCGCAATCAGATTCACAACGGACTGACGGGCCTCTTACTCGCTCGTATTTATAGATCCTCATCTATGAACCATGAAATTTTCGGAAATCGCAATCCCGGTTGTTCTACAACATTACAAATAAATGACAACCACACGAACTCGTTAATGAACATTCACACAAATACAAAATAGTCAATGCATGTAAACAACAAAGGGGCAGTTTTTATAAATACGAGTGAGTGAGAGATAAAGCTTCGTGAAATAAAATGATAACTGTAAACATAAGATTGGTTCTATGAAAAATCATAAATTCCTTACTCATCTCAGGTTTCTGGTTGAGAGAAATATTTAGATATAGCAAGTTGTAAGGAATCGCTGACTTTTTTTGCAAGTTAGGACAGATAAAAGTATTGAAAATTGTGACCCTTTGTGGGTGAGATACAAGAAGGGGTACCATCTGCTAAACTGCTAAAACGAGCTGAGTCTCAACGCAAAACACCCCATTACTTAGAGAAACGCATACACCAGACATTCGATATCCCGCCGATTAATAGCTGTGAACCGCGTTATTTGCCTGATATTAGCCCATTGTTGGTAGGCAATAACCGCCTGGTACTAGGGGATTTTAATGCCCACCATGAGTTGTGGTATTCCGTCCTAGGTAATGACCAGAGGGGATCATCCCTGGTAGAGCAAATTGACTGCTCCACATTCTGCACGGTTAACGCAGATGCCCCCACCCGAATAAGAGGAGAGTGTCACAGTTCGCCAGATTTAGCCATAGTGTCACCCGGTCTGGTAAATGATGTGACTTGGCAACCCATCATTTCTCTTGACTCAGACCATGTCCCGATAATCGTCTCCATAAGCAGGTCATCCGATTTTACAACCTCTGAACGCCACAATTTCCTTATCCATGGGAAAGTTCGCTAGCCAGAGTTGAGAGAATTCACCAACCGCCGCTTCAGAGAACAGCCCTACCCTTCTGATGTTCGGGTAGCAGAAAGGATTTTCCGAAACATCATCAAAGCTACCTGCTGGTCGAATACCCGAGATAAGACCAAATTTCCCAACAGGAAAGCGGGACTAGCAAAGGAGCGTGATGATCTCCGTCGTACCAACCCTACGGATCCCAGAATCAGTGATTTGTCAGTGGAAGTCAACCGGTTGGTACAGGAGTGACTAGACCATCTGAAGTGTAACGGTGACTGATCCGAAGTGTTGCGCAGAGTATTTTAACCGACAATTTGTCGAGCACCCCCAGAGCGACAGGGCGGTGCCACTTCCCGCCGAGGAGGAACCATCACAATTTACGATGGGTGATTTTGCAAATGTCATCCGTAACGCTAAGTCATCCAAAGCGTTGGACCCAGACGAAATCTCAATGGTAATGTTAAAACGCCGGGAGTCGAGTACTTAACGAAAGTTCTCAATTTGTCGCTAGCCACCCACACAGTGCCCGAAACCTGGAAAATGGTCCCGCTACTGAAGCCATCAAGGATGCCAGTAAAAGCGAATCGTAAGGCCGATTTCGCTTTTGTTGTCAGTAGCCAAGACTCAGTTATACAGTTGCCAACCACCAGCACGGATTCTGCCCACAACATAGTACCACAACAGCATTACACGCCATTTCCACACATATTAGTAGAGCACTGAACCAGAACAGTGTTGGTAGCTCTTGACCTATCAAAGGCATTTCATACGGTCAATCATGCCATATTGTTTGAGGACGTGCAGAGAACTACCCTCCGGACAAGTTGTAAACGTTGGATAAACAACTATATGTGTGGACGCCAGTCGTACGTGGAACTCCGGAACAAGAAGTCCAAAGCCCGTAGAGCAGGGAGTTCCCCAAGGTGGAGTGATATCTCCGGAACTGTTTAACCTCTATCTTTCTGGAATTCCTCGCCCTCCAGACGGCATAGAGATCGTAACGTATGCGGATGATTGTACGATCATGGCGTCGGGCCCAGTGGTCGATGACATGTGTGAAAGGCTGAACCCCTATCTCGCGGAGCTTGCCGCATACTTCCACGCGAGGAATATGAAAATATCCGGATCCAGCGCTACAAGAGGTCAACCTCTAGATCACGAAGCCTATCAGACAGGTCTGAGCGGCATTCATACCAACGCAATCGCAGATGTTACTAGCAATTATAAAATGAATGCCGTCCTCAGAGTCCACCCCCCATCCATTACAGCTGAAAAACGTCAGCTGCCTAGACAAACCAGGGTAGTTTTGGCGCAATTAAGTTCAGGATGGACTACACCATTCTCAATTCGTATTGGGCACGAATTGATGAAGATGTGGGTGACGCCTGCCCGGCGTGCGCAATACGCTGCACCTCTTTAATTGCACAGCCAAACCTACCCAACTCACTCCAGAAGATCTCTGGCTACAGCTCATTAAAGTAGCCGTATTTCTAAGCCTGGAGCTCGAACCAGATTAGCAGAACGCAAACACTTGCATGTACTACTGCTACAACAACAACAACCAGGCATTCGATTTGCAGCAGAAATATGACCTGTCTCACCGGACTGAATGTAAATCTGGCTGGACCATCCCATGGGAGGCTAAACCACTAGACGGAAATTCAACATTTGTTAGAGACTAAATACCTGCCCCACAATCAACATATCTCATAGTCCACCAAGTGAATGTACTTTCCTGATTTAGTTTTGGATGCCAAGACTATATCCTGGCTAATAACTACTAATTTCATGTGACATTGCCTTGTTTAAGTAATGGGTTGGTAACCACATTTGTAATGAGTATTTTTGCTGAATATGTAGCATTCTCATTACAACAATATTGCCGTTTGACATCAATCATAAAATCATAATCATCATATTCATAAAATGATTTGACAATTCATCAGAGGCCATTTGAAATGCTAACAGCGTTGGCCACAGTCCGTGCAATTTAGCTCTGTGAGATATCGAAATTGCTGCGGGCACAGCAGTAGTGCAACATTGTTGTGACAACTGCTCAGCGTGGAGCGAGCAAATGCTTAATTATCATCGTATGCTTTACAAATCAATGAGAATTTGTTTTCAATTTGGTGACAATTTATTGGCATGTTTCGCGAGAGAATGTGTTGGCAATATGATCGACGGAGAAATAAAAACGTTAGAAAGACAAAACTCAAAAAATTAACAATTTTATTTATTTAGCGAGCGTATATATCATTTGATCCTCGTGCCTCATCGAAATAACGTTTTAGACCCTAGGTCTCTTTGGACCATTTCCGTTTAAGGACATTTGCAGTCGATCTAGCGATGACCATCCGTCTGTTTGGCTGGCTGATTGGCAGCTGTACACGATAACTCCCGAAGAGAGTATCCGATTTGGTTCAAACTCGGAACATCGTAATATTATTATCAAACTTAGATCAAGTTCGGAAATGGTCAATATCAGTCCACTCCTTCTGGTAACTCCCCCACAAAACGTCGAAATTTTCAAAAAAAATATTTTACTGCACAGAAAGAGAAAGGATAATCCGATTGTGCTCCAGCTTTGCAAATCCTAGTATTTCCATCCGTGCTAGGTCAGGTGCGAAAGTGGACAATATCGGTTCACACCATCAAGTACCTTCGCCGCAAAGGGACAACATTTCGAATAATTATAACTCTTATAAAATGTGAAGTACATCCCATTATTTCTACTAACACAAGATCTGCTGTGACGATGGAATATATCGGTCCATTCCTTCTGCTATCTCCCCTTACAAAGGGTGACCATGTAGCTCACAAAAGACGGAATTAACAATCGATTTCATTCAAACTTGGTGCATCTCAATATTTCCATTAACACAAGATCTGTTAAAAAGATGATAGAGATCGGAACCCTTTCTGGTACCTCACCCTGTCATAATGTGCGAAACAATTCAGCGATTCTTTACAACTTGAACTAGAAACATGAGATGAATATGGAATTCATGATTCCGCATAAAATTGGATATATATATATATATATATATATATATATATATATATATATATATATATATATATATATATATATATATATATATACATACATATCTATATATATAAAAATCAATTGTTGTTTGTTGGTAACGGAATCAGTTGAAAACGGTTGGACCGATTTGCATAATTTTTTGTAAAAACTTTCGTCATACCCCGAGTTAGGTTTTTAAAGAAAAAAATATAGACCACGCCCACTTTTGAGCCCACAATTTTGATTTATCTAAAATCCTTATATTTCCCAATATAGAGGAGATATCTGTTTGAAAATTGTTCCACGAGATGCTATTGACTTTCCACCCCCCTCTAAGTATTTATTTGGGGCTGAGGAACTGTCGTTGTCAGTACTTTTTAATCTATATCTATCTTATATATATAAAAGAAATTTGTGTTAGTTACTACGCTTATAACTTAAGAACCGCTGGACTAATTTTAACGATTCATACAAATTCGGAATTGTCTCCTCTCCGAAAAGGATAATATCCAAAAAAATCGCGTAAAAATGTGATATATTAACATTTTCATTTTGACTTTTGAAATGTACAATAGTCATGTTTTATTTTGCATGATTTTTTTCCATTTTGACTTACTTTTTTCTAATGTACATTTGTAGTGTTTTTTATATTTTACTAGCTGAACCCGGTGCGCTTCGCTACCCCTTTTGATTTTATATGCATTCAAAATTTTATTTACGAATATATGTTGGATAAAGAAAACAAATTTAAAAATTAAAAAAAAAATATTGCACTAATTTAATGCGTTAATAAACAAAATCACTACAAAAGCAGTAACATGACATGCATACATTTGTCCTTTGGATTTATTTGTCCTTTGGATTTATTTATTTCATAGCAAATACCAAGCGTGCAGGAAACTGCATTTTTTTTAAGTAGAGTGGCATTTCTATTGCAGTTAGTGAATTCGAGATAGCAACATACTTCGCCGTAATAAGCGTATTTCAAATAAATTGTTGTGTTGTTTTTTAGTGTTAGCCTAAGGCGTTTTGGGTCAATGGTTCTTATTAAAATCATATCCCAATCTGATCCGATTTAAATATAATTTTAAAAAAATTACTTTTACACCAAACTCCGCCACACCTTTCATATTTCATTGAAATTGGTGCGTCAAATATGTGAAATCGACCGAGAATATATATATGGGAGCTATATCCAAACCTAACTAATTTCCAATTAATTTATCACATTTATTATTATAACCAAATTCCGCCACACATTCTGAATTTCATTGGAATCGGTCATATATATCGTGTTTGGTGCATAATATGTATGAAATCGGCCGAAATATATATGTTAGCTATATTCAAACCTCAACTGATTTCAATATAATTTGGCAATTTTTGCTGGTGCCAGATTTTGTCTCTCTCGCTTTGGGTGCATCAAATATGTGAAATCGGCGGAAAAATATATATATGGGAGCTATATTCAAATCTGAACCGATTTTAATATAATTTGACTAATTTATTTTCTAATCAAAATCCCGTTACATATTCCAAATTTCTTTGGAATCGAACATACATATCGTGTATGGTGCATAAAATACATGAAATCGGTCGAAAATATATATGAGAGCTATATCCAAATCTGAATCGATTTTAATATAATTTGACAAATGTATATTTGTTTTAATTTCCGCTACACATTCCAAATTTCATTGAAATTAGAGATTCATAGCGTGTTTGGTGCATCAAATACATGAAATCGGTCGAAAATATATATGGGAGCTATATCCAAATCTGAACCGATTTCAATTTAATTTGACAAATTTATTTTGGCTCCCAATTCCGTTACTTATTTTAAATTTCATTACAATTGGAAATACATGTCGTGTTTGGTCCACCAAATACATGAAATCGGCCGAAAATGTATATGGGAGCTATATCCAAATCTGAACCGATTTCAATATAATTTGGAAAATCAATTTTTTAGATAAAATCTATCACACGTTTCAAATTTCATTGAAATTGGGGATACATAGCGTGTTTGGTGCATCAAATGCTTGAAATCGGCCGAAAATATATATGGGAGCTATATCCAAATCTGAACCGATTTCAATATAATTTGGCAAACTTATTTTTGTTCCAAATTCCGTTACGTATTCCAAATTTGGAGACTGTATCTTCAACCAATCAATAGATATGTGCATATAAAATCTAAATTTTTGGGAGGTACCTCCGGTTCTGATGCTATATCTCCAGTTCCAAGTGGAAATTCAAAAATGTATATAGCCTATGTTACTTTCAGGTGATGTTGCAGTATATATGGAAATTTTTAAGGAAAATCTATTCAGCGGTTTTCGAGTCCATAAATTACAAACAAACAAACAAACAAACAAACAAACAAACATACAAACATTTTCCTCTTTTATAGATATAGATTTTTGAATTTGAATATTAATACCAATTTATTTAATTAACTTGATTTCTTGAGAAATGAAATTGATGGCGAGTTACATGGAAGTGTAGTACCGAATTATGTGGTGGCGAAACGGAATAGATGATGTCGAAATAATTTAATGGAATCGAATTTTAAAATAGAAGTACATTGTATTGACAAACTATATAAGGATCTTTAAACATTTGCTGTAAAAAATCAGCGAACAAGTTAAAGATTTTTTCAATGTGTTATTCTTCTTTTGTCAATTTTTTTTCAATTTGTTTTATCTAATTGAATTCGGTAAATTTTTTGTGAACAAAATAAAGAATAATTTTTCACTATATACAAATTTTCACGAAAAAATGAAATAAGTGGGAAATACGATGTTAACTGACATCTACCTTTCAACTCCAGGGCCAAGATTGTGGTTCAGCTGGAAGATGCGAACACATTTGAACAAACAAAAAATACCGAAAAAGCATTATGGGGCTCATTTCAAAGCGTGGAACTACTTCTTTCCTGTCACAATAATCCGTCCAATGTACATTCAGAAAAATACCAAATATAAAGGGTGGAAAATAGTAGAACGAATGGGACTCTTAGTAAGAAAATGATTTCTATCCTTCCAGAAATTCTTCCCAAACATTCAAGATACCTTAAATCGCTTTTGCAGGTCATGATATCCATCATAACTCACGGATAAGGGTACAACCCGATTTCATATTTATATAACCATCGTATGATTTAAGTTATTTTTGGTGTCTTGGTCACTTTTTTAATATTTTGGCCATTATTTGGCATCTTTGTTTCTAAGGAGGTAGAGAACCTCTTCGCATAAAGTTTGAAATTTTCAGAGTAGGGCCCATTTTGGTCTTGACCACATTCATTAATTGATTTGGCTAAAAATTGTATTTTTGCTACCCTGGGGTAGGGAACCATCATACAGATAATTGCACATAGGAATTTATTTAAGTAATGTCCCCACATTGGAGTATCCCCAAGTCCACTTTCACATCTAATTGGTGGTCGGAAAAGAAAATTTTGTTTTCTATTGAATTTGTAACCCCCAAGAGAATATTAGTTGGGCCACGTTTTGGTATAACCCTTATATAAATGTATCCCTGATTTCAGCTGTGACCGTGGTCTTGGCCACGTTTTTCAACTGATTTGGCCATTATTTGCTGTATTTAGGCTACTTTGTGAGTAGAGAACCATCTTACAGAAAAATGTCAACATACGTAAATATTTTGGTATAGTCCCCATATAGTCCCCAGGCCCGCCGATCTATAGTGATGTTTACCGATTGACAGACAACAACGCGGGTATTGTTTAATCGTCATTGAATTTTACTATGAACAAGAACATAGACTTTTTGGGGACTGGGCAATTTGAGGTACTATGATAATGGGTGTAAAAGCGTAATTAACTTTGACTATTCAGAAATTATTTTGTCCTCCTTCCATAGTTATTATTTCTATTTAGTCGAATCAATATTTATATTAAAATGTGTTCACCTTTATGAGCTAGATTTGTGAAATATTATGCTATGCAAAATTTGCATTAAAGACAAAAACTACGGGCCAGCAACGCGGACCGGGCCAGCTAGTCTCATATAAAGATTAGTTCCGATATGAATTTAATAATATTGACCCATTCCTTCGGAACCTACTCCATAGAGGATCAAACATTCGAATAATCGAAACAAAAATCATGATATTTATAAAAAATTAAATTTGATTTATAACAAGCTGTAAGTTCGGCCGGGCCGAACTTTGTATACCCTCCATAATTTTCCACAAGTTTGTCAATATAAAAAAATAAAATCCTGTTAAAACCTTGAAAATACAACATGTAGCCGTATATTAAGGTCTATACGACGACGTGGACCTGCACAGACAATTTTCTGTCACAGGCTGTAGTATTCATTACGCACTTCTAATACAAAATTTGAAATAGTTCCGGTAAATAATGTAGCTAAAATCATTAAAATACCGAATATCGGGGGTATCTTTATATGGGGGCTATACGAAGACGTGGACCTGCACAGACAATTTTCTGTCAATTTTACGAACTTCAAATACCAAATTTGAAATAGTTCCCGTAAATAATGTCGCTAAAATTATCAAAATACCCAATATCGGGGGGTACCGTTATATGGGGGCTAAACGAAGACGTGGACCTACATGACCCATTTTCTTTCTTATGCTGTAGTATTTATTTCGAGCTTCAAATACCAAATTTAAAACAATTCATGTAAATAATGTCGCAAAAATCATAAAAATACCGAATATCGGAAGGTACCGTTATATGGGGGCTATACGAAAACGTGGACCTACATTGCCCATACCAAAAGTCCTGCAGACATGGCACACATTTGAGTAAATTTTTATCAACTTTCTTTATTTCGTTCGGAAGCTAGAGTGATTTCCACAGACGGATGGTTAGACGGACAGACGGACGGACATTACTAAATCGACATAAAACTTTATGCTGATCAAGAATATATATACTTTGTGGGCTCTAAAATGTATATTTCGAGATGTTACAAACGGAATGACAAACTTTATATACCCTCCATACTATGGTAGAGGGTATAAAAACGACAATAAAGGGATTAAGCCTGACCGCTTTGCAACAACAGAAGTCAAAATGTAATCAGACATTGGCTGAGCGCATAGATCTGTCGGCAAACCCGACTGAAAACAAAATTCTTAAAATACATACGGTAAAAGTTCTGTAGAACCTTACAAAAATATATTTTATATATACTCTTAAATTCCCACGTCTAGCGCCCATTATCCCTTACATTATTGTTATTATTTTTCCGTTTTTACTTCATTTTCAGTGATAATAATCATTTCCAATAATAAATTTTCAATTTTAAAAGTCTGCAACATCAAAAAAAAAAAAAAAAAAAACGACAAATATTATTAACCAATTCCCAACTTCGAGACTACATCATGCGAATGACTTAATAATGAAAGCGAATCGGGCAGGCGATGAATGTTGTTGCAAAACAGTAGTCAATGTTGTTTTCAACAACTGACAATCAAAGAAAACTTGGCTGCTGCGAAAAAACAAGTGGAAGTCAAAAGAAAAAACAAAAGACTTAAGACACAAACACGTTGTTGGACATTCAAACTAAATCAAGTCCCAGCATCTTCTGAGGGGATAAGCTCTGGCCACTGCAAACCACCACCACTCTACCACTTTCAATGATTACCCAGCAACTCCGAACATAAATTCCACTAAAGATTATCACTTTTCGATAAATTTAAAGAAATATTTATGTTCAATTCATATTAATTACGGACAGCTAGGATATAAAATGTTGGAATCCAAAACGAAAGCAAAAACAACTAACAGCCACTAGCTAGTGGACTCTGGGATGTGTTTTCTGTCGTACAGGTAGCTAGCTGCTAGCCAAAGTTGCAATTCCATCTGCGAACACGAATAGTGGTAATGCGTATTCAGACCTAAATCTAGTCCAGTTAGCCAAGCCATGTCTTTGCTACAAATCGCCTGTCTCGTGTGTACCCGGTGTGTGTGTGTGTACGTTCCTCTGAGTAATGGCGTGTTTTGGGTTGAGACTCTGTCCGTTTAGCGGCGTGCATTTAATTAAAGTAGTTTTAGTTTATGGCTGAGCATTACATTTATTTCCTGGTAATACAAATGTATGAATTATCTCGATTTGGATTGGAAGTTTGATGTCGACTATGTTAGAATGTTGAAAAACTTGAAAACGATTGAGAGTTATTTTTGGACGGAATACCAAGAGATTAGAGGCGCTTACTGAAAGGGGTTCTAGAAAGAGTGGAATGAACGTGGTTTTTAAGAATATTTTTTAAAGGACCAAAAACGTCCAAAAATGTGGAACCTTGAAGAATATTTTTTAAAGGATAAAAAGTCCAAAACCCGTAGATCCTAGAAGAATATTTTTAAAAGGACCAAACGTCCAAAAATGTGGAACCTTGAAGAATATTTTTTAAAGGATAAAAAGTCCAAAACCCGTAGATCCTAGAAGAATATTTTTAAAAGGACCAAACGTCCAAAAATGTGGAACCTTGAAGAATATTTTTTAAAGGATAAAAAGTCCAAAACCCGTAGATCCTAGAAGAATATTTTTAAAAGGACCAAACGACTTGGATTGTTAGCGAATACTTTTTAAAGAACCAAACAACTAATAAAAGTGAATTTTTTAAGAATATTTTTTGAAGGGACAAATTACCAATAAACGGGGTTGAAAGCACCAAACGATCATAAACGGGAATCCTAAAAGAATATTTTTTAAAGGAATAAAGACTAATAATCTGGTATTGTTTAAGAATATTAAAGAATTTTTTAAGGGCCACTTGCCAAATAAACCTTGATCTTTTAAAGAATTTTTTTTAAGTTATATATTTTCAAAGGACCAATCGATCTATAAACGTGGATTTTTTAAACAATATTTTTTGAAGAACCAAACGACCAATAAACGGGAATTTTTTTAAAGGGCCAATCGGCCAATAAACCTTGATTTTTCAAAGAATATTTTTAAAGGCCCAAAAAAAAAAACAATAAATCGGGATTTTTTAATATAATTTTTTAAAGGACCAAACGACTAATAAATGGGGATTTTTAAAGGAATATTTTTTAAATGACCAGAGGATCAAGGAACAGAGATTTTTTAAAGGACCAATTGACCAATTAACCTGGATTTTTAAGGATTATTTTTAAAAGACCAATCGACCAATAAATTGAGACTTTTTAAGGGACAAAACGACCAATAAATGGGGAATTTTTAAAACACCAGACGATCAATGAACAGATATTTTTAAAAGAATATTTTTTAAAGGACCAATCGATCAATAAACGTGGATTTTTTAAAGAATATTTTTTAAAGGATCAATAAACTTGTATACTTAAAGAATATTTTTTAAAGGACCAATCGATCAATAAACGTGGATTTTTTTAAAGGACCAAACGAGGATTTTTTAAGGAACCAATCGACTAATAAGCAGGATTATTTAAAGGACCAAACGACCAATAAACAGGAATTTTTAAAGGACCAAACGACCAATTAACGGTTCTATATTTAAGGATATTTTTAAAGGACCAAAACGACCAATAAACGTGGATTTTTAAAGAATATCTTTAAAAGACCAATCGATTTTTGGATGAATATTTTTTATAGGGCCAAACTACCAATAAATTGGGATTTTTTAATGAATATTGTTTAAGGGACCAAACGACCAATAATTGGGGATTTATTAAATTTTTTTTTAAAGACCAGACGATCAATGAACAAAGATTTTTAAAAGAATATTTTTTAAAGGACAAATCGACCAATAAAACTGGATTTCTTAAAGAATATTTTTCAAAGGACCAAACGACCAATAAACTTGTGTCCTTAAAGAATATTTTTTTAAAGGACCAATCGATCAATAAACGTGGATTTTTTAAAGAATATTTTTAAAGGACCAAACGACAAATTAACGGGGATTTTTTAAAAAATAGTTTTTAAAGGACCAAACGACCAATAAACGTGGATTTTCTAAAGAATATCTTTATGGAGCCAATCGACAAATAAACGTGGATTTTCTAAAGAATATCTTTAAGGAGCCAATCGACAAATAAACGTGGATTTTCTAAAGAATATTTTTTAGGAACCAATCGACCAATAAAAAATATAAGAATATTTTTTAAAGGACCTAACAACCAGTAAACTTGGATTTTTAAAAAAATATTTTTTAAGTTACATATTTTTGAAAGTCGATCAATAAACGTGAATTTTTTAAATTATTTTTTAAAAGAACCAAACGACCAATAAACCTGGATTTTTTAAAGAATATCTTTAAGGGACCATTGAAGAATATTTTTAAAGGATCAAACGATCAATAAACTTAAATCCTTAAATAATATTTTTAAGGGACCAAACGGCCCTTAAGGAATTCTTTTAAAGGACGGATTTTTTCAAGAATATCTTTAAGGGACCAAACCACCCATAAACGTGGATTTTTTTAAAGAATATTTTTAAAGGACCAAACTACCAATAAACTTGGATCCTTAAAGAATATTTTTAAATGACCAAACGACCAATTAACGTGGTCAATAAACGTGGATTTTTTAAAGAATATTTTTTAAAGGATCAAAGGCCAATAAACGGGAATTTTTTAACGAATGTATTTAAAGGACCAAACGACCCAAAAACGTGTTTTTTTTTTAAATTTAAAGAACCAAACGACCAATAAACGGTGATTTTTTATATATTTTTTAAGGTATAAACTGAACACAAAAACTTTGGTTTTTATACTACTATTTAAAGGACCAAACGTTCTATCATTGTTAATTTCTCTATGCCAAGTTTTTTTTTCCTACTATCAAGTAACAATTTCGTACATGATTTATATCTCTGCTGCTTTGATTTTTTCTAGTCTGTTTGCAATAGCTCTGCCACACCCCGTTGTCAACATAAATTCATAATTTTCAATATGTCTACACTAATTTCGCTCCAGTACAAAACCAGTGAATTACAACTTTTTAACGATCCCCATGTTCTTGGCTACAGATTTCCATTAGCTCTCTAGGTGACAAAACATATGCCAAACAGACAGACCGACTAACAACAGCCACAACATCGATATTCATATTTAGACCTTCGGGCTAAATGTAATTTGTTAACTTGTCTTTCGTGTCAACCGAAACACAGTCGAATCATGTTTTATGCAAATTACCAATGCACAGGCCAAGAGAAGGATTCCGGCTCGAATCGATGAGTAAAAGATGAGGTGGGTTGGCCGGTTGGTTGGTAGATATGCGCCAGCTGGTAGTGGTGATGGTGGCAACCGAACAAGAACTAAATTAATATTAATTTGTTTGACCAGAAGGCAACGCCATCTCTGAAGGCATGGCAACATAGAAATGGGTGTTGGAGGGGAAATTTATTTTTGTTAACAATTTTGTGTCATAAGTCTTTTGTCTGTTTTGCACTAACATTTTATCTCATGGTTTAAAAAGGAGGATTCAAGTAATCTAATCGAAATGGAAAATAAATTTGGCCACCAAAGGGAATCCAATTTTTTTGAAAGTGCCACACATTTCCATATTCGATGTGGGAAACTTCTGTTGTCATGACCACCTGTTACCAGCTGCAGCCCAGCAACGGCCACATGAAACTATGGAGCAGGCACAAACAATATTACTTTATGCCTTTAAGTTTCACCAAGAAGTGTCAACAAGTTAGTTCAAAATGGAAGTTATTGAGTTTTTACAGAAAACGGATTACAAAAATCTGCATAATTTCATTGGATTTAAGGTATTTTTAATAATCAAACTATTTGATAAAAATCCAATTGAAAAAATTCCTTTTTTAAGGTGAAACAAAAGCTCCAGGACTATAAATTGGATTTACAGGAGCGGCAAGTAAGGTAAGAGAAAGTATAGCACCCACAGGAATTTTAATTTGGATTATGAAGAATAATTCTCAGATCTTAAGATATTGCCAGAAGTGCTTAACGTCTTCTTCTTAGAAGAGCTTATGTTATTTTTCTTGGAAGAGCTTAAGGTCTTCTTCATAGAAGAGCATAAGAGTTCTTCTTAGATGGGACTAAGGTCTTCTTCATAGAAGAGCTTTAGGTCCTCTTCTTGGAAGAGCTTAAGGTCTTCTTCTTGGAAGAGCTTAAGGTCTTCTTCTTGGAAGAGCTTAAGGTCTTCTTCTTGGATAAACTTAAGGTCTTCTTCATAGAAGTGCTTATGGTCTTCTTCGTAGAAGAGCTTAAGGTCTTCTTCGTAGAAGAGCTTAAGGTCTTCTTCGTAGAAGAGCTTAAGGTCTTCTTCGTAGAAGAGCTTAAGGTCTTCTTCGTAGAAGAGCTTAAGGTCTTCTTCGTAGAAGAGCTTATGGTCTTCTTCGTAGAAGAGCTTAAGGCCTTCTTCGTAGAAGAGCTTAAGGCCTTCTTCGTAGAAGAGCTTAAGGCCTTCTTCGTAGAAGAGCTTAAGGTCTTCTTCGTAGAAGAGCTTAACGTCTTCTTCTTGGAAGAGCTTAACGTCTTCTTCTTGGAAGAGCTTAAGGTCTTCTTCTTGGAAGAGCTTAAGGTCTTCTTCTTAGAAGAGCTTAAGGTCTTCTTTATAGAAGAGGTCTTCTTCGTAGAAAAGCTTAAGTTGTTATTCGCCTTTCTTAAATAAAGATTAAGATTGTAAAAATTTTCCCATCAAGGCTTCGAAACATTCTGAATTTTGAATCATTACAACAAAACGAAGAACTCCTGTTCCTGGCCAAAGAACGTGTGGAGTCAGCAAAACAACAACGATTGGATTGGATCAATACAAAATGTATAGAGAGACAACAAGCTGAGGAAGAACTTTTGAAACTTAAGAACCGACAACGGGAATTGTAAGTTTCAGATTCGATTCAAATTTAAAAAAAATTCATTAAATTTCTCCCTCCCTAAGAGAAAACTGTGAGGAATATCGTCTTTGCCAGAGTCAACAAATCCTTGTTGAAACTAAGCAGGCGCAGCTAGAACAAATTGCCGAAAAGAAAGCCCTCATGTCGCGAGAGAGACAAATCGAACAGAACTGGTTGCAGGTTATGGAAAATGTACGCCAAGAGAGGGAATTTCAAGAGGCTTACGAGAAGAAATTACGCAAAGTAATTGAGGGATTAAATCAACAAAAGAATGTTGCTCTCTTGGAAGCTAAGAAGAAAATGGCACAGAATGAAAGTGAAACTTTAAAGAAATTCTATGCTGAGGAGTGAGTAAATGGGGGGCGATCCGAAAATACGATTTGAAGAAATGGAATTAATTTATGTATCTTGATTTTCCAGCGATATGCGAGCCCTTACCTTGGACGAGAAAAGTAAGACACAACAAAAACTCGAAGAGATGTACAAAAAAATGCAACAACATCAATGGTTAAAGGTAAGTTGGGATGTTGTAAAGAGACGTCTCAAAACAGGCAAAACTTAAATAGAGTTCTCTTTAACATATTTTTGCTAGACAAGTTTGGGGGGATGAATGCCTATTTCTAAGTCCCACATTAGTTCGGACAAGAAGACTACTTTTGACAACAATTTTACAATAAACTAAGCAGTGTGTACACTATTGCAATTTGACTCTCTTTATATTTCATACATAATGTATTTTAACAGCAAACTTATTTGTTAAGGTGAGACGACAAAAGCAGATTGAAGTCTTCGCATGGCATATTTTGTGACATACGGTAGATCCAAGCGAAACTCGTACAGCTAAAGAAAAAAAATATTTTTCCTATAACTTCCAAAAATCAAAATTTAAACAAGTTAAAAAGCAGTAAATTCGGCCGGGCCGAACTTTGAATGCCCTCCACGAATTTGGAACGAATTTGGAGATACAATCCTTAAACAACTTGTCATTACGATTTTCAAATTCGAAACTTGAATTAAATGGTGAATAATGTAGCAAAAATCATCATAATCATTCTGCCATAGGCTGTAGCATTCATTACGAACTTCAAATACACGTCTCAAACAATTTCGGTGAATATTGTACCTAAACTCGTCAAAATACCGAATATAGGGAGGTACTGGTATGTGGGACTTACACGAACACAATTTTCTGTCACAGACTGTAGTTCCCATTCCTAACTCTAAATACGTAATTTGAATAATGTGAATAATGACTCTACAATCATCAAAATACTGAATATGGGAAGGTACCGTTATATGGGGACTATACGAAGACGTGGACCTACACAGATAATTTTCTGTCTTAGGCTGTAGTATCCATTACGAAGTTCAAATACCAAATTGTAAACAATTCCGGTTAATAATGTCGCTAAAATCATCAAAATACCGAATATCGGGAGGTACCGTTATATGGGGGCTATATGAAAACGTGGACCAACATGGCCCTTTTACGAACTTAACCTGCTTACTGGAAAAATAAACATGTGTGCAAAATTTTAGCCTTCTATCTCAATTCGTTCGAAAGATAGCGTGATTACAATAGACAGACGGACAGACAGACAGACAGACGGACATGGCTAAATGAACTTATATTTTTACGCTGATCAAGAATATATATACTTTGTTGGGTCTGACATGAGTATTTCAAACGGAATGACAAAGTTAATATACCCTCCATAGTATGGTGGAGGGTATAAAAACCAACCAACTTCAGACTGCTGCCATTTTTAAGCCACTCGTCCGAGAGCTGTTTAAAATATTCCAGTGACAGCTCGTTATATTATTTACAAGCCTACAAAAACATTTTGGTGAGAAAAAAAAAATTCGTAATGGAATTCAAAGTTGTTATCGTTAGAGCACTCCAGCATTTAAATGTGAATAAATATTTTGTGTCTAGTACCATCGCTCGTTGCCGTGATACTGGTAGCGTAGCCCGACGTCAAGGAAGTGGACGGTAGACAAATAATAAAAGAAAACCATAAGGTTTCGTTCTCTAAATTTCGAATAATAGCAACTTAAACTAATTTGCTCATTTCCAATTTATTGGTTGATGTTGCACGTAAATGGTCTTCCTAGATCTGGAACCAATATTTCCCAAAGACCCATAATCTCTCAGAAGTGGCAAAAGATTAACATTTATTATTGGTTTTTGACTGAAACGCATCTATATGAGATACACCCATTTGACTATATTCTTCAACTAAATCAGCGTTAACGAAATAGTCAGAAGTGCGTCTTTCCTGTATTAGTGAATTCTCCAAAAAGTCACTGGAATGGACATTTTCGTATTTTGTCTACAAAAGTTGGCAAACTCCTTTACACATTGAATATTTTTGGGTGGCCATCCAAAACTGCTTGGCTTTTGCAATGTACGGTAACCCCCATTCAAAAGTGCGTGAGGATCGGTCGATAATTACGACCTGCTGACAATTTTGCAGTTTTTTGGTCCATTTCAACCTCTAAATATATGGCGATCATCTCCAAAAAGAGTAGGCATCTATTCTGACCCTAATCTTATCTCCATGCAAAATTTCGTAAGGATCGGGCCATAAATGCGATCCGTATATGATATCCTGATATCCTAACTACTTAGTTTTGTTAGCTGTAGGAATATTACCAAATGTTTAATTCAAAATAATTCAAAATTAAAATATGCCAAAAATATGACAAAATTGAAAAAATATGAGAAAATTTACAAAATCAATATTTTCATCTTTAGAGAGATATTTTTATGCGATTTTTTAGACGTTTTTTCTTTTCTGCCAAGAGGCCATTCTGAATTAATGAGAACTGTCGAAATCAGTTCAGCCGTTCTCGCCATAAAAGAGATCTTTCAAGCATATCTTCTTTGATAGACAAATATGTCGCACATATTTTGCTATATATCCGATTTGTTGGATGTTAACATCAATGTAAAGATCAGAAGTAACCCTGTCATGGCTTTGTGATTTAGCCGGGATTTAAAATATTCGCGGTTTAATGAAAAATTTCGATTTTTTTCAATACAAAAGATATGGTCTATTTTACTCGCTAAATATAATCCGATGACCACCCAAATTGGCTTCTTCCCCGCCCTAAACTCTAGCTACATGCGAAATTCGTCGATTGGTCTATAATTGCGACCTGTATAGCTACTGCAAAATCCGACATTTTTTCAGTATTTGGTCCATTTCAACCCCTAAACATTTGGCGATCATCTCCAAAAGAAATAGGGTTCTATTCTGACATTAACCCCTCCTACATTTTAAATTTCGTAAAGATCGGACCATAATTGCGACCTGTAGAGTGATTACAAATTAACATGGACAGACGGACAGACGGGCAGACGGACGGACGGACGGACGGACATACATAGCTAGATCGACTCAGCTCGGCGAGCTAGGAAGATCCATATATACTTTCCTATATGGGAAATCAATATTTCGAGGTGTTACATAAATTCTGGCCCAATCAAACTTATAATACCCCCAACACATAGTGTTGTAGGGTATAAATAGACCCAAAAGAGCTTAAGAGTTGCTTCGCTTTGCCGAAAGTGGTGAACTGCAGAATTTGGTTTTCTCCGATGAGAGAACATTCGTTGTCCAGCAGTTTGTAGACAAACAAAATGATCGTGTTTACTTGCCAAAGAGGTCAGCTGAAAGTGTGCACCTTCGGTTGGCTACCAGAACTCAAGCACCGGCCATGGTGTGAGCCGCCATAACAGCCGATGGTCGCTCTCCGCTCGTATTAATCGACCGTGGCATCAGAATAAATGGCGAATATTATCGCGAAAATATTTTTAGCCACAGACCTTGGACATTCCAACAGGACTCAGCACAATGGCACTCAGCACGCGCCACTCAAGAATGGTTACAAAATAAGGTTCCTCGCTTCATTTCCTGAGCACAATGGCCACCAAAAGCTCCGTTCGACTATTGTGCCTGGAGTATTTTGGAAAGCAAGGTTGGCACCCAAAATACCAAAAGTGTCAATCACCTCAAGCAAGCGCTTCGCCGGGAATGGGCCAAAATACCGCAAAACTACATTCAGACAGCGTGTGAAGGTTTCATTGGCCGTTTGAAGGCCATAATTCGTGCCAAAGGCCACCGAGAGAGCTCCATAAATTCTCTATGGAGTTTATGTCTGGACTCTGGCCTGGTGTATCCATCACGTGGGGACAATTATATAACAGCCATGAACGCACTTTATAAGCCTTGTGTTTCGAATCATTGTCATGATTAAAATAATAATCTCCGCCAAAGCCAAGCTTTTCGTGGCAAATTGTCTTTTCAAATATTGCAATAAAATGCAATACACCAGGTCCAGAGGCTGAAAATTAATCCCACACCATCACTGACCCACCACCGTGCTTCACTGCAGGCTTCATATTTTTGCCAAGGAGCATTTCATTTGCCTTTCTCCATACATAAGGTCTGCTATCTAAACCAAAAAGGTTGAATTTGCTCTCGTCCGTGAACAGCACATTCTTCCAAAATGAGAGATATTTTGATATGTGGTCCTTGGTAAATCGAAATCTTTCTTCTTTATTTCCATTGTAATTCGACTTATGCAGTATAGTTCTTATTGTTTGAGGGCAACATAATTTCCCCAAATTCTTTTCAGCCATTTTCGCAATATTCTTTTTGATCTGCTGTAAAGTATACTTCTCATCACTCAAGGTAAATATTTTATAATTTGCCGTTTTTAACTTATTTTCTACACATTCATCTGTTTTGAACCGTTTTATGATATACTGAACTGTAGATCGGCTTCTATTAACAATCTCAGATATCTCACTTAGCTATTTATGGTTTTTGTAATGTTTAATTACTAAATTTCTCACTTCAACAGTGGTTTGTTTCCGTTGTCTGTCCATTTTTTATTTTTTTTGATATTTACGTCAGTATATTACACAACACTGGGAAATTTGCGATAAATTAGCTTTTAGGGATAGTGCGAGATTTCTTAAATAAACTGACGCGTTGAATAGTTTGTCTGAGTACAACGATTTACTCTCGCATTTTTTTGATTTTCGATTCCCCTACATTTTGTTGTTGTATATTAAATAAATCTCTTTTTACTCATTAGAGTCATTTTCGAATCGCTTTTCGATCACATAATTGAGTTAATCATTTTTCGATTACCAAAAGGACTCAAGAAGACTCACCAAAGTGATTTTTTCAAAAACAATCTTCCAAATACTAGCTGGGAGGGATCTTCTTAATACAGTCAACATTAAATAAGTTAAGAAAATGTGGTGAGCAGACCTTCGAATTAGAAATAAATAATTTAGATTTTTCAATTGCTGCATGTGTTATGGTGCATCATGTTTGCTTTCCATATGACGTCCTCCTCAGATATATGGTGGTATGGTCTATAGGCATGTGTACAGTTGGTATCTATCTCTCTCTCATTTACACTTAGTGCTAAGTTCGGATAAGTCATATTATCATAAGTAATTCTTAAAAAAATAAATTTTTATTAAATAAATTTTGTGTCTTACAAATGCTCATCAAAGATAGACGTGGTGTCTATAGAAATAACTGATCCGGGTTTACAGTTCTTTAATTATTTATTTGTTATTTTTCTATTGTTCTTTTATTCAAATATTAACTTAAGACTAAACTATAAAACGAAAATATGAAGAGCTTACAATTGAGAATAGAAATATATAAATTGGAAAATAACAGTTATTTTAAATATTTTAACATAACAACAAAACAAGGTGAGTGTGATAAGGATAGTGAAGTTAAATGAGAAAGTGATTAATTAAAATGGGAGAGAGGGGTGTAAAAATTTTGAATTCTTGAAACTATTTGTGACCATACATGCTAATGCTAATTCTATCATTAAGCAGGCCATCCACAGGCGAATCTGTTCGACGAACTGTTCAAATTTCATTTGCCCACCAACGAGTGCGAACATGCTCGCGAACATCATTTAAAAACAATTTTTATCGAGTAAACATGTCATCAGACAGCGACCGCGACACAGTCATTGCCTTGATGGCAATACATGTTTGTTTGGAAGAAAAAAAATAAGGAGGTAGTTAAAAAAAAGAAAACACAGCATATGGATGAAAGAATGGTATGCAAAGCAAAATGATGTTCGGCGAACACTGCCACCCACTATGTCAAATGTTCGTGCGAACACAGAAAAGATTGAAACGTTTTAATTTTTGGCGAACAAAACGACGTACACAAAATTCACTAACACCAACAAAAAATTCACTAACACCAACGATGTAAACAACACATGTTCGTCGAACAAATTCACCTGTTGATGGCCTGCTTTACTCTCGCTCTTCCATTTATGTACATTTATTGGAATATTTTTGTCTAAATATGAAAATAATAGTTGTTTATGGTAATGCCAACGCTAATCGAAAATATTAAATTTTGGCACGATTATAGCGTTGGTTAGAGGCTACGGCAATATTGTATGTCACGTCTAATTGAACCTTTAATTCTGTTGAATTGTGACAAATTTTGCACATAGGGTAAGTGTACCAGTAGTCGGCACTTTTAGGCTTTTCAAGAAAAATAAAGTTGTTCAGATTCCATATTTTGTTTAGGTTTCGAAATAATAAACAACAATTGAATTTGTTTTTATTAAATTGACAAAATTTGCAATTTTACCAAAAAAGTAGTTTTTTGCCAGTAGTCGGCACCATTTTCCAATGCTCGGCATGTATATTTGCCAGTAGTCGGCATATGCTATTTCATTAAAAAAAATATTATTTTGTATATTTCAAATAGTATAAAACAATGCTGTAATACTAATTCACAGTTTATTTAACTAATTTCGTTTTTAAATAGTGTTTTATTTAATTATCATTATAAACCAAATATAGGTAGAAAATCAAGAATAGTATGGATTATCAATTAAAATAAAATTAGATTAAACAAAAAAGTACCTTTCTTACATTTGGAATTTGTGAATTGATCTTTTTCCTTTAGATAACCAAGATTTTTTTTAAATGCCACCGCTATCTAAAACGTCAAATAGCTGATTTCAAAATAAAACCTACTTAATTTAGAAAAATTAGTCAAAAAGCACAAATAAAAGCAACTGCCGACTCAAAAATATTTTTTTTTATTTTAGTAGTTTTTGGATTATTTTTTAATACTTTTCTCAAGTTTTGGTGAAATAGGTCAAAAATGATATTTTTCTAGTAATTGGCACCCCCTGCCGACTACTGGCAAATCTCTTTTTTTCTGTTCCAAATGTCGGCATTAAATAATATAAGAGAAAAATGATTGATTATGTATGTTTTTTAAGTTATAAAATGATCTTTAGACTGTTATTTACTATTATAAAATATTTCTGATTCCAAAAGTATTAAATTTAATTTACTTAAATCGATTATTAAGTTGACGCCACCACTAATTTCTTCTTTACAAACAAGCACTATCGCACGCGTTGTAAGGCACTCACTGACGAAAACCGTTATTCTCTCGTAATAAATGATAGGAGCTCATTGTTTTTTACAGAAAGAGAGCAAAGAACACTGTTGACGTTTTTTTTGCAATTATTTCATTATTTGGTCAATTCCGTTTTTAGTTATTTAAGTTTAAATTTCAAAACTGCCGACTACTGGGATATGCCGAACTTAGGCGCACTTACCCTATTTGTTTTTTTTTCCTTTCAAGATTTTCTGGGTCAATCACTTATCTCTGAGACATTTTGAAGCCCATTTTGACATCAAATGACAGGTGTTGCAAAGAGTAACAATTATTTCTCTCTCTCTCTCTACTTTTCTTTTAGTCTCAAATCACAAACAATCAGCTACGTAACACTGCCCAAGAGCAGAACAACTTCGAAGAGGATTTCATTTTTCGAACTCGAGAAGATCAGCAAATCTGTCAAGAATTGGATGAATCTCATAGACAAAAGGTATTGAAAATCAAAATCTTTGTTTTAAATTCATATAAAATTATATTTTTTTTCAAGGTTCGCAATAACGAATGGTATAAATTGTACATGGAACATTGTGCCAAAGAGAAAGATGAAAAGAAGAAACTAATAGCGGAACTTGATCAAAGGTACCTGAATACGGGCTGTATTCTTCAGCAGAAACCCAAGCAACCTTACGGAAAAGTTTGTCGCTGACCATATTTTGTAAAATATTTGTTTAAAGAGGAAATAAATGTTCGATATCAAGCACCAAAGAATAAGAATATCCAAAGATCTCATAAACGAGTGTTACATATTCTTAAGGATAAAAGGGCTTTTTGGTTTAGTTATTATTTTTTTTCTTGTTGTCGTTGTTGTAGCAGCTTATACTGCTGTGTTCGTTCTGTCTCCTCTCAATCGGGTTCTGCTTCTAAGTCCAGTCTCAAAAAGGATACAGCCTGTACGGGTTGGGTCCACAACGGAAATCGGAGTTTGTTAAGAAGGTTTGTCTGGGCAGGGTAATAGGTGCAGCGTGTCATGTGGACCTGTGTCACAAGCTGGGCAGGCTGTGCCACTGCGTAGCACTAACGTTCACTGACCGCACCAGAGGCGCATAATGAGTAGTAATGACTTCTAAGATCTTGGAGTAGTTAGTGGTCGGAATTACAACACCATCGACCTGTACATTCAAAGATAGCCTCATCTCCGCAGTCCATGTGGTGAAAAGTGTGCGGCTGACATGTGTGGAAATGACATGTTCAACTGTCGTTGTGCTATGCAATTTTCGGAATCCGTGTTGATGATAAGCTACTGGGAAACCTCTCTTAAAGCCTCAAGCGTCTTTGCTACTGGTGACAAAAGTGATATCGGCCAGGCATCGGGAACTATAAGGGTAGCTAACGACAGCTTGAGGGATTTGGTAAGATACTCAACTCTTGATTCATCTGGTTGCTTCAACATCACCATAAAGATTCCGTCAGGACTACGCTTTGGATGACTTTGCGCTTCTGATGACATGTGCAACATCATCCAACGTAAATTGTGGTGGTACCTCCTCGGCTGGAACAGGTCATACATGGCGTAGGATCCTCCTCTTAGTACTATCACTCTCGGGGTGATCTGTAATTTCGGATCTGTCACTTCTACGCCGTTAAATGAGACAGATATCCGATCATCCTTTTCCCAGGGTTCGAGAGCGGCTTAACACTTGCCCACAACTTACTCGATTCGGTATTGATGCTGCATGCTTCAGAAGTTCTAGCTCGTTTTCCGCTTATGCTCACCGACTAACCTCTTTCCCTCCAGAGTAAGATTCCTGACTCGGGGATTATTAGCATTTGTACGGAAAAACTCAACTCCCTCATTTGCTAATCCCGCTTCTCCTGCTGGAAAATTTGGCCTTATTTCAGGTATTCGCCAAGCATGTGTATAGCGAGCGGCTGCCGCTCTGATAATATCCTGGAAACACATATCTGCTACCAGAACATCAGGGCAGTTTCCTGAAGCGGCGATTGGTATATTCTTTGAATTCTTGCCAATTGGCTTTCCCATGGCGAAGGAAAGTGCGACGGTGGGCGCGTCCTCATTCACTGTGCAAAACGTTTAGCAATCGATTTGCTCAGCCGGCGCCATGCCTCTCTGGTCATTACCAAGGACGGAATGCCATAATTCATGATGGACATTGAAATCCCCTAGCACCAGACGGTTATTGCCTACTGACATTGGGCATATAACGTGGGGGCGGAATGTACACGTTAAGCACCTCTACCTCGGCGGTTCCACACTTGACCGCTGCCGACGATGTGGACGGCGAAGATGAAGACTCACTGGCGTCTACATTGGCGCAACAGGAAGCAATGTAGTCCCTATCGCTGAACTCCTGTATCCGGTTTAAGCCGGATATGATCTCGATCCCGGCTCGGACCAAGAGAATACGAAGCAAACATTTCAGGTAATGTTGCTCTGACATCAGAAAAATAGACGAACATGTATTTGCTAGGTAACTTTTGTCATATTTCAAATGCGAAACTTAAAAAAATCGGTGAATAATGTAGCTAAAATCATCAAAATACCGAATATCGGGAGGTACAGTTATATGGGGGCTATACGAAGACGTGGACCTGCACAGACAATTTTCTGTCATAGGCTGAAGTATCCACTACGAACATCAAGTACCAAAATTCTGATGAATAATGTCGCTAAAATCAACAAAATACCAAATATCGGGAGGTACAGTTATATGGTGGCTATAGGAAGACGTGAACCTGCACAGACAATTTTCTGTCACAGTCTGAGGTACCTATTAGGAACTTCAAACACAAAATGGTCAAAATACCAAATATAGGGAAGTACTGATATATGGGGCCTATATAACATCAAAATACCGAATGTTGGGAGGTACCATTGTATGGAGGTTATACGAAGACCTGGACCTGCAAAGGCAATTTTGTGTCATAAGCTTTAATATCTATTAGGAACTTCAAAAACCACATTTGAAACAATGCCGGTGAATAATGGCGGTATCATCAGAAACCGAATATCAGGAGGTGCCATTATATGGGGGCTATACGAAGGCGTTACACCGCACCAAAAATAAAAAAGACCCAAAAGAATTTGGTTTTCTCCGATGAGAAAACATTTCAGCAGTTTGTAAACAAACAATGGTTACAAAATGAGGTTCCTCGCTTCATTTCCAGCGCACAATGGCCACCAAAAACCCCGGATACCAATCCGTTGTGTCTGGAGTATTTTGGAAAGCAAGGTTGGCACAAAAAATAACAAAGTGTCGATCACCTCAAGCAAGCAACCGCAGAGCAACATTCGGGCAGCGTGTGACGGTTTCATTGGCCATAATTCGTGCCAAAGGTGACCAATTCGAACAAATCTAAAGGTATTATAAAATTTGATGCTATTTCCGACAATTATTGCTTTCATTCAATAAAATTTCGTGGTGTTACAAACGGAATGACAAATTTAATATACCCTCCATGCTATGGTCGAGAGTGTAGAAAATTGTCAAAAACTCTCTCTGTTTTAGAAATTTTACGACATCCAGTAACAATGTTCAAAAATCGTTGTCATTGGGATTGCACACATTTTATTTATTACTTTTTACCCACAAATCTTATTTGAAACTAACGGATTTGTTGTCTGAGGTTCCCTCATTCTCTGGTCTTTCTTCGATTGCTTGTGAAACAATCGACCATATGATGGATATTTACGTTATCAAATGAGGAAAATGCAACCCTGCACACCGGATACTCCTTGATGGACGCAATAAATAATGGGAGAATATTATTTTCCAACTTCCATGTCAGAGGGGACATTATTTCGTTTGAAACCAACGGATTTGTTTTCTGAGGTTCCCTCATTCTCTGGTCTTTCTTCTATTATTAGTCAAACAAACGACCATATGATGGATATTTACGTTATCAATGGGGGAAATGCAACCCTGCACTGCGGATATTCGTTGATGGAAGCAAAAAATAATAATTCAAATTTCCTTGTCAGTGGGGACTATATGATGGATATTTACTTTATCAATAGTGGGAAATGCAACCCTGCACTGCGGATGATCGTTGATGGACACAATTAATAATGGGAAAATATTATTTCGCAATTTCCTTATCAGTGGGAACGTTATTTCCTAACAGTTTTAGTTAAGTTTATAACCTATTATTTTGCTGTGAAGGAAATTCCTCTGATAGCTTAGCAAAGCCACAATGGTGGAAAAAAAATCCCACAATGATTAAAACAAAAACTTCCATTGGTTCGATGAGGGGAATGGGTGAATGATTGGGATTTTTGGTTAATTCCTAAACATGGTGTAGGTTCTTTTCAATGATTTAAGTTGGGTTATAAACCTTGGAAAGTAAAAAGGAAAATACACCTTTGGGTATTTTTTGTCCATGCAAAAACTTGGGGAATTATTTTTCGCCCCATTTCTTGGGTAATTTTGGGTATTTTATACATAAATCCCCATGTTTTAGCATAGATCCGCACCTTTGGTGGCTGGGGTGGTGTTGTTAACTGATTTGGTGAGTTTGGGTTTAATATTTTCCCGTATACTCTCCTCTTTTTCCTTGGTATTTTATTTCCAGACACACAAACCAGTGGTGTGGTGTGTTTATAACATGAGTTGCCCCTCAATTTGTTGGGTTATAACAAACTCATCTATGTGTGGTGAGGATGAGAGTTGGGATTTTTCTCTTCCATCTGTAAGGTGGCTAGTTCCCCTTCCAGGTCAAACCACAAGCGAATTGTTAATGCCCAGCCATACTAATGTTACATAGTTTGGTTTTGTCTGATGTTCATTTGATTGTTTTTTCCTTTGTTTGAAGGAGGATCTTGTCATGCATGTGTGTGTGTGTGTTTATGTCCCTATGTGTTGTATTGTTTTTGTGTGTGCTGTGCAGACACAGGTCTGCCTGTCTTTGCAAAGTGAGCTGTTGTGTTTTTGTTTGTTTTGTCTGAGTGAAACACACACCAACTGCGAGAGAGTCGGACGGCCGTCGCCGCCGTCACAACAATGTGTGAGTGAGCTTGCTGGTTTTAAGGTAGTTTGTTTGTTGCTGTTTGTTTTTGTGACAGTTGAGTTATTTCTGGCATCTGGCATTTCCTTTCAGTGTCTTATTCGGGCCTCGAGCTCTATCAATCGTCATTTACTGACTGTTTAGTTATTTTCTGAACACAAATTTCTTTTCATATTTTTTGATAGAAGAAATATAATTCAATAAATAAAGAAGAAAATAATAGCAATAAGACTAGAGTGTGAGTGCGTGCGTGTGCGTGTGTGTGTGCTAATGATAGCAAGCAAACGAAAAAAGAAATTGACAAAAATTGTGAATTTTGGTGCGTGGTGTGGTCGGCGGTGGCCTCAAAATGATACAAAATAAAAAATAATGTGGAACACATAATCGTTGAGAACAGGCCAGCGAACAACAGCAAGAAGCAGAAAAAAATAAAATATACTAAAAAGTGCTATTGTTATTGGAATTTTGTTATTTTTTTAGCTCATATTGAATACATTTATTTAGTGGAATAGGTATATTTTTTTATTATTGTTGTAACTTCAGCTGGCGTCGTCTACATTTTTTTAATCTTTAATGTGTGTGTGAGTTGGTGAAGTGGTAGAACACTAAACAAGCATATTTGTTTAACTTTACATAAAAAACCAAATCAATTGACCTGGCATGAGCCTCAGGAAAACAACCCAGCACAACACCTTGACAGCAACAGGTTGTTCCTGATCTTGCTTCATTCTGGAATCAAAATTCAAAATAAACAGTATCATCTAGTTATTTATATGTCTACACCGCTGCCGCATGTTGCTTTCTGTCCCAATAGTGCCAGGGCATGTCAGCAGTTCCAATGCTTTATTCCCCATCAATGTGCTTCTGATTGTCATGACAATCAACCCAACGACCGTCATCCAGCAAATAAACAAAAACTCTAGCATTTGCAAGAACGAAACAACCAAAAAATAACAAAAAAAAAAACGGTAAAACGTGTTTCATTCTTACACCACACACAGAGAACAGCCGGTTATCAGTTTTACGTTGTTTCTCCTACTCTCATATTCTCTTCTCCTTCTCAGTTGTTTTAGCAGCTCTTTTAACACATTTAATGCTCTTTGGGTCCCCCCTTACTAGTTTGGTTGGTTTGTCAACATGTGTTTGTGGCTGTGCAAAAACCCATGTTCACGAAGAACAGCAACAGTGTTGTGTGTGTGTTTTGTTTTGCACAGCAAATGTCAAATGCTGCATGCAGCAAATAGACACACAATGGCGGCGCACCGTGACGTTTATAAATAAACATAGCAGCAGACCAAAAGCATTCATGTCGCTGCTGCCGTTGCAGCCAACGTTTTATGCAAAAACAAAACTTTAAATTTGATGCATGATTTCCTCCTGTCCACACTACTGATTCAACCCCCTATCGTGTGGTTAGTGGCCATAGTCGAATTTATCATTTTCTTATTATTTAATTTGATAACAACAACAACAAAAATAAACCAACATTTTATAACAATTTCACACGGAATAAGAAGAACCAAAAGTAAACTAAACTATTTTAGATAATAAAATATTTTTAAAGATGACCAAACAAATAATGATAATGATCATCAACATCATAATCATTCATAAAGAGATCATTAACCTTTGTTTGGTTGTTAGTTGTGTTCTCTCTCGCTCTCCCTCTCTCTCTCTCTCTCTCTCTCTTACATATTAATGAACTTGAATGTTTGCTTACTGGCGCAAGAGACTGTAGTATGTATATGTACATGAAAACCGGAAATATGCTCTAAAAGTCAAATCTTAGACACTATTAACATCTTAACATATGGTTCCATGTTGACCCATTTTCTATGTTCTTAGAAATGGAATGACAATATACCCGGCAACCCGAAATTGCAATGGTGTTGCCATACCTTATGATACCTTGTCATTCCCAGGGGAATTTTGTCACACAAGCATTTGGAATGGAAGGTTGGGGCTTGTGTTTAAAACTGATTGAAACAACAACATTTTTTGGGGTTATGCTTAACCGATGCTTATCCGGTGACACCTGAAAATTGTAGAAGTTTTTATTTCTGTTGTAATTTTGTGCCTAATTTATGTCAATTTGAAATTTATCCTCATTAAATTTTTTGGCAAACAATGTCGAGAATTAGACTAACGTAGAGAATTTTATGCCATAAACCGTAAAATCTTAAAAAACAATTTGAAAAATATGAACTTTTTAGAGTGTAAATCAATATGTGACATTCTGTATTTATGTTATTGCCACGAAGAAAACGTTGGAAGTCTCATGTCCGTCCGTCTGATACAAAAATACATGGATTTTTGTGAACAAAATGCAGGTCGCATTTATTATCACATTAAGATGAAATTTTCCAAACAATATTTGTTTAGCCCAAGGACCAACTCAATTGAAATTGGTCAGAATCGGTTCAAATTTAGATATAGCTCCCATATATATCTTCAATCGATTTCAGGTTAATTGTGCACCTAATGACCAATATCAGTTCAGAATTTTGGCACATCCGACCGAATTTAGTCTAGGAGCAAATACATCAAAATTTGGTGAAAATCGGTTCTGATATAGCTATAGCTCCCATATATATGTTTCATCCAATTTGGAGTTTTGAGTCCCTCACATTCGTTATATGCACTCCACAAGAATGATATTTGGTACCGGACATCAGATACTGCTCGAAAATACCTCTATCAATTTTCATCGAGATCGGTTCAGATTAGGATCTAGCTATATATTTTTATCCGATATCAGATTTATTGTGGACCAAATGGCTAAAATGAGTCCAAATGGACTCAGTTTTGATAGTTACGACTGAATTCGTCCTAGAAGCAAGTACATTAAATCTTGTGAAATTCTGTTCAGATATAGCTATAGCTCCCATATATATGTTTCATCCAATTTGTGTTTCAGTCCCTCACATTCGTAATATGCATTCGACTGATATTTTGTACCAGATATCTTATAGAGCTCGGAAATCCTCTGCCAAATTTTATCAATATTAGTTCAGATTTGGATATAGCTCCCATATATATCTTCAACCGATTTCGGGTCAATTGTGCTCCTAATGGCCAATATCTGTCAAAAATTCCTAAATTATGATCTTCTTCTAATAAATTATTTTGTTACGGGAGCTCTACTAAATGTGCATAGTGGTGTAGGGTATCATATAGTCGGCCCCGCCCGTCTTGACCTTTCCTTACTGGCTTTTAGTAAGGAAATGTGTCAGAACATTATTATTTTTTCTAAGAATTCATAGCGCAATCGTAAAAGCCGGTAGTGTTGGCTTCCCTCCTCATTATGTATGTGATTGCCTGTTTTCATTGATAAGTGTATCATTTTGTTGCTATTTTTTGAAAGAACACATTTGTATGACACACTATTCAAGATCCTCATTTATTGGTCAATGCATGTTATGACGATAGGTTTGAGTCTGACCGACATGACGAGACATCGAGCATTTGGTTGGATGTCACGTACTGGTATGCGTTTGATAAAACAGGGCACAATATGACGAGCGTTTTCTCTCCATGGCATAAATAGAGAAATATGTCGCATTTGCAGCCCTTTATTAGACAGTCCCACTACTGATGTCTACTGCCTTCTATGACCAAAAATTGCTTAAATAGTTTATAATTGTATCTACCGATAATCGGATTTTTCACAATTTTAGCCACATTTTTCACAAGAATTGTTGTAAATTTGGTATTTCGTGTTGACACTAGCTACTATCTTCTTTGATAGAATATTATCTTTATAGGGTATTCGGCATTTGGAAGATTTATGCCATATATTTCGACGGATTTGTTTCAAACTTGGTATTTGGAGTTTCGTAATGGTACCACTTTCTATGACTGAACATATCCTGTATAGATCCACTTTTCGATGTTACGATATCACCCCATATTCGATATTTTGATAATTTTTGCTAAATTTTTCAATGGAATTATACCAAACATAGTATTTACAAATAATTATAATAAACAGAAAATTGGACTTGACGCCTTAAAAAATCTCAATTGTTTTGAAGCAGTCAAACGAGATTCCCTTTCATGAGATGACTGTGGTGGTATGGGGATTGTGCTATGTTCCATACTAACGATATTGTTGTGAAGAGAAAAAGTAGATTCTTGAACTTTTGAATTTACTTCAAAAATTTAACATTTTCTCCAATCCGCTAAAAATGATTTTTCTAACCCAAAATTCAACTAATATATGTTTACATTGGAACTTTTTAGTACGCTGAAAAAGTACCATAAGGCCGATTTTGAGTTTATTTAAAATGCGTTGCATACTTTTTGGCTGGCATTGGCGATTTTAAAAAGTCGAATTTTTATTGTCAAAGTTGATTAATCCAAGGTCAGGTCACGTATATCTATTCCAAAACCTGAACTTAGATACCGTTTTTCATAAATAGTTTTAGTATTTTAAATAACCAAAATATGGGAATGCAGAATATTTGCGAGAAGCTGCTGGACGATAGTATGCACGAAACTTATTTAACATATAATTAAAGAAATTAATAACACTTCGCCACACCAAAAAATAATTTTTAAGTCCCACCACCCCTCTTCCAAATATTTTGAAATTTTCGGCTATATATAGTTTCAATATGTACAGGATGAAAATGTAAACCCTCGAATGAGTGGTCTTTTTGTAGGGTATATTAAGTTTATCATTCCGTTTATAACACCTCGAAATAAACATTTTAGACCCCACAAAGTATATATATTCTTGACCAGCATAAAATGCAATGTCGATTTAGCGACGTCCGTCCGTCTGTGGAAATTATTCTAGCTTCCGAAGAAAATGAAGTAGATTGATAAAATTTTACTCAAATGTATATTGTGTCTGCAGGCCATGTAGTGTTGGGCAATATAGGTCCCCGTATAACGGTACCTCCCGATATTCTGTATTTTGATGATTTTAGCCACATTATTCGCCGGGATTGTTTCAAATTTGGTATTTGGAGTTCGTAGTAGATACTACAGCCTAAGACCGAAAATTGTCTGTGCAGGTACACGTCTTCATATAACCCCCATATTACGGTACCTCCCGATATTCGGTACTTTGCTGATTTTAGCGACATTATTCACCGGAATTGTTTCAAATTTGGTATTTGAATTTCGTAATGGATACCACACCCTATAGCAGGAGATTGTCTGTGCAGGTTCACGTCTTTATATAGCCCCTATATAACGGTACCTCCCGATATTCGGTATTTTGACGATTTTTGCCACATATTTCCACTGATTTGTCTAAAAATTGGTATTTGTATTTGGTCATAATGGGTTCTAGCTCCGGTAGCGAAACATTGTATGTATAGGTCCACATTTTTATATAACCACCATATAACGGTACCTCCTGATATTCTGCATTTTGATGAGTTTTTCATGGATTTGTTTAAAAATTGGTATTTCTAGGCCATAATTAGTTCTAGCTTTGGTGGCGAAACATTGTATGTGTAGGTCCACTTTTTTGTTAGCCCCCATATAACGGTACCTTCCAATATTTTGACGATTTTTGTCGCTTTTTTCCACGGATTTTTCTAAAAATTGGTATTTGTAGTTCGAAATGGGTTCTAGCTCCGGTGGCGAAACATGTTATGTATAGGTCCACGGTTTGGTATAGCCCATATATAACGGTACCTCCCGATAGTCGGAGTTTTTATGATTTTTGCCAAAATTTTTCCACGGATTTGGCCAAAAAATGGTATTTGTGATTCCTAATGGGTTCCAGCTCCTACGGCAAAACTTTGAAAATTTAACTTTAAGATGTGGAGGAGGTTCCCGCTTTGTCTCCCATGCAACGGACTCACCCACTTTATGGTTTTTTTTTAAGTCTAACAGCCTTATCAAAACGGTCTTACAGGTATTTTTAGTTTAAAGTGGATCAGGTGTGAATTCAGATACTTTTATATAAAAATGTCTTCTTTATTCAAAGTTAAGAGTTCGGTCCGGCCGAACTTAATGTTTGTTTTTACTTTTTTTTTGAAGGAAACAAAAATTTAGCCTTTCCCATCGTTTAGCTTGGCTTTTTTTTACCTCTTCTTTAAACCACCAGTTTTAGCCACCTCTTTTGCAAGTTCTCTAACACTTTTTTCTTCATAACGTTTATCTAGTTAAACTATTATTGGCAGCCTTAAAGCATGAAAGCATTAGTAGAGCAAATGGGAAATGGGAAGCAAAGCAAGAAAAACCAAACAAAACTAAGGCAGAAAGCAAAATGTTGGAAATTTGTTTTTGTTTTTATTGTGATTTAGTTTTATGATTTTGGTTGTTTTGTTTCCTCCTACCATTCGGCATTCCTCATACACACATTGACGTCGCCAGAAAGTGATTAACGAATAACAATAATAATTGTACGATTTATGTTTTTGTTATAGAAAAACAGCACTTAAGAATTACAAAATACTTAACGACCAGGGAAAATATTGTGAAATAAGAAAATAATAAAAAATAAAACCAAAAAAGATAACATTCTCTAAAAATTCTCTCGGTGTTGTAAACTGCGTGTTTCAATTCCCATGTCGTCCAAGTGATATTTACTCCTCATACATGTCGTGTCGTTTGAAAAGAAATGCACAGAGAGTGAAATCGTCAATGAGTAGTAGCTGACTCAAAATCTCAGGTGAAGAGAAGAAGAAGAAAAACAATTCATCACACCCCAATAAAATTCCATTGACAAATTCTCCACAAAACGAAGCACTTTATAATCCGCCATTCATCGGTGCCGAACGGAAATTGAAATAAAAAAGATGACCTCCAAACACCATCACATAAAGGCCCATCAGCCGCAACATCAATCAGCAACACAGCAGCAGACATTTAACGATGGTGACCCATTCAATTACGAAGAGCTCAATGTCATCGGAACAGGTGAGTAATGCTGGACCAAATTTTAAAGTGTCACAATTTCTTTTTGAGTCTGACCACAGAGGCAAATGTCAGAAATACACATGTACATATATTGTATGTTTTCCTAAGTTTGGATGTTTTTCTGCTTTATAGAAGATCGTGTTCTAATAAAAAAAGTTTTTTTTTTCAAAAAAGGTGTTTAGGGTATTTCATTAAGATTTCCCATAAAATTGCTTTCGGAGAGAAGACTGAAAGGAAGACCTCAATTCCTATAAAGGTCTTTTCAGATATTCTTAAAAAGCCTTTAAGGTTTTTTTTGCTGTAATTAAGATATTAAGGGCCAATCGTAAAATGTATAACATTTTCTGACATGAGGGTTAATTTTGCGCCACTTTGTATATAGCCTTAAATATCTTCCCATAGAAGATCTTATGGTCTTTCAATGGAAGGTCTTTACGTTCTCCCCATTGAAGGCCTTACAGGCTTTCGTATAGACCTTCCTATTTAAAGGCTTCGTATTTATGGCCTTAAAGTCTTCACATAGAATGCATTTATACTCTTCCTATAGGAAAGGGTTCCTATAGAAGGTCTTTGTGGTCTTCGTTAAGAAGATTTTTAATGTATTTCTATAACAGGTCTTTAAGGTGTTCCTAGAAGGCCTGTAATGACTTTGTATAGAAGACTATAGGGCCTTCTATACAAATACCTTTAAGTGTTCCTTTAGAAGGCTTTTCAGGTCTTGCTATAGAAGACCTTCTTCGTCTACAAGTTCTTTGTGGAGAATTCCTTCACATTTTTCGTATAAATGGCCTTATAGGTATTAATAAAGAACGGGTTTAAGGGCATCTTATAGAAGACAATAGGCGCTTCGTAGAAAATTTAGTTAAGGGCTTCCTAGAGAAGTCCTTGAGGGGCTTCCTAGAGAAGATCTTTATGAGCTTCTTCAAGAAGATTCAGGGCTTTGTAGTGAAGGTCTCTAAGCCCTTTGGATCTTTAAGGGTTTCGAAGGATGGTGTGAAGACGAAAAAAATGGAAGACCTTTTGGAGTTTCTCAGGTTAGGGTTTTGTATAGAAAGCCCGTAATGTCTTTTGATTCTTCTCAACCGTCTTCTTGCTCGTTAGCTTCACAATCAAAATTCATATAAATACTTAAAAGCTGACATCATTTTTACTTTCTTGCTATTTTTTTTTTTTTCGTTAAAAATTCCCACGTCGATTTGGCTAAGCCATAACAACGTTGAAAAAAGTGGATGTGCCGTCAATTGAATGAAAGTAAAAACCAGACACACAGATTTAAAAGATACAAAATTAAGAAATAAAAATTAAAAAAAAAGTTAAGCAAATATAAAACACCTGCCGAATATATTGAATCATTGCGATCCAAATGTACTATGGATAGACTAGGGTTATTTTAGTGAACAGTGAGTGAGCCAGGTGAACTAAAGTGGATCAGGTGATCTAAAGTGAGTCAGTGAGGTGAACTAATGTAGTAAACTAAAGAGATCAAGGAGAGCTATACCGAGCCGGGTAAACTAAAGTGGGCCAGGTGAACTGAGGTGAGCCAGGTGAACTATACTGACTCACTATTGTGAACTTTGGTGAGTCTTGTAATCTGTAGCTGTACTAATCGTAGTGATTAAGGTTACATATAGTGCACCAGGTGAACTATTGTGAGACAGGTCAACTTTTGTGAGCCAAGTGATCTATGGTGAACCAGGTCAACTTTTGTGAGCCAGGTCAACTATAGTGTGTGTATAGGTGAGCCAGTTGAGCTGCAGTGTGTCATGTGAACTATAGTGAGCCAGGGGAGCTATATTGAGCCAGGTGGACTATAATGTGCCAGGTGAACTATGGTGAGTCAGGTGAACAATAGTGAGTCAGGTGAACAATAGTGAGCCAGGTGAACCATAGTAAGTCAGGTGAACTATGTTGAGCCAGATGAACTATAGTGAGCCACGTGAACTATAGTGAGCCATGTGAACTAAAGTGAGCCATGTGAACTATAGTGAGCCATGTGAACTATAGTGAGCCATGTGAACTATAGTGAGCCATGTGAACTATAGTGAGCCATGTGAACTATAGTGAGCCATGTGAACTATAGTGAGCCATGTGAACTATGGAGAGCCAGGTGAATAGTAGTGTGTCATGGAACTATAGTGAGTCAGGGAGACTACATTAAGCCCGTTATGATATAGTGAGCCAGTTGAGCTATAGTGAGTCAGGTGAACTATAGTGAGCCAGGTGAACTATAGAGATCCTGGTGACATATAAAGAGCCTGGAGAACTATCGTCAGCCAAGTGAACTATAGAGACCATGAATATGAATGCTTGTTCTATTCAGGATTCTAACAAGCCAATTTTTAGTCTTTTATAGGCTATATACAAAAAGATTTAAACCATCCAGTATTACTTGTATAAACACAATTATTCGAATGTTATCTAATTGTATTTCAATTTGCATATTTCCTACAGACACTCCAGTAAGTCCACTCATGAGACTACACACATGCGAACCTCTCAATAATTATATAATTAAAATTGAAAATACTCTGTTTTCAGTTATAAAAATTGTTGACTTTTACGATCTTCTGAACCTGCGCAACAGCCTTACTAAACTTGTGCTATTACTGCCGCACTTTGGACATTAACATTATATACTGATTATGTGTTTTTTTTTTTGTTATTTTTGACATCCCCTTGACCTATCCCAATAGACGCACAGCAAATCGCTGTCTCTCGCCCTGTTATGTAGTGACTCAGTTAGTCTGGATCTGTCGTTCTTCCGGTGTTGATTTGTTGTTGTTCTGTTTGTATTTTTTGTTTTCTTGAATATTAATTAGCAAAACGTTAGCATAGTCGTCAGAGCGCATCTCACTTATTTATTATTCTACAGCAATTCAATGATCTGATCCCCACTCTGTGACGATTGTTGCCGTTATGACATTTTGTCTTTGCTGCTGCTGGACCACTCTCGCTCACCGCTCATTCATTCATGAATTGAAATGTAAATGTTTATCGAAAAACGAATCTCCATATTTAGATGCGTAGCCAACCCTGTGATCATCAAGTGTTTCAATTTTTGGGCATACATTAGATTTTTTTTTAAAAAAATATTATTTTTTTTTTTTTTTTGTAAATTTATCTTGGATAGTTGAAATGTACTTGACGATGTGTCGGCTAGCTGGCATAGTTTTGTGGAACAATCCTCAAAAAACAGATATTTTTTGATACAACTTGAAAAATAGATCATAGGAGCTACAGTCGGCAATTCGAACTATTGTGAATCAAGTGAAATATTGAGAACCAGTTGAACTGATGTAAATAAGTTACACTCAAATGTTTAAAGCTTAAACGCCTAGGTGAAATATGGTGATCTGGGAATATGGTAAAACAGATAGTTTAGAGGAGGCAAAAATTCAACCAGTAGGCAATACATAGATTTTGGCTACTTGTTCCACTTTTTTGTAAACATGGCGATAACAGTTCTCTTGATATTATGAGCCAGTTAAACTTTATTGAATCAGGTTGTCCATCCGGCCAAACTCTGATAAAAAGCAATTTAGGTTATTTATTGGGGTCAGGTAACTGATGAAGGGTGAATGAGGTAAAAAAGTGTAACAAGTGAGCCATCTGAACTATAGCGACACGGGTGAACTCTTACATAGTGAGCCACTTAATCTTTAATAATTTCCGCAAAATATGGTGAACTAGGAGAAAACTACTGAGACAGGAGCACAATATTACATTATACAAGCCACAAAAATCACCGACATTGATATACAGGGTAAGATAAAAAAAACTGCAACAAAGTCAAACGCCATAACTTTGATATATTTTATTTAAATTTTATTGAATGAAAGCAAAAAATGTCAGAAATAGCATCAAATTTTAGAATAAGTTTAGATTTGTTCGAATTGGTCACCTATGGCACGAATTATGGCCATCAAACAGCAAATAAAACCGTCACACACTGCCCGAATGTTGCTCTGCGGTATTTTGGTCCATTCCCTGCGAAACGCTTGCTTGAGGAGATCGACACTTTAGCATTTTTTAGTGCCAACCTTGCTTTCCAAAATACTCCAGACACAATAGTCCAACGGATTAGTATCCGGAGATTTTGGTAGCCATTGTGCGCTGGAAATGAAGCGATGAACCTCATTTTGTGCTGCTGAGTCCTGTTGTAATGTCCAAGGTCTTCGGCCAATATGTTTGCGTGCTCCTCCAGAATATTTTCGCGATAATATTCGGCATTTATTCTGATGCCACGGTCGATTAATACGAGCGGAGAGCGACCATCGGTTGTTATGGCGACCCACACCATCACCATGGCCGGCGCTTGAGTTCTGGTGGCCAACCGAAGGTGCACATTTTCAGCAGACCTCTGGACAACGAATGTTTTCTCATCGGAAAAAACATATTCCGCAGTTCACCACTTTCGGACAAGCGAAGCAATTCTTTAGCTATTTTGAGTCTATTTTTTCTGTTGCGGTGTAAGTTTTTGCACCTTTTGGAATTTCAATGGCTTTTACCCCAAGCCATATTTGGCTGGAAAAACACAAGTGACTATCGTTATAGCACTCTAGCATTTAAATGTAAATAATTCTATTGTGTCTCGAACCATCGCTCGTTACCGTGATACTGGTAACGTAACCCGACGTCAAGGAAGTGGACGGAAGAAGGAACTGGTTCAAAAAGTAAAGAAACGACTTGATCAAAACCCGTGTCACATTGGCCGTAAAATGACACATATCGCAATATTCCATTCAGCAAATATTGAAAAATGAGGTCAAGGTAAAGCCATTAAAATTCCAAAAAGTGCAAGAACTTACACCGCAACATTCACGCAAAGATTTTGGCCGCAGACCTTGGACATTCCAACAGGACTCAGCACCATCGCACCCAGCATGCGCCACAAAAGAATGCTTACAAAATGAGGTTCCTCGCTTCATTCCCAGCACACAATGGCGACCAAAATCTGCGTATACCAATCTGTTGGGCTACTGTGTCTGGAGTATTTTGGAAAGCAAGGTTAACACTAAAAAATACCAAAGTGTCGATCTAAAATCTAAATTTCATATCAAAATCAAATCTAAATTTATTCTAAAATCTGATGTTTTCGACATTTTTTGCTTTCATTCAATAAAAAATAAAAAATGTAAATATTATGGCGTTTGACTTTGTTTCAGTTTTTTTATATCACCTTGTAATTTGATATTTTATGTTTTTCTTACGTTCTGTGTAGATTAGCTCCTCTCAAAAAATAAGTAATATGCTTTTTTTTGTTTTGGCTATGGGATTATTGAAGTTATTCAAGAAAACCTCCACCCAGGAGTGACAAGAAGGGCCTTCAAGATCCAGATGGAGTGAGAATGACATTAAAGACTGACAGAGCCTCAAGCTCAACATACCTATATTTTACAATCGTCAGCAATCAGAGTTGCTAACAATACTCCCACAAGTGCATGTCACCCGAAATAAGTAGTCAAAGCTCTGACATCTGGATGCTCCTAATTCGTATGGAAATGTTGTTTCTTTTTCCACTTTTTTATCGGCAGTATTTGTTTTTATTTTATTTTACTACTCCGTTCTATTTAGTTTTGTCTTTACAGAAAAGAAAATACTGCACCGTCAACATAATCACTCACTCTCTCCGCTCTCTCTTTCCATCTCCTGCAGTCGATGTTGTCGTTATCGAAAAGCTATTGCTGCCTCTGCTCTGCTGACGTTATATTGTCAGCTTTTTTATTTTACTTTTAAAATATTATGTTTGTTTGCAATAATTGTTTGTGACATTGACCTCTTTTTTGTTGCTATTGCCATTGTATTTTGGTTTTCTTTTTATATTTATGTTTTGCAAGTTGTTAATTTTTGTTGTATTTTATTTTATTTACTTTCATGTATTTGTTTTGGATCTTCCTCATTGGATCGGTCAATGGCCATGATAATTCATTGATCTTCGGTCGGCTTGCGCTATTAATTATTGGCATACCTCAATACTATGTGGCGGCTATCATCCGGCTCCCCCACACTCTTCGCTTTGGATTGTTTACATTACGACTATTTGTTTATAAATTGCGGCTGATGGTGCTGATGATGATGGGATTCCATAACCATAACAATGTCAATTTCAACTTACCTGCCGCCTTGACTCAATACCACCTGTTAATTATCGACACACACACACCCGGGCACCAAACAAATCGATCAACCAATCAAAATGTACCCCCCACAACCAGGCGCCTATGGCACCGTTTATAGAGCGCGAGATAATCTCACTGGCCGCATTGTGGCTATCAAAAAAGTCCGAATACCACTGACAGATAATGGAGTGCCAATGTCAACGTTGCGTGAAATTGCTCTGCTAAAACAATTGAATGCCTCGGATCATCCGAATATTGTCAAGTAAGTAATCAGAGATTTATTCCAAATCACCCTACCTGACTTGTGTGTTTCTGGAAATCCACGAAATATTGACATTCATACGATGGAGGACTGAACTTTCTAGCAATGATAATCTGATATTTTAAGTGATAAGTGGTGATGAATACAACACGAGTTTCATGAATCACAAAAAATAAATATAAATTATTTCAGTGTATACCTTGAGCGGACTCTAAGTGATAAACTTTAAAAAGATACAGCTCGGTGTTTTGATGTACACAAGAAACTTTGGGAGCTGTATCAGCAGAATAAAATGATAATTTATTTCTAAAAAAAACTTATAAAACAAAACACCTTACATTCCTCATTACCAAGTGTTACCAAATAATTATATCCCAGCCCCTTCTTAACATAGACATTAAACGTAGGAAGTAAGTACTTACCAAACTGCCACCAAAAGCCATTACATAAGTTGAAACAAACCATCGCACTTTTATTGCGATGGCGATCTTCTGATTGGTAGCTGTAAAGATCATGCACTCAGCCATTGTTACTAAAATCGGCAGCTCCACCATTTTATTAAGCGAAAAAAAATAAACAAGTTAAAAAGCAGTAAGTTCGACCGGGCCGAACTTTTAATACCTTCCACCATTTGCAACGAATTTGGAAATTTTTAAAAAAATAAAATCTGTTGAAATCTTAAAAATGCCGAATAAACGGTGAATAATGTAGCTAAAATCATCAAAATACCGTATATGTGGAGGTACCGTTATATCGGAGCTATACGAAGACCTGGATAGACAAATTTCTGTCACATTCTGTCACGACATCTCAAATAATTTTGATTAGTATTGTAGATGAAATCGTCAAAATACCGAAAGTAGCGAGGTACTTATATATAAGGGCCTATACGAAGACCTGGACCTACATATACAATTTTCTGTCACAGACTGTAGTTCCCATTACGAACTCTAAATACATAATTTGAAACTGCTCCGGTAAATAGTGACGCTAAAAAATAGGGAATATTGAGAGGTACCGTTATATGAGGGCTATACGAAGACGTAGACCTGCACAGAAATGTTTCTGACATAGGCTGTAGTATCCATTTCGAACTTCAAATATCATATTTGAAACAATTCCACCGAATAATGTTGCTAAAATCATCGAAATACCGAATATCGGGAGGTACCGTTATGTGTGGGCTATATGAAAACGTGGACCTACATGGCCCATTTACGAACTTACGAACCTGTCTACTGGCAAAATAAACATGTGTGCAAAATTTTAGCATTCTATCTTAATTCGTTCGAAAGATAGCGTGATTACAACAGACAGACAGACATACGGACATCGCTAAATCGACTTAGAATTTTACGCTGATCAAGAATATATATATAATTTGTTGGGTCTGACATGTGTATTACGAGGAATTGCAAACGGAATGACAAAATTAATATACCCTCGATAGTATGGTGGAGGGTATAAAAATTTAATGTAAGTCAAATTTTCTAAAAATAGAACCTTTTTCCTGGTTATTGGAGGCAGTTCGGTAAGTCTTTACTTGTTCTGACATGTCTATGCTTATATAATGAGTTAGGACACTGTTTTTGAAGCAGATTCTGGTGCCTTAACCTTCCTAATAAACTCATTATTTTATAATGATAATTGTGTGGACTAACCTTTGTAAAAATAATGGGTTAATAGGTTGATTTGTAAGTAGTTAGGATTGTCAATAATTTCTTCACGAAAACTCATTATTTGGTAATGGAAACTTTTACTGTGACTGTATCAGTATGATCAGAGATCAGCTTTAAAAACTTGTGGCTCACTTTACCTTTGGATTCCCCTTTCAATCCCTCTGAATCAAAAGAATCGCGTCGAATAACATCAGTCGTCTTCTATCCTAGTAAACATGGGGGCAATTTAAGAGCAAACAATTAAAAAATAAGTTACGTTTGGAGCGGGCCCTTGTTTTTATACCCTCTGTCATGTAAAAACTTGACTTATGGCCGGTTATCATTTAATTTATAATACTTTTTTAAAAGGAATTTTTATATCCCCAAATAACCAAACATATCACATAACAACTGATTTGGTTGAAAACCAAAAATATCAAAGTAAAGAAAATAAAGTGGGTATTTCACAAACGACGTCGAAAAGTTAACTAACAACCGAGAACACTTAATCTCAAATTACATCTTATTTGGTTGGAAATTGATTCCAAATATTGAAAATATCAAGCATAGTTATTTGCCAAAATGTGTGGACAGCCCAATATTTTATGTGCATAGTTTGATGTACTAAAACAATACATAAAATCGAGCGGTACCATAATATAAAGGACTAGGATATGAGAAATAGTTAATTTTGAGTATGGTATTCTCGACAAAGATTTATTTGAGGTTACTAAAAGCTAGTCTACACATCATATTAGAGTTTTATGTAGTGAAAAACAAGCATTAGGCCTGTACTGGTGTACGCACTACCTATATGGTTCCCAATCTCTCCAACGGTAATGAAAGAGTTTGAGATATTCGAAAGAAAAATACTTCGTCTCTGTGTTGGAAAAAATTTTAAGTACCATAATAAGCGTTTCTCAAATCGGTATATATACGAAGCATCGAAAGTTACCCCAATCTCAGTATATGCTATGCGTTTAATTAAAAACTACGCTAACAGGGCTTTTATGCATTCAAACTTGCTTATTCAGGAATGTGTTAATAAGGAATCTAATTTCACGTGGCAAAATACTAATTACGTCTCACCGTTAGGTATTGACTTATACATGTCTCTGGAAGATATTCAGTGTCCAGAATTTTACATTAGCACCTCTCGTGGAATTCACAGGGGCTAGTTAACAACTTAGATGAACAAACTTTCGTTTGATCATCTCTGTTGTTTAAGTGTAGGTTAGGTTTAGGTTAAGTTAGTTTTAAGGTAAATAAAATGAGACATGCTCTCAAACATTGTAGTGCCGGGAGCAAGCACGATATACACTCTTAGTTTAGTAAACACTAATTATCAATTTTTGTAAAGCCAGACGCTGAAAATACGCTTTAGTCATTAAAACAAAACATTATAGTTTTAAGTATTTCTTTCTTCACTTCAAAATTGTAAATTTTCGTGTTAAAAAAAAAAAAAAAGACTCAATAAAAATTTGAATTGAATTGAATTGTAGTGACATTTTTACAGCATACTTTCAGGCGCTTCACATAAATTGTCTTTTGGTGCAGCACATAAGTATTTATATAGTACTAGCATGTGCCTGCTACTTCGTCAGCGAAAAGTCCTCCTTAAAATTTTATATTTGTTCCAACGCTTGATTTTTGGTGGCCAACCGAAGGTGCACATTTTCAGCTGACCTCTTTAACATCCACGATCCACGTTCATTTTATTTGTTTACAAACTGCTGGACAACGAATGTTTTCTCATCGGAGAAAACCAAATTCGGCAGTTCACCACTTTCGGCCAAGCGAAGAAACTCTTTAGCTCTTTGCGATGTAAGTGCTTGCACTTTTTGGAATTTCAATGGCTTTACCCCGAGCTAATTTTTTAATATTTGCCACTGCGGCGCGGGTTTCGATCAAGTCGCTTCTTTACTTTTCGAACCATGTGTGCTGATGTTGCTGTTTTCTTCCATCTACTTCCTTCACGTCACGGTACCGTTACCAGTAACACGGTAACGAGCGATGGCACGGGACACAAAAGATTTATCCACATTTAAATGCTGGAGCGCTCTAACGATAACCACTTGTGGGTTTCCAGCCAAATATAAATAAATCACACTATTACGCTTGAATTCCATCACGAATAACTTTTTTCTTGAGAGTTCTCACCAAAATGCTTTTGTACGCTTGTTAACAATATAATGAGCTGTTACTGGAGTAATTTTAACAACCGTCGGACGAGTGGCTTAGTAATGACAGCAGTCTGAAATTGATTGCAGTTTTTTCATCTCACCCTGTATGTTATATGTCAATTAAATAAGCAATCTTTGTAGAACGCATCATAATTTAACTAATTTTCTAGTCTATGATTTGTAAACATACAATTAGATGTTGTCAAAGGTAATTTGGAAGAGAAAAACATTGTAAACATATAATTTCAAGAGGTTACCTCCTTTATTCTACCATAGACATAATGTTAAACATTAATGACAGGCGAACGCAGAATGATGCTGATAATTTGCTTATGAAACTATTCATGATTTTCAACGGTCATTTATTGCAATCTTTCATAGTAACACAATATGTTGTTGCTGTTGCCGTTTTTTTCTGCTGACTTGACAAATTTTTGATTTCTTGAATGACTGCTATTTGCATGTTTTGACAGCCCCTTCATCAATTCATTCATTAGAATTTCCGATTGTAATGAATGTGAATGAGTGATTTTAAGAATCAAGGTTTATTTATAGATTCTTCATATCGCCTCTTTCAGCTGCACAGGTTTTAAATATTTAACTTCGATTTTTGATACAAACTCTGGGATGCATTGTTTGAGCAACATGTCATCTTGCCATGTGTATTTTAATGACTTTAATACGTTTACAGTCTACCGTGTTAAGTAAGCCCATAATGTTCAAAACGAGGTCTGTCAAAAAAAAAAAAAAAAATACCAAAAATGGATATTTTTTGTCAGACCTCTCGAAGAACGGAACAACGACCAAGGTAGTGCTTCATCGTTTGAATTTTATACAGACTTCACAGATTTGAATTTCGAATTTCGTGCTTTCAATGTCCATACCATTTTTCGAGAGTATAGTCTTATTAAAATAATTCTGAGCTCTTTGAAGGCCAAATACACACAAATATTGACTAAATGTTACACGTGGGATGATATCCACTTTTGGAAGTAATTTGTGGACATTGCTGTTTAAACGATGATTACATATCATATTAGAGACAAATGTTTAGTGAGTTTTACATTTTATATTTAAAATTTTTATAGCATATTTATAGGCATTTACAAAAATATAACTTTATAATAGGTTTTAAATTTATATATCTATAATATAAAAGTATTTTAATAGCAAAAAAAAGTATACACTGGTGGCCAAAACTAAAGCAACTAGCAACGCAAAGACAATAATTGCCCTGTAACTTTTACAAAAATAAACAATTCGGATTTTTTTCCAGTTTTAAATCAGGTATTTTATTCACTTTTAAAAAAACTAAAAATAAAAAAAAAAACAAAAATAATTTTGAATGAAGAATAATATATGGGAAACTGAAATGATCCAATTATTGCTTGGTCAAAACTAAAGCAACTTTTTAGTTTTTATTTTAAAATAATTAAATTTTGGCTAGTAATCGATGGCATAACCATTATTTTTGATAGCAGCTGCACACCTACGAGGCATTGAATCTATAACACGCTCAATTTGATCCTTGGGTATGCTTTCCCAGACACCCTGAATTCTTTGGAAAATGTTGTGTTTATTTGTTACCGAATCTCGCTTGATCTTCCTGTCTACAATACTCCAAAGGTTTTCCATGGGGTTTAGGTCAGCTGATTGTGCCGGCCATGACAAAACACCAATATTTGACTCCCGCAACTAATCTTTGACAATTTTTGATGCATGCTTGGGGTCATTGTCATGCTGAAACACCCAAAGAAGCCGAATATTTTCCTCAGCGAATGGGAACAACATGATGTCCAACACATTTTGGTAAGCAAACCGATTCATAACTTTCTTTATTGCATGGAAAGACCCAAGTCCATAGAAAGAAAAACAGCGCCACGCCATTTTTGACCCTCCCTCATGCTTAACTGTACCCTTGCAATACTGCGGCTTGTGTCTTTCATTTTTTGGTCTTCTCACCGTAAAATTTTTCATGTCTGAACCTTTAATATTAAACGTAGACTCATCCCAGGATAAAATGTTTTTCCATTAAGCTGGATTACAATTAATATTATCGTTTCCGAAAGTCATCATGGCTTTCCGATATTTTCAGATATAAATGGCTTTTTTGATGGCTTACGGGCATGCAGACCAGCTGCCACTACTCGCCTACGCACTGATCTCCAGCTTATATAGCTCTCTCACCTCATCAGTTGAACTCTTAAATGATTGTTTTTTATTTCTCTCACAATGTGTTGATCAGTACGGACTGAAGTTTTCCACGGCCTTCATCCGTTATAGACTGTTACTACTGACCCAGTTTCATAAAACCGACATAGTATACGAGAAATCGCAGAAATATTTATGAAATATTTCTCGGAAATAATTTTCTGCGATAGCTTGATGTATTTGTAATGTATGTATTTGCTTCTAGTCATTTTTTAACTTTTTGGAAGGTACTTAAAAACGAAAAGAAACACGTACTGTTGTAAAAAAAAACTTCTCCAAAAATTATTTATGACAAGCGAAATTTTTGAAGGAAGCAAAAAGCGATATATATAACAGTAAAAACAGCTGAAATTGCAGCGATCATATGAAAATAAACAGAGTTGCTTTAGTTTTGTCCAAGCCAAAATCGGGTTAATTTTCTTTACCATACAATAATTTTTATATAAAAATTAATTTTGGTTTTTCGTTTTAAGTTTTTAAAAAGTGTCTAATTTAAAACTAGAAAAACTTTCTAATTTTCTTGTTTTTTAAAAAAGTTAGAGGGCATTCATTCCCCTTGTAATTTCAGTTGCTTTAGTTTTGGCCACCAGTGTATATATAAAGTATAGTAGTTTGTAAAATGGCTCTTTTAAGATTCAAATTTATGTTTTAAAAATTTTAAAGTATAAAAGTAAACAAAATTACAAGAAAAACAAACATTCATATCCACTTTTATGCGAAATCATAAATTCCATATTCATCCCAGGTTTCTGGTTGAGAGAAATATTTATTTGTAAAGAATTGCTGACTTGTTTCACAAAGTATGACAGATAAATGTATAGAAAATTTTAACCCTTTGTAGGTGAGATAAAAGAAGGCCTTTGCAGATATATATCATCTTTACAACAGATTTTGTATTAGAAAAAGTATTTGTATGTGTGAGTTGGATGCTTATTTTGCTTTCTTTGAGCGTTTAGTTTATTTTCCAGTGATCAAACTTTTACATACAGGGAGGTTAATTTTGGATCGTTGTCTTGTTAAACACCCATGTATGAGATATGTTTTTTGTGCCTATGGCAACATTGTGTTTTGAAATATGTTTTTATATTCAAATCGGGACACAGTATACGTTGTGCTGTATATTGGACTAACGTCATACGAAATGATTCGGACTCTTTGATTCCATCACCTTGCTGCCTTTCCTCCTACACCAGAAGGTGGTCAGGGTGTTATGTCTTTATGCATTTGTTTGTAACAGGCAAAAGGAAACCAGATAGACCCATAGTTCCTTTTGATGATCTGCATAGAATCACATTCTGAGTCGATTTATGCATGTCCCTCTGTCTATATATTTGTGTAAACAAAGTACAGAATTTATATTATATAAAGTACGCATTTATTGCCCGATAAAGATGACATTTTGCACAAATCATTTGTTTGATCCAAGGAGGAACCCTATTGAAATTGGAGAAAATCGGAATGGAATTTTGCACATATGACCAAATTAAGCCTGAAATTAAGCTAAATTTGATCGAAATCGATTCAAATATAGCTGTGGCTCCCATATATATGTTGTTTATCCGATTTGTTATTTTTGTCCTCCACAGCAGTAATATGCACTCTGTAACAAAGATTTTTGGGGAAATATATCAAAGCCTTTTATTGTGCACTAAATAATATTAGCCTAAATGGGATGCAATTTTGCACTTATGTATATATTTTGTATTTGAAGAAGTGTTTTTATTTTCCCAATTGATTTGCCCTTGTTATCAAATAAAATTGCCGATTTCCTTGTGCCCTCCGAAACCTTTTTGCTTATTTTACCATATTTTTGTATTTGAAGAAGCCCATTGTTTTTTCTTTCCACGAAAATTGTGCTATGAGTCATTATACTCTGTGGAAAAAACACTTTCTCTTTTTTTCAGAAGAAGAACACATCTTGTTCTTGTACCCATCTAGTCTGTAATTAAAATTAATGATAATTGACGTATCAAGTTTGAATGAATATGAAAAACGCATGCGCAACTTCCAAACGGAAACATTTATGCAACGGCTGTTGTGTAAGTGTTGGGGCTATTTAACCGCATGCATTACTGACACTCATGCACATATAACTCATGAGAATGTAAACAACAAGTTTGAAGGGCAGACGAGAGACGAGAACAAGTGTTAGGGAAATAGAGAGAGACTTGGGTAATTATGAAATTCTAAGAAAGTTTGCAAAGCAATACCTTCTGAGATTCTTTTGCCAGTTGATTCTTCATTCAGAACGGGGAGACAGTACAACAATACTTGCCAGGCCACTTGCATTACAATGGATATGTAGTTGTTGTTGAAGGTAAGTTTGAGGATGACGATGAACATTTTTACTTGAAGTAGCTACTTTTTATTTTAACGGCTGTTGATGACGCAGTAACTCCATGCGTCATCCAACAATAACCGTTACGAATGTAGTGGTAGGAAGAAAGAGAGAGAGAGAGAGAGGGAGATTTCTTGGGCTTCGTCTCTTTCCCTTTAAAATTCTAAAAAGAATTAATTTGTTGTCTGCATATTCGCTGTTATTTATGGCTAAGATGGCACATCTAGCCGGCGGAGCTGTTAAATTGCTACTGGCTCCAACATAGACAACACCAAAGTGCAGTTTCTTGGTTTCCAAGTAACTGTTCTTGCTAAACGTATGCTGTTTGTTGTTATTGTTTCTAACCCTTGTGACTACAAATCCAATATAGACGGCACAACGGCGCCGTAAATGCTGATAAGTCACGCTGCAGCGATTGCTTTTTCGTCTTACTTCACATACTGCTAGATTGTTTGTGCAAAAGCAGCCGTACAATACAATTGGAGCCTTTCCTCTCGGTACTTTTTGTGAACGTCGTCTGCAACAGCCGAGTGTGGTTTGGCGCGGAGGGAATGGCGGCAATAGAATTTGCAAAGCCAAAAACCCACTTGCTGAGAGTTATTTTGCAATTAGACGCTCCTCATTTTGGGGTTTTCTTGAATGTTTTTTTTTTATTGTCGTGTTGTTTCTTACTTTTTGAAGAAGAGTATTGCTTAATGTATTCATTGAGTGAGTGTATGTGTGGATTAGCGTAAAACAATGTTTTTTGAATTTTCGGTAGGAGAATTGTCCAAATTTGGTGTGGTGTATATTATGGGCGAGTACAAGAAACACAAGTATAGGTGGTGTTCTCTAATCAAAGAAAAACAAAAATTGATTTCTAGGCACCACAGCCACCAGTGCGATACTCAACACTTTTTTAAGTAACAAGCAAGCGAGTGTGTGGTGGTGGTTAGATGGGATGGTAGGTGAAAGATAAATTACTCAAGAAACTAAAGTGCCGTACAATTGTTTACTCAGATGACCTAGGACAAAAATTAAAAATAATTAGACGTTTCTTAGTAATTGAAATTAATTTAGTTCCATTACCAGGCAGGAAGACATCTAAAGAATTGCCATTTTACTTAGTATACAATCAATTTCCCGGAAACAAAAACAAATTACCCCTTCTTCGGGTATTATTACCCCATAATACCTTCCCCATCCAAAATATTCAACAATTTGATGTTATCAGCAAGAAATTGTTTGCAAATAATACCTACATTGTACCTGGTTGTAAAAAAAATCCGCAACATTGTTGTTTATTTATTTATTTAATAACAAAAGTCAAGACAATAATCAGTCTGTTCTCTACATTTTGCATAGCAGCATACCAACAGCATGCCCATACTCATTCAATGACAGCAGCAAAAGCAACAATCGTAGCAGCAATAATAAAATATCTGTCTGCTTTTCCTGCCTGCCGGCCGGCCGGCCGCTTGCCTTCGTTATGGAATCATATGAACAATCAGCTGTTTGTCCATGTATGGGTTATTAATTTATTGTTTACTCGTCTCCAACACTTGCCGCTGCCCCTCTTTCTGTCGTTAACGACGACAACGAAGCAAAACAATTGGCCAGCCAGCCAACCACATACACAACACAATGCCGTTCATTGTTTATTTATATTATTTTCGAAGAAAAATCAAAGGGGAGAATTTGCACACTAACACAGCTACACACATTGTCTTGTTCTTCTTATTGCCCCCATTTCATTATGAAGGCCACAATTGGTAATTATTTGTCTCTTTTCCTCACTTGGAGATCAAATACTCTTGAGAGTAAACAAGTTTGCCCCTCTTTTTTGCATTGCTCTTCTTTTTGGTGTGTGTTTCAACTCGTTCGCTCACTATTTGTTATTCTCTCTTCAACTTGGCTCAATTGATCAACGTGTGTGTATTTATTTTATTTTCACTCAAATGTCGGTTTCTCTTATCGGATTTAATGTTGGGAGTCAACGCTTCTTAAGAGTGGCTGCTGAAAGCCAGCAGCAATTGTAAATTGGGCACCATCTTTTCATTTGTTAAAAGGCAAGTGGTAAATAAAAGAAATAAGAATTAAACTCTTGAAAGTAGTAACTATACCCTTAGCCATATGGCTAGAGAGGTTATATATCATTTGATACGGTCAAAACGTGCATAGTCGAAATATTGGTTTTAGACACTAGGTCTCGGCTTATCTCTAGTTTAGTAAAAAATCTTCGATTTTTTCCAATTTTTTTCACCCTGATCCCGGGAATCTATTTTTTTCTTGGGGGACGGACCCGGGACCCCAGATTTTTTACCCGAAAGTCCCGGTTCAAGGCCCCGACTAGACCGGGATCCACTTACCCGATATATTAATTAACTGGTTAGAATCGGGTTATGCTGTTGAAAAGACCCATATCTGTCAAACCGAATGCCACATATTGTAGCATTTTGGAAAGGTAAGAGTGTCAGCTCGAACCCAGACTTTCGGAAGCGGATCTAAGTTCACGTTTTAGCATTAGGATTTCAATAACAATAATATTTGATAATAATTCATGATATTAAACAATCAATCTGAAAATTCTTATTTTTAGACTCTTCGAGGTATGCCAGTTCCTGGAACGTGAAGGCCAGTTAATGGTTCTGCTGGTATTTGAACATTTAGAACAAGATCTCTCGGATTTAATAGAGCGTCTACCCAAATCTGGAATGCCACCCACCACAATACAAGTAAGTAGCTCTCATTATCAATTATCATTATCTCTTTTAATATCTTCCCCTCTTTTGCCATTTCAGCGTCTTTCGCGTGAACTGCTAACCGGTGTTGATTTCCTTCACTCACATCGTATCATACATCGTGATTTGAAACCACAAAATCTTTTAATTTCCTCCCAGGGACATTTGAAAATTGCCGATTTCGGTTTGGCCAAAACCTATGATTTTGAAATGAAACTAACATCGGTGGTCGTTACACTGTGGTATCGTGCTCCCGAAGTCCTGTTGGCCCAAACATATAATAGTTCCGTTGATATCTGGAGTTCGGCATGTATCATTGCGGAAATGTTCTCACGTAAAGCTCTGTTCCCCGGCACATCAGAAGCAAATCAACTGGATCGGATATTTGAGTGAGTAAATACATCTGTGTATATCGGGTGTAGTATTTTGTTATTTACTTATTGTACAAACTACAGTTTAATATATTTCTTAAGATAGCCGCAATGAAGAGAGGTCCATCTTAATTATAAATATTTATATTAATTATTAAAGCTGTGACTATTTAGATTGTAAATTTAAAAACCATAGTATAGTTTGCACAAAACATTTAAATTTGAATAAATATGTAATCGATATTTAATTCATGTATTTTAAAAAATTTTCTATCGTTTGTTTCCAGATTAACTGGCCGGCCAACAGCTCAACAGTGGCCAAGAACCATCTCCTTATCACGAGAACATTTTCCCGCGCGGCATCCCAAACAACCAAGGGATTTATGTCCAAACCTGTGCGAATATGCAAATGATCTACTGGCAGTAAGTATTTGTTCAACAGTAGTGAATAGTTTGGAACTATAGTACTATAGTAGTTTTCGTTCTTTCGCAAATTTGTTGACTGCGAAAATATTAGGATTTTTGGAGCGAACATTTTTTTCAGTCGGAAGAACTATGCAAAGTTGGAAGTAATCTATCTTAAAGATTGGTAGATTGGACTTACTTGGCTAGGGCTAATTTCAGCGTTTCCGCCAGAAGCGGATATGGTTGAGGCAATACCCCTCTCCAGGAGCAGAGAGAGCTTTACGGCAACCAAGCCCCAGCTTATATAAGCAAGACAGCACTCTTACTCTTTTTCACGACATTTCAACACATATTGACTCACTGACCAAGAATAGGTAGTGCGATAGAACATTTATGTTGGCTCTTGATTTATGAAAAGCTTTTAATAACGTCAACCACGTATACTGTTTAGGACGTTGAGCATACTACTACCCTTCGGCCATGTTTAAAACGGTGGGCCGTCAACTTCATGTGTGGACGCTAGTCGTACATGGAATTCAAACAGAAGAAGTCGCATATCCGTAAAGTGAGACAGGGAGTTCCCCAAAGAGGGTGACTTACCTAGCCAGGGGATTCATTTACCTTACTCTTAGATGATGATGGGATTTATGCCTGAGATGAACGTTCTGGTTTATATCTCCACCCTAGCAAATATCCCATGTCTCCTGTTTGAACGCATGGGACGTTGCATAGCACCTGTTCAATTGTCTCTACCTCTTTTTCATCTTCACATAGTCTACAGTAGTCAAGACCACTGTTATCCCACTTTGAGGATAGATATCATAAACTACTGTGACCAGTCTTCCGCAATTCTTTGCTCAGTCCTGCTAATTAATAGAAGGTAATTGGCACTTCTACCTTGCAACCGGTTTCCAATTGCCATCTTCTACCATCATTATCAATGAGAAACTTTTTGAAATAACTGACATAATAGGTTGTCGGTGGTTTGACAGTCTAATCGTCTGGGATCCTCCTCAAGTTAATTCATCAGCCATCAATTCTCCGATAGCTTAATGAATTCAAGTAGTTCAAGGAGGGCTTTAAACATTTTGATTGTTCGTTCATGACTTACGGAACCATTGACAAAATTTATGATCGGTCGAACCGCCTCTTAGTCGATCTAAACGCTTTCTACATTATTAGGCATATTAAAACATCCGCTAATAATTCCAAACTATTCATAACGTGTTCTAAATTCCCAAAAGTAGTAGGGGTCACATTCGATGGCCGCCATATAACGGTACCTCCCAATATTCGGTTATTTTCGCCATATTTTTCACGGATTTGTCTAAAAATTGCTATTTTTAAGTCATAATGGGTTTTACCTTCGCTAGCGAAATATTGTATGTATAGGTCCACGCTTTTGTATAGCCTCCCCCCCATAACGGTACCTCTCCATATTATGGAGATCCGGATCCACTTACCCGATATATTAATGAACTGGTTAGAATCGGGTTATGCTGGTGGAAAGACCCATATCTCTTAACCCGAAAAAGGTACTACCACATATTCTAGCATTTTGGGAAGGTAAGAGTGTCAGCTCGAACCCAGAACCCTAAGTTCACGTTTTAGCATTAGAATTTCATTAACAATAATATATATATATATATATATATATATATATATATATATATATATATATATATATATATATATATATACAATACAATACAATTATGTTTATTCATTATCATTATAAATCCAAGATGGCGGCCGCTACAAAATGGCGGATAACGTAGGTTTTATCAATCCCATCAATATGGGTATCAAATGAAAGGGCTCAAAAAACAGAATACAATATAATATAAAAAAATTGAAATCCAAATACAAGTTCAATATTTAAGATGGCGCAGCCACTAAATGGCGTATAATAAGAAGATTTAAAGTTAGAAATTGCATCTGTAATTCTGTCAATTCTCTACAATATATGCAATTGAAGTGCCCCTCGGTTTTATTTTAGTCAAGTCTATGCATATGTTTATAATTCCCACGACTGTATCTATATTTTATTATTTTTTGGTTTTTAGTATATTTATCTTAAACATTGCAATGGATGTTTTAATGGATGGATGTTTCCTATTTTTCATTTAAACGGCATTATCCAACGGTCTTACTGGTATTTGTAGTTTAAAGTGGAAAACGTTTGCACTCAGATTGAAATGTTTTCTTTAGTCAATGATGAAGAGTATTAAAAGTACGTCACGCGCAGAACTTAATATTTTTACTTGTAATTTCTCTACTTCTCTCTTCTGTTTCGTTTCAAATTAGGATATACATAATGGACCAGCAGATCTTCAAGTAGAGCAGTTGTCTTAAAACAACTGTGCATCCTTTAACCTAAAATAACCATTGTCAAAACGACGGCAGTGATTTTTATTACGCTTCTGACTCCCGTGACCCATAATAGATAGAGTTGCTTCGAATTTTGACTGAAATATTTACATTAAACATTTTTAGGCTGGTTTTGGTTTATTCAAAAATATTTTGTCGAATTTTATGACGGACAATTCTGTAGAATATTTTGATCTAATGCCCAACCGACTCCTTTGAGGATTAATTTGATTTCATTGCCTGTAATATTGTTAAAAACTCAATGTACATAAAATGCATAGGTTCTAAGGAATCTTAACTTGACTATTTTCATCTTAACTCGAATTTTCCCGCCCCATTTTTTTTTAATTTCCGATGCACGGTTTCAAAACGATTGTCTTATATTTAGAGCTCATGTTATAGTTTTTCCTGTCATTTAGGAAACAGTTGAATTTTGTCGCACAGCGTAGTTTGGCAGCCATCTTTTAAAGAACTTTGTCAGCCTTCCGGCGTCGTCTTTAAATCTCATCTAATGTTTGTAATGTATGCAACAAGAGCTTTGTAATAAAATTAAATATTTTAAAATTCATATGAACGTATATATTTAAAACCTTTGCTAATCTGTAATCATGTTTTTCTATATTTTTTGCAGCAAATGCTGTCGTATGATTTACGTTTACGACCCTCAGCATTGGCCTGTCTAGATCATGAATACTTTCAACAAGAGCCGTTGTAAAAGTTAAATATTTATTTATTATTTTTTTTTTGTTTGTTTATGATCCGTGTTAAATAAGTTCAAATATTATTTAAGAAATAGTAGTTTTAGAAATGTGTTACCTTAGAGTAAAAAAACATAACAACAAAAACAATGATAAAACAATAGCCGAGACACTAGCGTTCAACAAATACAATTCCTTAATGCATTTCAAAAGTTGTTATATATAACAAAACAAAAGCAACAACAACAAAAAGTGTTCATTATTCTTTTATATATTCTATATCATATATTTTTGTACGTATTTATGCATATTTTTCGTTAATTTATATATAGCTATTAGAATTAAGATAAATCGTTTGTGTAGTCAAAATAGTTTTTATTGATACCTGAGCCGGATACCAAACATTTTCTTGAAAGAATTTTTTTTGGAGGGAAATAAGAATGATGAATTCTTTTCTTTCTCCACTTTTATTCATAAACTAAAATTTCTTTCAAGAAAAAATACAGTGTTTGGAGTTGGTTTCAAAATGAGTTGAAGTTAATATCAAGAAAACCATACTCAACGAAACCGTTGACTACAATAATAGTAAAAAATAATATATATATTTTTTTTGCTAACTACACTGCCCTAGCATACCTCAAACTTTGTCAAAAACATAAATAACATTAACGGTCTGTTTATGTATGTCAAAAGAAAAGTAATGCGAAAGAATAATACCAATTCTATGTAAATTGTTCAATTTTTCAAATTGTATTTAAATATTAAAAAACTTACAAAAAGTTGAACCCCATTTTCATTCGACATACATAAACAGGTCTTAAATACTAATATTTTCCTTATGCCATGTTATTTAAAAAATCAATCCACTAAAAAATATATTTTTTTAATAACTACACTGCCCGAGCATACCTCAAACTTTTTCAATAACATAAATAATATTTACGGTCTGTTTACGTACGTCTAAAGAAAATTAATGCGAAAGAAAAATACCAATTCTATGTAAATTGTTCAATTTTTCAAATTCTATTTAAATATTAAAAAAATTACAAAAGTTGAAACCCATTTTCGTTCTACATTCATAAACAGGTCTGAAATACTAAGATTTTCCTTATGCCAAGTTATTTAAATCAATCCACTAAAAGATATATATATATATATTTTTTTTAATAACTACACTGCCCGAGCATACCTCAAACTTTGTCAAAAACATAAATAATATTAACTTTCTGTTTATATATGTCTAAAGAAAATTAATGCGAAAGAAAAATACCAATTCTATATAAATTGTTCAATTTTTTAAATTGTATTTAAATATTAAAAAATTACAAAACTTGAAAAAAAAAAATGTAAACCCATTTTCGTTCGACATACATAAACAGGCTTTAAATACTAAGATTTTCCTTATACCAAGTTATTTAAAAAATCAATCCACTAAAAAATATATTTTTTTAATAACTACACTGCCCGAGCATACCTCAAACTTTGTCAATAACATAAATAATATTAACGGTCTGTTTATGTATGTCTAAAGAAAATTAATGCGAAAGAAATTGTATTTAAATATTTAAAAAAAAATTCAAGAAGTTGAAAAAAATTGAAACCCATTTTCGTTCGACATACATAAACAGGCTTTAAATACTAAGATTTTCCTTATACCAAGTTATTTAAAAAATCAATCCACTAAAAAATATATTTTTTTAATAACTACACTGCCCGAGCATACCTCAAACTTTGTCAATAACATAAATAATATTAAATGTCTGTTTATGTATGTCTAAAGAAAATTAATGCGAAAGAAATTGTATTTAAATATTTAAAAAAAAAAATTCAAAAAGTTGAAAAAAAATTGAAACCCATTTTCGTTCGACATACATAAACAGGCTTTAAATACTAAGATTTTCCTTATGCCAAGTTATTTAAAAAATCAATCCACTAAAAAATATATTTTTTAATAACTACACTACCCGAGCATACCTCAAACTTTGTCAAAAACATAAATAATATTTACGGTCTGTTTGTGCATGTCTAAAGAAAATTAATGCGAAAGAAAAATACCAACCCTATGTAAATTGTTCAATTTTTCAAATTGTATTTAAATATTAAAAAAATTACAAAAAGTTGAAACCCATTTTCATTCGACATACATAAACAGGTCTTAAATACTAAGATTTTCCTAATGCCAAGTTGTTTAAAAAATCAATCCTCAGTGTTTTTTTTTTTCTATACAGTACCTAAATATGTACGTAAATTCAATACAAACAAAAAACAAAAATAAATATTTATATGTATAATTACTATGCAGCGACATCGTCATTCATTGTATTGTCCCAACTTATGTATATTTATTGAATAAATTGTTTATAAATGTTCATTCTTCCCCAAAATCAACCCCCCCCCTCCCCCTCTCCTCCTCATTGTAGTTGTAAAACATGTACACAAACATTTATTATATTTCGTTTTAAGTTATATATGCAAAAAGATATATATCATAGCATTTTTATATATGTATATTTTCATATGTGTTACACGTGTAAACACACATACACACAAATAAAAGGCATTTGTTTACTTATACAATTTCATATAAACTCGCTGCATTTAAAATTAAAAATATACATATGTATAAGTAATATTAAAACAACATAAAATAAAATACATTTGCAAAATTCATATTTATTGCCTTGTTTTAATTTATCATGTTGGGGTCAACGACGTTGTAAAGAGGGGCAACCTTGGAGCCCCTCTGTAATGCTCGAGAAAGGCCATTTGTGTCTGTTGTTCCCCAAAAAATTGTTTCTAAAAGTATTTCTGGTTACGCCGGTGATTTGTGTTAAATCAATTGCATTTTTAATACGTTGTATTTCAACACTTTTTCAGTCTCAATTTTGACCAAAAACATCAGACCATCTTAAACTACATTTTGATTAACTATTATCGTTATCATATTTTTTCGTTGTTGTAAAAGTTATACACGGTGTGTTTGTGTTCTGGTAATCTGGTTCTAACTCCAGGTTCAAAATACGAATACTTTGGTCGTCTGTAAACAGAAGTCTTCTGAACTGAGTGAGGTAGGTTTGGCCGGGTAATTGAAAAGGTGCAGCGTATTGGGCGGGCCTGTATAATACGCCGGACTGACGCTGCGCACATCTTCGACAATTCGCAACCAAAATGAATTGAGACAACTGCACCATCCTGAACGCAATTGCGCCAAAACTACCTGGTTCAGCTGCAATGGATGATGTGTGGACTTATGGTTCATGATATAATTGTTAAATGGCATCTCTGACTACTTCAGTATGAATGCCTCTCAGACCTGCCTAATAGGTTTCTCCATCTAGAGGCTCTTTCTTGTAGCGTTGGTATGAATGCCTCTCAGACCTGCCTAATAGGTTTCTCCATCTAGAGGCTCTTTCTTGTAGCGTTGGACCTCCCTCTCTAAAACAATGTTTGTCTTTCCTGAGCGGGAGTGTTTTACCTACCATATGATGGTTTGGATGACTCCCACGATAACAAGCAGGTACTGCAACGAAAGCATATGGTTACAGGGTGAGATGAAAAAACAAACCAACCAACCAACTTCAGACTGCTGTCATTTGTAAGCCACTCGTCCGACAGCTGTTAAAATTATTCCAGTGACAGTTCATTATATTGTCTACAAGCCTACAAAAGCATTTTGGTGAGCATTTTCCAGAAAAAAAATTATTTGTGATGGAATTCTTTATGTTTGTCTGAAACCCATAAGTGGCTATCGTTAGAGCACTCCAGTATTTAAATGTGAATAAATCTTTTGTGTCTCGTACCAACGCTCGTTAACGTGATTCTGTGGCCGAAACATGGCTACTGAGCTGAACATATCGCAATATTCCATTCGGCAAATATTGAAAACTGACATAAAAATAACAACGGTCTAAAGCTTGGTTATTTTGCAAAAGCATAAATGCTCAATTCTTGTTCTACAAAATCTGAAATGAAAATGAATAAAGGCGACAAATCTCAAATTAAAAATTATACAAAGAAAATAATCTATAATTTTATAATTTCATAGTACTTTTAGGGCCGCCTGACTACAGTCGTTTATCTATATATATAGACTTTTTGAGGCCAGAATGTCTACCTGGAAGTCTTTGCTGCCGTTGTTAACTTTTGAATTTGTGGTTAAAAGTCACAAAATCAGCTTGGTTGCTGTTGCGGTCTGAGCCCAATTTATTAGTGACACTCAGTGGAGCAATTTTGCAAATATCGCAGAACAATGCACTCCGTGTTGCAATAGGATGTGTTCTCCATGAGATGACCAGGATTCTGTCAGTCAGGCAAGATGCTGACGTATCACCCCAGCTATCACACAGTAATCGGATATCGACCATCCTTCGTCGTTATGAAAATAGCACATCAGCAGAAATCTCGGAAGCATATCATTTCAACTTCTTAACTTTTAGCTACTCTTGTTATTGTTAAAATTTCTTTTGTTGTTGTACCAAAAACAAAACAAGCAAAATTATTTTTGGTAAAAAAACAATGAGTAAAGTTGTTGAAAAGTTACAGAATATAGGGGCTGGTTCTATTTTATCACAACTCCTGTTGGGGTATAATTCTTATCGAGAACGTATTGTGACCAGTATCATTAACAGGTAATCATCCATGTCTACAAAGCCATCACGTCACGTATTTCGCACATCAATCGTTGAGATAATCCAACAAGTCTTCGCCCTCAATGTTAATGGCAAAACCAATTGTGGTGGCGGAGTTCGATTGTCCATATCAAATTTCATACAATGTTGTCGTCATTAGGATTTATGCAATTATTTTTTTTGTAATTTGCGTTGTATAGCCTTCGAACCGTTGAAACTACCCGAATGACCTTTTCGATCCGACCCATTTTCTACATTGTTTTTTTGTTTTGAATTTAACGATCCATAATTTGATACTGGCAATTCTGTTTTATAAAGTTAACTTGGTCACATTGAAATTGTTTTAGCGCCCTCTGTTGGGGAAATTTGTCATTATGGCATTGCCACATTGCTTTATAGCAAGTCGTTTATTTAAAAAAAATGTTTTTAAAAATATGAGTTCATTTAAGCATATTGTGCATGTCTGTACAAATAAATCTAAGGTCGGCGAGATTCGTGGAATATAATCAACAAACTTCAGAGTGTCTTTATAATGTATATAAATCTATGAGATGAAATAAGCAAGTAATCACATTACACATGAATTTTTGTCGATGTAGTGGGCGCTTAACTCTACAAGCAATGCAAATGTTTGACAAATGTCGGAATCCCGCCTAATCTAAAGAAAGTTTTGTATTTTCATATTACCTCCACGATTGTTTTTTTAAGAAAAATTAAAAGAAAATATATATTTAAGAAAATATATATTTAATCTCATTGTTTTATAACAATTATATTTTTATATTACATATAAACAGTATGTATCTTAGTAGTGCCAATAAAATCAGTGCTTAAAAATAACTTATATCTACGTCTAGCAACTGGTCGCCTCTTGGAAGGAATGTTACCATTTCATTTTTCTCTGAGACAAAAATGAAAAGAAACACTAACACAGACTTATAATTATATAAAAAATTAATGGTAATACTAAATTATCTATTTGATCAGTACGGGCTTCTACAAGAGCCGATATAAGTGTGGCCACAACGGTAACAGACCATTGCACTACATTCAATTGCACAAATTCCATTAAATTTAAAATAAGAATGGGCAACAAGACATACAGGACAAATGCCACTGAACCCTCGACGGAGCGGGAACTATCTAGAAAAGAAACAAAAATAAAGCGAAACAGATTTGAAATACAGAGTAACTTTAAACATTAAAATCTTTATCTTACTTTTCCATTTGTTGCGACCATATTTCGAACCAATCACACTGGCTGCTGTATCACCAAATCCGATTGTCAGCACACCGGAAAGCAAAGGTAACAGTTTCACATTCAGTCCATGTTCATTTATCGCACACGGACAGGGCATAATCCAAATGGGCAGGGAACAACCGATTAACAAGCACATCGGTGTAAATGCTATAATGCCGGCATCTTTTTCATCGGCAAACGAATGAAAAGCCTTTTCCAATATCTCACCCAGGGGTGGCATTTTCAGTATTCGCAATAAATCAAATATTGTTATTAATGCCATGGCCACACCCGAAGCAATGTACAGAAAAGCACATTCATACAGCAGGCCGGGTATATAGACCAAAACCATAAAAATGTGGAAGAGTTTTCGTACACTAGTCGTTGCATGTTGAGCATTACGAAGTTGCCAGCAAACTACGGCTACGGTGGCTATAACCAGCGCCACATAAAATAATATTATGTAGAGCTAGAAGAATCAGAAAAGTGCATATTTTTCGTGTAGTGTAGATTATTCGTGAAAAAATATGAATGTGTATGCCTAGAATTTAACTATCTATTTTTTGTACGTTTAAAACAAACTGTCAGATTAATTTGATATATTTTATGGCAATTAAAAATACATTACAATTTTTCTCCACCGATAAATAAACGTGGTGTTCAGGATTAAGCCTAACTTTTTTGCAACAATAAAATAACTACGGTATCACGAACAAAAATGCATATAATGTTCTGTTGTTTTTTTAAGTAACAGCAAAAATGGGAAAAAGACTGACTACTTTGCAACAAAAATAAGATACTGGAATATACAACGACTGCCGAAGTTTCCGATCTATTCTCGTAGTCATCAAGAGGTCTGTGCAATATAATCCGTCATCATTGTTACAGAACTTTTTGCATTTGTCAATAAAATAGTAGAGTCATGGTTAACACATTCGACTTCAATTAAATCAACATTCCAGTATCTCACACCCAGGAGAACTTACGACAATACTTGTAACTTTATGGGAATTCGTAGTGTGGAATATAAACATTTGAAACTTATAAACTTTGAAACTTACCCTCATTCGATCTTGGAAAATGAATTCAAATACAGCTATAACTGGTAGTGGTTTTGTGACCGGCGCCAAAGTCGCAGCTGCAACAAATGTCATCATAATAGGATAAAAGATAAATGGTTTACGCAGAAATTGGCAAGCCAATAGGGAGGTACACACCAATAAAAGCCAAAGTAATGCAAACTATAACAAATAAAAAAAAATTAAATAAAATATCTTAGAATATTTTTTTAACCCTGCCTTACCATCATAATTGTGGACAATGTTTGCATTTCATTTGCATTTTCCTTGGCCGGCTCTGTCACTATTAAATGATAACCCATAATCAGGGTATTCATAACAAATAGGAATATGCCCTGCGTCAATATTGATGCTTCGCCATAGGTAAAACTTTTTGGTAAATCGCGCATTACTTGTATGTAACATCTCTGAAAGATTACATCGATGAATAAGGTCCAAACGAATGCCAACCACCAATTCATACCGAGACCAAACTTAAAAATACACGTTCCACACACAAAGGGTATGAATACGATTAGCCATTTGTAAAGTTTGGCCTGCAGTGCCAGGTACATAAAAAAACTTATATTCTGTATACAAATTGTTAGAGCTGTTAGCGTGACTAATTTATATTGTTGTGGTATGTCGGAGCATCTATGTGGTTCTTCGTGTAAATTTGTCCAATATGTTGCAACTAGGGACAGGGGCAGAAGGCAGCTTAACCAATATCCAGGAGAGGCACCGGGTCTAAAAAAGAACAAATGTTTTAGTTATACTTTAGTAGTTTTGATTTTTTAAACTTTTTGTTTTGCAAAATTTTGACCTTCTGAGAGGAAGGCAGCAAAAGGAGTGGGTGTATATTAAAAAATATTAATATACTAAATGTTTAAAATTAAAAAAAAAAATATTACAAGGTATAATGTTTGGGCAAATCGGATATTCCCTTCGTGATTTATCGTGGGCACATACAGACAAACGGAAACAGCGGAACTAATACCATTTTGGCGATATACCCTATGTAGTCATAAAGGTCTTTAACAGAAGACCTTATAAAGGGAAGTACTTGTAAAAGTCGTCAGTAGAAGAAGATCGTCAGAAGATGTTCAATGAAATATATTCATAAGTCTTCATTATAATAGAGTCCCTCTAAAGGTCTTCATTAGACAACTTTCTTTTAAGAGCTTTCTATATAAGGCCTTCAATAATAGACCTCTTAAAATCTTCTATAGAAGACAAAGAGTGTCTTCAGAGTGTATTTTATAGAAGATATTCTAGATTTAACAAAGTTCTTCCATGAAATATATCGATTTCCTTTAGAACTTCCAGAACACAAGATATTCTAACGAAAATCTGGGCAGTAAAATTATATTTTACAGAAAAGTCCACAGAAGGGAGTTTAATTTAATATATGCACTTTTAAGCAAGAAATACATTCATAAGAACTTTCATAGAAGAGTACAGAGACCATTTAAAAGTTCTTATAAACTTAGAGTACATTTTTTAAATATTCTCTGTTACCAACGATCATAATCATATCTCGCCAATGGCCCTTATCGTACAATTAATTGTCACATTACGTATGTGGGCTATTTTAAAATTCCAAAAAACCGCCTGTGTGAACTTTGTGTCGAATTTATGATTCGTCACCATTGCTACCTCATCAGCTTATCAATAGACAGCTAATTTTGCCAGGAAATACATTTCGATTGTTCATGTTTTGCGCTTTCTTGGGGCTTATAGAATTGAGACACGTAGGACATGCCAAAAACCTATACATCTATTCACCTTAAATATCAAAGTTCAAATTGAAAACACTTTCACTTATCCTTACCTCGGTACAATATCTGTGTTCCTTTGATGGCCAACGCCACACATACGGGCGTGGACTTTTTTCAGCTGGGTATCTTCATCGCTGCTGCTGAATTCTGAACTGTAACCACCGTTGTTGTCAGTGCGGTTTCGCATTCTTGTTTTTAATTCAATTAAGGCATTCAGTCAAACAAAAGAAAGTGTATTTACACTGTCACCAAGAAATTCACTGAAACTTGACTGGCTAGTCCAATGGATTATGATGTTTACTGTAACAAGTTTGCAACTCGTTTCTCTGTCTCTGTATGTAGCTTTGGCTAATTATATTTGTTATTGTGCAATCCAAGTTGTTCTCTCCTTAACGAAATAAAATTCTGGGGCCACAAACATTACAACACGAATCAAACAAGACGTTCCCAACCAAAACAAATGCTTCTTCTTCTTGGGGGTTGGCTTACAGCCAGACAACAAAGCAAGACAAATTTTTGGCGGCGGCTTATCCGGTGTAAACGGCTTTGTGCTTTCTGTGTACTCTGTATCATGGTAGAAGAATATAGGTAGACGCATCGACGCAGCTGCTGGGACAATGAACTGTCAAACCAATTTTGGAATTGAAAATGTTGAATGAAAAGTTATTTAAATTTGTAAAAATCGTTGAAAAGCACGCATTATAATAACCTCCAAACGACGTTGTATTAGAAAACATATAAAAATCTACTTACATTTGAAAAGAAACTAAAATAATTTTGACATATCAATGTTCCCAAGCGTTGATGCATCTACCTGTATTTTTCTACCATGCTCTGTATGCAAGTGGAAGAGGCCACACGCCGCAACAGCTGTTTGTTCAAGAAATAACGAATTACGTTTTACGTACAATAACAAGCAGTAAAGTAAATCTGTCTCTTAAATACAAATTTTTTGTGAAATCGCAAAAATTTAGATTTATTAAACAAAAAGAAAATCGTCTTTTGGAATAAATGCTTTTAAATATTATGGAAAACAAAATTCTACTCCACTATCGAAAATTTCAAAGTCCTACCCCCGGGCTCAAGACCCCGACTAGACCCGGATCCAGTTACCTGATATAGACAATTTAGGTATCATTGGAAAGCTTATGAAAATACCTATCCAACAATTGGTCACACTTTTTAACCGGTTTGGAAGTTATAATCAAATTATCGATTTTTTGGACCCAGATTTTTTATAAAACCCCCAAAATATCAAAAAGGGGCCTATTATGGGGGTCAACCCAAATGATGCCAAATTATTGCTGACACTCTTACCTTTCCAAAATGGTACAATTTGAAATGGGTCTTCCTACCCACATAACCCGATTTTAACCAGTTCATTAAAATTATGTTTTCAGTAAAAAGAAGGTTTATATCGCGTAGCCGTCATTGAAATTATAAAAGTGTAAAATTAAGAAAATTGGGTGCGCGTTAGCCTGTGTGGGACATACCTAGGGGAGAAAATCTAAAGCCACGGCCGAAGGTCTTACAATAACTGTTATATTTAAAAATAAACTTTAGTTCGCGTAACCGGCTGAACGTACCAGGAAGACTATATCTCTGGACCAGAAAAAGGTATTAGCACAAATTGGCAACTTTTCGAAATTTTTGAGGTTTTTATAAAAAATTCAGGTCCAAAAAATCAATAATTTGACTATAACTTCCGAACCGCTTTAAAATTACCTCATCATGTGGCCACTTGTTGGATAGGTCGAATGATACTTATATTGTCTATATCAGATAACTCGACCCGGCGCTTGAATCCGGACTTTCGGGTGAAAAATCCAGGGTCCCGGGTCCGTTAAAAATTTTGAAAAATTGTATTTTAACTCCATTTTATTTCCAATGTTGCTATCGGCAGGAAAGTCAGCAAAATATGCTGAACAATATATAAAACGACCAAAAATATATATATAACCAAAATGTCTGTCTGTTCTGATATTTTCATGTACATATATGGTATTTTTTCTGGCTACTCGAAACATACCCATATTTTTTTCCCAAAGTTCAAGTAGAATCTCCTCTTAGGCTGATGACCAGGGCTTACGAGTTTTTTTTGTTTCATGCTTAAAATGCGCAGATAAATTATTATTAAACAATACATGTTTAAAATTTATATTTTATTAAAGGCATACCCAAGGTTGGTACCCAATTAAGAAGGTAAAGTCATACTCTTTTCATTTCCGAAGCTTTATGTATTCCCACCTTAACTTTAAAAAAAAATGCATGTTAGAGGTCTACCTATTTGGCCATTAATGTCATACGTACTATCATTTATTCAAAACCAATGCAAACAATTTGTTGCATTGGTTTTGAATAAATAATTGAAAACCGCTAAAACTGAATGAAAATTCAACATTTCTTTTTAAAATCATGTTCTCAATATCTCTAAAGGTTTATTTCGCTAAAAACTGTAGATTTTGTTGATGCATACGTTGCAATAAGCATTTTGAAAACAACGGAATTTGAATATTTTCTGAAAAAAATTATATTATTGAAAAGAATACAACATAAGCAAATAAAGATGACGTATTAAGCCAAGAAAATAAAAAAATTAAAATCATATGGTATCATAGCTTTACCTTGATTTTTTTTTGTACCATGATTGGAACCTTTTTTCTACACTGTGTAAGTTCACAGGTTAAATTACAGAAAATGCAGAGATGGATATGCTTATTTGAAATAACATTACTTTCATCATTCTATCATGAAGCATGCCTTTGACACCATTGCAAAAAACCTTAATAGGTTCTCATGGCGGAATTATCAAGTTTGCCATGTGCGAGTATATGTTTACATTTTATTCTTTCAAAATTATGCCTTTGACAATCTCTTATTTGTCAATATGTATATTCAAAGAATATACAATCTTGGATGGACTACAAAATACTCGGCCCTATTACCGTTGTCGACGTCGTCGTCGCAAAATGAAGTCAAAACGACATTAACGGTATTAGGGTTGTCGTTTTTTGTCGATAGCGATGAATGATTGCTATTATCATTTTCGATACAACAGTCGACGTAAAGTAGATTTTTGAAAACATCTGTCGCCGTAAAAAATTGTGGCGACATTGTATTTTTAAGTCGACGTTGATATTGAACCCATTTTGTATTTGACCATGAAAATAACAACAGCAAAACAATTTGAAGGTATTGAAGACATTCCGACACTATTCTGATAAGATCCTAGCGCTAAAAACCTCAATGATCTGTCGAATCTGATTTCGGGCCTAATAGCCAATGACCGGTGCTCACTTTGCAACTTTAGAACATGCTGAAAGCAGTCCTTATCAATCCTGAAGTAATTTATAAGTCTAAGAGAAACATTAAGTACATGTTTTTTTATTAAATTAATTAAAATATGTACTTACTTGGAGTCAAGCAATGCAAATATGTTTGTTTGCTGTCTTAGCACTACTAATACTAATGCTCTACTAATCCATTCTCCTCTTTATCCTCAATTGAAATTAAGATTATATTCATTTTCAATATATTTTTTATTTTTTTTTCCGAAAGAGAAGAAACTAAGATTAAAAAATAAAAACAATTTTTCAATCTTTTTTGTCAACAACAAGGGAGTGTTGCCAACTTTTTTTTAAATTGTCGATGTCGCTTCCATGCCTTACCGTAATACCACATAACGTCGACGACTATAGAAACGACAACCGTAATTGAGCCGATTATCATACCATACTCTCAAGCGATGTATAACTAATGCATGTGACCTACGTTGGGCGCCACACACATATATTAAGCAAATTCAAAAATTCAAACTAAACAGCGTTACCCAAAATTCGACGTATTAAGTCGACTATGCTCCCACCCAAGTAGTAAAAATATATTTTTATGCATGTTACCCAAATACGTCGGACGTACAAAATTTCAAAGTTGAACAATTTCTTTTTTTGCGTTTTGAAAATATAAGTGAATAATACAAAAAATGTGAATGTTTGTAATTGGAAAATACAATAATTGGATGAAAGTTAAAAATGAACCATTTTTACTACATTTTTAGTTGATAGATATTACGATATGGACCTGCGTATTTTGGCAATACGCTGAAATATGTTAACAAGCTTCGGCGAGTACCTCATAGCATCGAATAGAAATTCCATACAATTATATATTTTCTGTTTTATTGAGTATAACAAAATTTATGATTTCCTTAGGGTTTTATGCGTGTGTTTTTTTGTTTTTGTTTTTTTTTTAGTTTTTAATTATTTTTCATTTTTTATTGTATCTTCTAGAAATGAGTGTCTTGTGTTTATATGCATATGAAGAAGTTGAGTTGCTATTTTTTGTCGTCTAATGATGTATGCGGGTGTGTATGTGGAAATTTATCATGATGTTATCTATGGATGATTTTCGTATCCTCTATTTAATTGAATGATTGATGGCAATAAATTCGTTTGTAAAGAAAACCATGAAGATGATTTAAATGTTGCAATAACTCACAGTAGTTGTAGTAGTAATCATAATAATTATATAAATACATACATATTATTTATTTTTTTTTCGTATTTTTAAAGAATTTTTTAAAAGTGTTTTTTTTTACATAATTATATATTCAATAAAAATTATACATTAATTGTTTATTTTGCTGATTTGTTGTTATTTACTTTTAAGGAATATCAGATCAGTTTTATGGAGTTCGTTTTCATTTTTTTGTTATTTTATAGACCATGTATATCTACGAAGCAAATTAGTCCATAGTGTAGCTCAATTATTATTTCTATTTTGTAAAAATACAATTGCGAGTTCGTTATTTTTAATAAAAAAAATTTTAATAAAAAAAATAATATATGATAAAGTCAAAAAAGAAAAAAATAATTTATCCAAAATATATATTAAAATGACTTTTAAAGATGAAAAATGTGAATTTCTCTTGCGTTTTAGGGATCAAATTATCGAGGACATAAATATATGATGTCTCTGATTAGATTAAATTTGGGTATCGGTGTCTATCCATGCATGGAAAAATAATGAAAATCATTTTTTTTCTTTTAGCCGGTGTTTAAAGAAAAATATATCTCACATTTTTGGGCAACTGCGGGTTTGGCCTACAAAACCCACAATGGTAGGTTTCAATTCTGACTTCAAAAACTCAATATTGTCCGGCAAAATTTTATCCATGAAATCTATGGTGGGTCCAATTTAAAAGAATAATAAAATCACGATTTGTGTACCTAATTTCAATAAAAATGTCCTGCCTTCTGGGAGCATATCTGATCCAACCAGAACCAATACTAATATATTAAATAGCTGCTTTCGGGGATTTTTTTGTAATTACAAATTAAATAATTCCAATTTAAAATTGATAATTGATTTTATACCCTCCACTGTTGGGTGAAGAAAACAATTTTTTATAAAAGTATGTGAATTCAAACAAAGGATTATCAAAATATTGAATATCGGTGGGTATCGTTATATGTGCGCTATAGGAAAACGTGGGCCTATACATACAAAGGTTCGCCATTTGAGCTAGAAGCCATTATAAACTACAATTACCAATTTTTAGACAAATTCATGGAAAAATATTGCGAAAACAATCAAGATACCGAATATAGGGAGGTACCGTTATATGGGGGCCATACCAAAACGCAGACCGATATATCATTTTCAACACCAACCATCCTAGACACAATACAAATTGTTCTGCCAAATATTGAAGCTCTACGTCAAATAATGCGGGCTGTATTGTGATTTCATCAGATGGATATTGTTTGAATTCTAAGTCGATTTCAAAGAATTACAGATGGTATTATTTGCAGTTTCGAATTAAAATGGTTTAAATTATATCCGCATGGTTTTGAAGGAAATACCCGATGTCAGTCACACTGGTTTAAGCACCTAGCCTTAAGATTACCGGCCCAACGTCAGGAATACAAGCTTAGTCACCGAATCCTTACCGTAGCAATGGTATCGGCTCCCCTATTTCGGCAACCTTCTTGGAAGTATGCAAATATAAAAAAAAAAACAAAAACAAAACAACCAAACGTTGAAACTATGATCATCCTATAGGCCATCCTCCAAGTAAATCCCAACCGGTTTGCTAAACTAAGGACCTTGCTATTCTTCGGAAAACAGCAATATATTACAACATATAACACAGTCAGCAAAACTAAACATAGTACTGATTAAAATAAGGCGGACATCAATAAGTACAAGAGATAGTTAAAGATGGCCAAACGTAGATCTTGGACAAATTCTAGTCCATTGACTCTTGATCTCTATGAGGGTAGTTGGCAGTGAACAAACATTAACACTTTCTACATCACACAACGTAGAGCAATCACACCTTTCAATCCTTTAAATCTGAGTTGGTGTTAACTATGCAGGAGGGGATTTTTAAGGCTGATCTTGGGTTGTGCTTCGTACAGTGAAGTGACAATAGTAAACAGCCAGTTACGCATCCAATACCTGTTTCCGGGGGAATTTTATATATATCTACGGATGGACCAAAATTTCTACGATTGTTTCAATTTTTTAACACTTACTATAAGAATGCCACAGCTGTTCAGTCAACTCTTAATGTAAGATAATCTCCTATTTATAGTTTTTACATTATTTTACCACATTTTTATAGGTCGAAATGTTGGTATAAGAAAACCTACGAGTGTGGGGTCAAAATTTCCCTAAGCAAATCAATAGTTTTTTTGTGTCGTTGAAGTCCTTGTTATATAAGGCCAAGTTTCCTCTAAAAAATACTATCGAATACCAAATGTCCTCCTTCGTTAGCCAAATTGTGTAACAGAAGACCCTCAAGTTTTGGACCAAATTATTGGTACAAAAATTTTTTCAAATATTTTTATATGAGAAGACTGCCTGCCCACTATTAGATTAATAATTTTTGGGACAAATTGTTTCCAAAATCCACGTTTTTTTTTCACTAAAAAAATATCTGAAGTAACCCATGATGTGGGTCAAATTGTGTTTGAGGAGGCCCAGGAAATTTTGGATTTTTTGTAGCAAATTTTGTTTAAGAACACCCATTAAAAATTGTTGCCAAAAAAGTTTCACGATTATTAAGTCAAATCTACATTGAATATATGGCGGAAATGCACAGGGATTAACGTGCGGCGAATACAAATTATGTGTCTAATCGCTCAGAAAGCATTCCGATTGGCATCCGAGATAGATTGATAAGGAAACAAGTTTGAATCGCAGCTATATTAATTTTAAAGAGACATCCTTCTCCCAGGACATATCACACAGACTGCAAGAGGGGGTATTGACCTAGCTAGCCGTCTGTTGTGAAAAGCCACCATAGACACAAGGCTTCGAAGATCAATAAATTACCACAGTCTGCCCTGTTTAGATTTCCAGGAATCTTATGCCTGAGAAAGTTCGAACGGAAATGTCTCGCTTTGGAACCATCGATTTTCTGCTAAAAAGAATATCAAGTGTCTTTTTTCGACGAGATCCTATATGTAACAACAATTAGCAAAGTCAAAATGTAATATCTCAGTGTTTTACTGAATAAGACCTAATCTTTTAAAAAAATATTATATTACTTTCGAGTCTACATTTTGGAAGACTTTGTGGTATGTTTTTTACATACAGATATTAAAATAATGAAAAAAAAAAAATGATGAAGAACCAAAGGCGTAAATAAAAGAAGAGTTTTTTTTTGTTTAATTTTGTTTATATATAAATGCATTTTTTCCAATACTTTTTTATTTGATTTTTAATATAAATTTTTTCTTCTTTTTTTATAAAAATTTTTATAATTTTTATATATGTATATATTATTAATTAATAACTTTAAGTAGTTAATTATTATTATTATTTTAATTAGATGTACTTTTTTACTTATTATTTCGTTTTTTTAATTGGATTGTTTTGTGTGTGGGAGTGTGTGTGTGTGTGAATGTGTGGGTGTGTGGTAAGTGAAAATATTCTTTTTCAAGGGAATGAGTCTAAGAAGTTTGGGGACACAGGCAAAAGGAACAAGACATGTTATATGTATGGATTAAAGAGGGACACAATATGTTGGGAGGCTTGAGGACTCTAGTAGTAATAGTAGTAAGAAACAAACTTGATTTTGTTTTCCTTCTTACTTCGTTTAACATTTTTTCTTTTGTTTTTTTTTTTTTTTTATTATTTTCTGTTTGTTTTTTTATACAAAGAAATTAGTTTAAGCTTTGTTTTTTTTTTGTTTGTTTGTTTTAATTGGATTGTGTTTTTATCTTAACTGTGTGTATGGGGGAAAAGGATGGATATCAATAAAAAATAAGTAAAATTTTATAAAAAAAATTAACAGAAATTAATAAACTTTAAAAAATAATTATAGATTTTTTCCAGGTTTAGCTTTGTTGGTTTCCTTCCATTTATAAATTTAATTGCCCGAATCTTCACCATCCAAAGATTCATCCTGTACTGAGCTGTCATCACCGCCGCCGCCACCACCACGTTTGGAGGATGGTGTGCCGGTGAGACGACTCGAACTTAGACCCATGCCGCCGGTGCGCCTGTAAAATGAAAAAGAAAACAAAAATATACAATTAGTACGATGTGAAAGGAAATATTGATACAAAATATGAGGGAAACGTAACCATTAAATTCATGCCGTTTTTTGTATAAGGAAAACATGACTGCATATACTTGTAAGTGTTGACAAAGTTTATGGTGTTAAAAACATACAGTTTTCACACTAAAATAAATTCAGAGATGGAAAACATACACCCTAGGGTGTAGGAGAAAAAAGGACATTTGGGCAACGCTTCAAAAAATACAGCCACTTTCAATATTTTTCTGAATAAAACATAACTATAAAATTTGTAGGTTTTAACGAAGATGGTGGAACTAAGAACTAACAAGTATTTCATTGAAATAAAATTATAAAAATTATTTTTTGAATAAAATCCAATAAACTTGTAATAAGTGTTCTTAATTTTTGTCCAATTAACTACACTTGGAGAAAATACCAACCGGTTTGGAGAACTATGGACCCTGCCATTTTTCGGAGAACAGCAAGGAGGTCATATAACAGAGATCCAGTTAAACTAATCGCATATAAGTCTGACTTCATCAAGTAAGAAGAAAAGTGGGTTCAAGACAGCCCAACGTAAACCTTGAATCTGCTCCTGTGAGTCTATAGGGAGAAGTATAATGATGATGAAACATAGGCCAACTCTGGTCTAAAGAATCTGGAACTTCTATGAGGCAACCTCTTCCCTGGTTGTAAGGATGTAGGTGGAAGTAAGCAATCAATAATATCTTTCCTACGTCACACTGTGGAAGATGAAAGGCTAATATAAAGGATTGCAATCTATCTCAAGCTTTCATGGACGATCATCTCCGTTCAGCCGTTTAAGTCTCTTCTGGTTCTGATGGTATAATACCGGCAAAGGCATCCGAGTCGATGTTGTCTATCTTGCAGGGAAACTTTAAGGCCTGTCTCAAATTTATCTTTGCACTCAGTCTTTGGTAAGAGGTAAAACTGACATATATTCCAAAAGCCACGAAACCTAGCGGCAGTTTTCCTCGATCTACAGTGGGATTTCAACAATGTGATGCTGGAGCCGATCCATAACACTCGTTAAGTCTCTGGTAATTCCTCTATCCCAATTGAATTCAGTTTAAGTTCTGCTGCACCACAGGGAGGATTCTATTACCCCTGTTTTGGCTACTGAAGATCAGTAAAATACTAGTGAATCACGACCAAGTAAGAATAAAGGTATTCGTCTATCGACTTCATCGACGTAGTAGTGTCGATAGGTTGTAGATTTCTTCCAACTATTTTAGTTATAATACAATGTGTTCTAGTACAGCTGTCTGTTTGGGTTCAGGGCAAAAGTCTGGGGATAATTTCTGCAAAGCCTTAACTAGTAGTAGCGCAAGTTAGTTAGTAGTAGCTGGTTCTCAGTCGAAATTATGTAGATATTCGATTTTCACCGACTAAAGCTTCACGTTTATCTATTAAAATCAACCCACAAGACGACCAGAAAGCCGTACTATACCATGAGATTTATTTGTAAAGGAACAAGCATGTGGCTTGAGCATCACAGAACCAAGTTCGTGGGTCCAGCTCTACATATAAATGATTCTATGGAACGTGGATTTTAAACCAGTGACCAAGAGATTACTAAACCAGTCATATTACGCCAGATGAACTTCAAAAAACTTGATATAATCCTAGGCAAGCACTTCAAAATGGCGAGTGACATTTGGGCAGAGATTCTTTCTGATAACCAAACACTACATAGAATTGCGCTACATAAAATTTCATCGATAGTTCAAGTCAAGGATCACTTAACGATGCTCACGGAATTGTGTCTAACACTTAAAAGTCGTAAACTACTTCCCTATGTTGGACGTTATAGCACGCTACTGCAACATAACAGACATGACATACAAATGGGAATGTATTGATAATGAATATTAGAGGTTCAGCGAAGATAAAATGGAAACAATTGCCCAATTTATATGTCATAGCCCAATGCTTATAAGTAAAACTAAGACTAATAGGAGAGAAATATAAACAATCTCCTCCTTCGTTATGACAAATTCCAAACGCATTCTTCAGCTCATCCTTCAAGAGTCTAAAATAGGTGCACCCTTGATATAAACGATGGCAATCTTACTATTTTTTGAAGACCTCCTTGGCATTTTTCTGACCCTTTAAACAAAACCTAATACTTTAACATTTTCGAATGATGCAGTATTGTGTTAGATTAACCAACTAACAATAAATATAATCGGTCTACATATAAAAGATTTGTGAAATTGACAAACCACGCATCCTTTGTTCTCTTACTAATTGCAAAACGCCACATGAGACAATCACGCCACATGAAAATTACACCAACCTTTTCAAAAGTTGAAACTATACGTTTAATACAAAATTTGTATTTCCCTCGGTAAAGGAGGGCTACCCTGTTTACTTTGATGATTATGACAAGCTAATAAAAATAAAATTATATTAAAAATATGTAAATAAATAAATTATATAATCAAAAAATAAATCAAACAACGTGCAACAGGGGAAAAATTCAATGGGGAGCTGGGAGTAGAAACGAATCAAACAAAATTACAATTTAACAAAATAATCTAAAATCCTTTTGATTTCTCAAAGGGTTCTGTTCAACGTGCATGAAGAGTTGTGTAATCGTTTGGGTCGTGTGTGTGTGTGTGTTTGGGGGGGAAGGAAACATTCCAGAAACTAAACAATAAAGGGGACTTTGGAAAATAAACTCTTTGCATTTGTATGCAAATTAAAAACAATAATTAAAACTTACACGGAAAACGCAACATAAACACACTGAAGACAAATATAAGACGATGGAAAACAAAAATTATTTTTTGGGTGATTTAAGGAAAACTTCACAAAAAGGGAAACCGCTGGACGATGACGTTAAGACATAATTATTATTTGTTCTATTCTATTGTATACCCTCACAATTCATAATAAGAGTTGGATCCTTTTTGGGTGAATAGGCTTTTGCTTTTTCAGTCTCAGCCACTTGTATAGATCTAATGTGGAAATTAATTTCAAAAATTTTCGCACAAAATAAATATTAGCTTATAAGAATGCTGTCAGGGCAAACCTACCTTAATTTGGTTTTCAGTGAGTTAATTTCACGATTCATGGCTTCTTGACTTTCAATCATGTCCTCACATTCACGTTGATATTTGCGTTTTTGTGTCTTCTCCTTTTGCAGTTCCTCTTCGGTTTCATCCAAATTGCGTTTCAACAATTTCATGCGACTGTTAAGCTGTGGCAAAGAAAAGAATCGTAAAAAATATTGATATTCTTTCAGTTTCTTGGCAAATTGTTCCATTGTCTTACTTTATCGATTTGCTCTTTGTATTGATCGGCATGTCTTCGTTCGTCCTCAATGTTCAGGCCCAACTCCTTGATCTTCTTCTCCATCTTGCGATTGGCCTTTTGCTGTAGCAATCGTTCTTTACCCTCGTTGTCGAGCTGTTCTTCGAGGTTGGCAATCTTGGCTTCCAATGTGGCGATGGTGGCTTTGATTTTTGTTCTTTGAGCTGTTTCGATTTCGGCCAGCTTGGCTTTCAGCTCCTTGTTCTGACGTTCCAACAAGGCTCGGGCATTTTCGTTCTTTTGTGAATTGGACTTTTCGGTGGCCAATTCTGTGGACAGCTGTTCGTTCAGAAGCTGAGCTTTGCGGCTGCGATCTAATAATACTTCGGAATTGGATTGTTCCTCCTCGAGTTCCTCTTCGAGGGCGGCAATGCGGGCTTCCAGACGACGCTTCTCGTCAATCATAAGGGTTCCCTTGCTGGCATTTGCAGCCATTTCTTCGGCCAACTCATCGCGTTCCGTTTCGGCTGCACGACGTGCCCTTTCCGAACTGGCCAAATCTTCGGTAAGTTGCATTACCTCTGCCTCCAAGGCCTTGACCTTACGTTCGGCTTCTTTACTGGCCGCTTGCAGTTCTTCCTTGGCCGCCTTGGCCTCCTCGGCTTCACGCAAGGCATCCTTGACCTGAACCTGCAATTTCTTGGCATGTTTGAGGGCATCTTCTTTCACCTTGTTGTGCATTTCCATGGTGGTTTCCATTTCTTTGAGATCTCCTTCCAATTTCTTTTTGGCTGCCACAGCTGCGGTCCGCTGTTTACGCTCTTCATCCAACTCGGCCTCAAGATCACGCAATTGTTTGACCAAACCACGGCGTTTCTCTTCGGCCTGTTCCTCCTTGGCCTGTAGATCACGTTCAAATTGAGAGCGCAGGGCCTGCATGTTCACCTCCAGACGAAGTTTGGCATCTTCAGTCAGTTGCAGGTCGTCTTCAAGTTCCTCATTTTGTGCTTTCAATTCCGCCAATTGGGATTCCAAGGCACGTTTAGCTTTTTCCAATTCGTGGACATTCTTATCGGCTGTACCCTGGGTATTCACCAGATCGTCGAGTTCGTTTTGGAGGGCTTTACGTTTGTTCTCCATGTCGTCGATTTTATCGTAGGCCTCATCCAGTTCACGGCTAAGGGAAAGAACCTTGGTTTCTTTTTCGCGGGCTTCTCTTTCGGCAGTATCACGTTCCTGGGCGTATTGCTCGGAAATGGCTTTTTCTTCGGCTAAGATTTTGTCGAAATTCTTTTGTTTCTTTTCCAACTCGAGCACCTGTGGACAAAGGGGAAATCATCATTAACAGTCAAATCTTAAGAACAATAGAGGAGAATGTGTCGGTCACTTACCTTTGTGCGTTGTGCTTCCAATTCAATGGTGGCATCCTCCAATTCAGATTGAATCTTCTTTTTGCTTTTATCCAAACGGTCGTTTTGAGCTGTTAACTCCTTGACTTGTCGTTCCAGATCTTCAATGCTCTTGTTCAGGCGTTTCTTGCCCTCTTCCAATTCCTTGACAGCATCGGCATCTTCCTCGGCCTTCTTTTTAATCTCTTGCATGGTAGCCGACAACTCAGCCAGTTTGCGTTCATAGTTCTTTTTCGTTTCCTCATCTTCCTCGAGCTGTTCTTGTAGCGCCTCTTTTTCCGACTCCAGCTGACGTAATTTCGACGACAGCGAGAGCTTCTGGCGGGTTTCTTCTTCGAGCAGTTGTTGTGTTTCGGCAAGTTGCGATTCCATATTTCCGGCAGATTTAACAGCGGCAGATGCTTTCAATTCGGCCTCCTCCAATTGATTTGTTATGTACTCGGATTCCTGTTGCAGTTTTGTGCATTTCTCTTGCAATTCCGAACGAGCACGTTCCACTTCGGCCAATTTCACCTGGAAAAATAAACGATGATCTTCAGTTTCAATTTCGATTTCAATTTCAATACAAATGCTTGACATGGCTGTTCCACCGCCGCCAGACCACATTATACGGCTGAGCGGAATGCACTACCCAAGATGGTAGGGCATGAGTGACAGATGTTCTTGTTGTTGTGGCAGTAAACAAAAACCACAAAGCCCCTTTTAAATGGTTGACAACTACATGGTCACATACAAGTGATTCTATCAGTCAGTTACTGGTCGATCTACAGATCGATTGGTCGGTCTGCTGTTCTTACTCAGTCTGTGTTCAATATTGAAGGAGATTCTGTGGTTTTTAAATTTTGGTTTGTTTGGTGGAATTTGATCCACATCACTGTCATGTTCTTTTCCCAACAAAGTTTTAAAATTTACCTGCAATTCAGCTATCTGAGATTCAGCTTGTTTACGACGACGATCGTTTTCTTGGCGGGAGCTATTTACACTGCGCAATTCGGTGGCCAAATCTGCATTTTCTGCTTCCAATGTGGATTTGGCTTTTTCCAGTACTGCCTTAGCTTTACGCAGATTTTCCAATTGCTCATTAATGCCGTTCAATTCTTGAACATGTTTATGCCTCATCTCAGCAATGGAGGCCTCATGGTTGACGGTCTCTTCTTCGAGGGACTTTTTGAGAGAGGCCAATTCTTGTTCACGCTTCGAACGCAATTCTTGTTGCGCTAAAAATACAAATCCATAAAACAAGCAATTAGTGGAAATTCTTCACCCACACTTAAAATCATCTCATCTTACCCGCTGTGGTGTCCAATGAATCCAATAGCTCATTTTTCAATGCCTCCAACTCTTCGCCCAAATCACGACGTATTTTCTCGGCCTTGGCACGGGCAGCCTTTTCAGCTTCCAAATCTTCTTGCAACTCGGCCAATTGGGATTCGATTTCACGCTGAGCCTTTTGAGCAGCTGCTTTGGCGGCTGATTCTTCATCGATGCGCATCAGCGTTTGGGTAAGTTCCTCTTCACGTTTACCCAACTGTACCTGCAACTCTTCCACTTGGATTCTGCGCTCGTTGAGCTGTTCCTTGAGATCGGCCATCTCGGTTTCAATCTTACGTTTGGAACGATCAGTCTCCTGTCTTTGCTGCTGATCTTTGTGCATGCGCTCTTCCAGTTCGGCGATGGTGGCCTCATGCTTCGTCTTCAGCTTGGCCAAATGCTTGGCTTTCTCCTCCTCCTCGGCCAAGGTCTGCGACAAATCGTTTGCTCGCTCTTCCAATATTTTCTTTTCTTTTAGCAACTTTTGATTTTGATCTTCGGTGAGGGCCAATTCTTCTTCGTACTTCTTAATTTTGCCGTCGAGTTGCACCTTTTCCAATTGGAGTTTTTGTCGGGCCGCTTCCTCCTCTTCCAATTGTTCCTCGAGATCTTGTATGTTGAGTTCAAGCTTCTTCTTTTCTACACCCAAGGCCAAAACACGTTCCTCTTCTTCTTCGATACGTGTTTCAAGTTCCTGCATCATATCTTCGAGTTCCTGTTTGCGAGCCATCAGCCTGGAACGCGACTCCTCCGCTTCAGCGCAAAGTTCGATTTCGGCTTGCAACTGTTCGGCCAATGAGGTCTTCTCCTCCAACGCTTGTTGGTATTTGCGCTCATACTCTTGGGTACTCTTGGCGAGTGTCTCCAATTTCTCACGCACCTGCTTGAGCTCATCTTCCTTTTGCACCAGCTTCTCCTCCTGTTTGGTGACCTCCAGCAGTGGCTTCACCTTGGTGTACAGGCGCCACCACTGCCAGTTGCGCAACTTCAGATAGGCCGCACAGTTGCGCTGGATAATGCGTATGGCATTCAACTGTTGCAGGCGTTTCTGATAGTTGCGCCGGGCCAAGAAACCGCGGCAGAACGCCTGGAAGTTGACAATCAGATCCGTGATCTTGTAGTCACGCTCTTCCTCGAGATGAGCCAAGACACCAGCGCGGAAGAAGATCTTCGACTGACCGACACGGTAGAGATTCGAGTCGAGTTCCAGAGCCTGGATCATTTTCTCGCACGCCTTCTTGCCGTCCATGAAACCCTTGGGAATGACATTGGGTGTGAGCAATTCGTAGCGTTGACGGAACTCTTGGAATGGAATACGATTGGGGAAGCCCTGGCGACAAATACGAATACCTTCGAGCACACCATTGCAACGCAATTGATCTAAGACCAGAGGAGCATCGATTTTGCCGGCGCGTTTCTCGTGATTGGGGATGATACAGCGTACAAAGTTCGGATTCGTGTTGCGCAGAGTGTCCATCAGCTTGGCCAGCTGTTCCTTGTACAGATGCGACACAGTCCGGAACATACCCTTGCGGGTACGAGCTCCGAACTGGGTGTCGGTAAGCGCCTGGTGGGCCATGCCCACAATTTCGGCATCCTTCCAGATGTTCACCACGAACGGATCTTGCGAGTTCTGCAACAGCGAGACAATGTTCTCATTCAAGGGATCCATATTCTTCATCAACCATTTGGCAGCGGAGTAGTCAACCTTGCCCGCATAATGGACAATGGCAAAGTCGGCCACACCACGGAAATCAGTCTTCATGAATTTCGGATGCATTGAATGTGCTGACACTAATTTCTCAACGAAGGTCTTATCTGTCGCCTTGGGGAACCAGCATTCTTCATCCAAGAGAGCCATAATGCCGCCTGGCTTGTCGATCAGATCGATGGTGGGCTGCAGATCCAAACCGAAGTCAATGAACTTCCATTCGATGCCCTCGCGCTGGTACTCCTCCTGTTCGAGTATGAACATGGTGTGATTGAAGAGCTGCTGCAGTTTTTCGTTGGTGTAATTGATGCACAGCTGTTCGAACGAGTTCAGCTCGAAGATTTCGAAACCGGCCATATCGAGAATGCCAATGAAGGAGGCACCCTGACGTTTGGTACGATCCAGGGAGCGGTTGATGCGATTCACCAACCATTTGAACATGCGTTCGTAGCAGGCCTTGGAAATGGCCTCAACAGCGAACTCGACCTGTTCCTTGGTCTGGGCCTTGGTGACGAAGTCACGACCCACCTTAATGCGTGGCGTCAAGAATGCCCGCGTCATATCGGTGACACTCAAACCCAACAAATGGGCAATTTTCTGGGCCACCGTATTGTCGGGCAGCGTGGCCTGATCGTTGTTGCGCTCCTGACGGAATTTCATACAGCCAAACAATAGCACCGCACTCACAATACGGAATATCGAATTGAAATCTTCCGCCGTCATGCCCATAATGTTCATCGACTTGACGGTCGCCTGATATTCGGCGAAATCATCGACACCGGGCACCGGCAAATTGCCATTGGAGAGGAATGGATATGTTTTGATGTCATCCAGGATGAACTTTTCCCGCTGTTCGGGCGAGGCGCCGGCAAGTAGTTGATAGAAAATATGGAATGTTCGCTCGTCTTTGGCTTGACGAATGGCACGAGATTTTTCGAGTAGATACGTTTCGATATTGGCACCCGATATATAGCCGGACGCATCGAAATTGATGCGTATGAATTTACCCTGAAATGGGAAAGGGGAGAGAAAGAAGAAATAAAAATTAGAAGGGGATTAAACAATGAGTTGAAACAATTATGAAAAGTTCCTTGAAAACCGTAAAAATTAGCTTGGTGATAAATTCCAATTGAAGATGAAAGTCCTTGGTGAGTATATTGAAAACCCCGAAGAAAAAATTTACCATTAGTCGAACTTCTGTGTCATATTTTTTGCATGGGAACATAAAGCACATTATGAACTTGGCATATTTTTTACCTTTACTTCTTAAGCCGGAAGATAAGTACCACACGAAAAGATTTTTCGTTATCCAAAAGTTCTAAAAAATCGAATCTGTTCTTTGGGATTCTTAATATACTAACCAAAACAAATTTCATATCCAAAACTAATTTCCCGGACCCAGTTTCATGAGAGTATCATTTTAAATTCTATTGTGCAGTTCCAAAAAAAATTAGAAATATATAGTGAATACTTACAAAACGTGATGAGTTATCGTTCTTCACAGTCTTGGCATTTCCAAAGGCTTCCAGAATTGGATTGGCTTGTAAAAGTTGTTGCTCCAACTCACCCTAGAGGGTATTTTGAAAATTAATAAAGAAAAGAAAATCAATAAATTAGTATTCGATTCAAATCAAGAGAATATATTTTTGTATGGCATACTAATATATATTTATATATACTTTTATTGGAAGACAGCTACAACAACAACTACAAAAAGAACAATAGATTTCTGCGAAAAAAAAAAAACAAACAAAGCAGATCTATAAAATAATGAACAAAACTAGAGCAAAAACAAACATTCAATTCTACAATTAAAGAACATACAAAGCTAATAGTGTTAAATGGAATATAATTATTTACATTTTTACAATATTATTAAAAACAAAATACAATGAAGTTATCATTAAATGAGTCAAAGAAAAGAGACAATGTCTTCGTTTCTTTTTTTTTTTTTTGGTTAATTTTGAAAAATTTAGTTCAAGGTTAGGTTTAAAGAGTTTTGTTTTCTTTGTTAAGTTTTTGAATACCTTGTAAAATACATAACGATTTCCGGCATTTTCTGTTAATTTTGCATTTTCTATATCTTGACAATTATTTGTTAAGCATTCGTGGTCACCACCACTGGTGGTGAGGTTACCGCTGCCACCATTACCATGGACATTGCATTGAATTTTGACATTTTTCTTAACATTAACTTGTAAATTCTGAAAGCATGGGGAATGAATATTTTTGAAGGGAAGAAGGCGATTTTGTCCAAATGGTGTTAGTGTTTAAAGGAGTAGAAGTAAGAAATCCAGATAGAGAGAAAAATAGGCGAAATGAAGGACAGATGTTTGTTGCTAAAAGAACCACGAATTTTGAAAATTTTGTCCGACGGTGTATTCGATTTTTTACGTTACCACTTTGAAAAAAAAACCAACGAAATCATATGTAGAAAATGCAAACCACGAAGAAAAAGAAAGATTTGTTTCCAGAGCGTCGCAAATTTTGAAAATTAAGTGACATATTGTGAAGCTATTCCCTGAAAAAAGAAATGGTCATTGGTTGTGCAATGGAAGAGAGCAAATGTAAACAACGAAGAGGAGTGTGTCGGACGCCCGAGTTCGATGTGCACACATTAGTGGTTTCGTGGGCATAGTACATCATGATGTTTTTCAGCGAAAACCGATTGCAGGGCATCTAAGGTCATATGGCCGGTAATCTCGAGGAGAAGAACAAACTCCCCTCTATCACTTAGTTGTTCTAAGAATAGTGGTGGGAATACTAACTGGTCACTGCAGTATCGGATATTTTAACTCAAGATGGGGCAACAATATTCCTGACTTCTGTAGACTATGTGAAGATGAAGAATAGATAGAGACGATTGAACATCTACTTTGCACATGGCCCATTTTATCCAACAGAAGACATAGGGTATTTGGCAGGTGGGAAATGGAAACTCTAACGTTGTTCTTAGACATAGATCCACCCTAACTATAATTCTCTCTATAAATCTCTTATTCTCCTTCTCGCTTCTATCTCCTATCTGTAAATTTCTCATTTCATCCTAGGACGAACACAATGGTCTCCGAGTGAAGCAGTCGTCGAATTCGTGTGGCTGCGCATTCTTAAACTAAACCGCACCATTATTAAACTAAACCACGCCGTCTGCGAGATAAGGGTCTGGGTTGATCACAATGCTCATGATGGATTACTATTTTGGAGATAATGGCCCATACGTCCAAGGACAATAGTCCTGATGTATATTAACATCCAAGATTATGGTTCGAACGAATCATTTTCTGAAATATAATGGTACAAGCGAATTATTATCTTTGGGATTATGATCCTCAAAGACAATGGACCTGATATATAACTTTCTCATAAATAAAGCTTCTGGAGGATGAGTGCACCAAAGATAATAGATCTGCGGATTATTACCTCTGAGCTAATGGGTCTGAGGGCTAATCATCTCTGAGACATTGGCTCCCAGGCATAATTTTCTCGGAGATAATGGCCCTATCTCAGATAAAATAAGTCTTCTATTAGAAAACCTGTAGATCTACTTCTATATCTTCTCATAGTGGATCTGTAGATCTTCTCATAGAGGATCTGTAGATCTTTTCACAGTTGTAAAATCTGTACATCTCCTAGAAGGTTTGTCGACCTTGTCAAAGAAGGTCTCTAGGTTTTTCCGAAGAAGATCGATCTACTCAATAAATATCTGTAGGTCTTCCCGAAGAAGATCTGTAGACATTTTCATAGGTCTGTCGATCTTCTGATAGAATATCTGTCGATCTTGGCACAGATATTCTCCTAGGAGGTCTGTCGAACCTGTTACGGATATTCTCCTATATTCTTCTCAATGAAGATATTCTTTTCAATGAAGACCTCTGGGTCTTCCCGAAGAAAATCTGGGTACTCATAGGTCTGTCGATCTTCTCATAGAATATCTGTAGATCTACTCACAGATATTCTCCTATGAGATATGTCGATCTTCTCATAGAAGGTCTGTCGATCTGTAGGCCTTCTCACTGAAATCTGTAGATCTCAAAAATATCTGTAGATCTACTCAAAGAAAGTCTGTCGATCTTCTCCCAGAAGGTGCGTCGATCTTTCCATAGAATATCTTCTGACTGATATTCTCATAGAAGATCTGTCCATCTTCTTATAAAAGATCTGTAAATCTTCGCATATATCTGTATTTTTTTCTACAGCTCTCAAAAGTGGATATACGAATATTTCTAATGTAATAAATGTCTTCTAAAATATAGAAATAGAAAACTACAACAACAAAAAATGATTCAAGCAAGTCATCACAAAGAAACCACACAAAAAAGAGAAGAAAAAAACAGCCCAACCAAAAAAAAAAAAAAAACAGCCAGCAATGAAATCAAAGCTCAAACAAGTGACAAAATGGCAGTAGAGGAGGAGCAAGACAAAAAAGAAGCTCAAAAATCGGCCAACAAAAGTTAAGAAAAAAAGAACTAAATAAATGGCTTGCTGGGATACAAGGGGTAGGAATCGGGGGGACTAGGCTAGCTGGTTGAATGTAATGAGCTCAATATTGGAAACTGAAAATACAATACTTTACCGCAAGTGTCCCTGCAGTACTACTACTCTAGATTTGGTTTTTGTTCGTTGTTCAATTCATTTTTTTTTTTGTTATTTCAAGCAAAAATACAAAAAAATATTGTGAGCGAGCAGAAGAATAAGACGAAAAAAAATAAAACAAATGTGGTAGAGATGACACAGAAATTGTTGAGTATGATGGTGGTGGTTCAATTGATCGATCGATCGGTGATCGTTTACAATGGGGGCCAAGACAGCAGCAGCAGCAGCAACAGAAAAGAACACACATTTTTTTATTTAATTTTAAAGGCGTTGAATGGCAGTCGCGGCCGCCGCCATGGAGACATTAAAAGGTTGAATAGCGGTGTTGGAGGTTTGAAGATTACGAAATTTTGTTACAAATTGTAGGACGTTGTATGACAGGCAGGGCAGTAAGCAACAGTGGTATGACGAAGAGATACCCCAAGATGTTGGTGATGTGGTGGATGGATGGTTGGTTGGTTGGTAGGTTGATGTATTCGATGGATGATGGTTGGATGATTGGTCGGCAGAGTTGTGGATTTGAATTGATTTATTGTTACACAATATCACCAGCAAAAGAAGGCAAGCAAATACAAATTGGGGGAGTTCATTTTGTGTGTGTTTGGCCATAATGATGATGAGCATGATTAGCATTTACAGATTGATGCCAATAGATGTCGTTGACAGTCATGTATGGGGTGGTGCGTATTTTGTGAGATATTGAAATACAAGATCAGTTAAAATCATAACGATCATGATGATGAGGATGATGATAATGACGAACAAAGATGATGGATGATGACGATTTGTTTGGTCGAAAAAAGATTAATGGCGTCAAATTTGTTTTTACACACACGCACGCACACACACCAAACATGATATTCGGGTTAAATAGCGATTATTTTAGACAAATATAGACAACATGAAATATATGGGGGGAGGATGAGAAAAAAAATGGAGAAAGAGAAAATAGTGAAATACAAAACCGGGTTAGATTTATTTTTTTCGTCACAAATATATATAAATGTTTGGAGAGTAGTGGGTGTTGCTGGGTTTGATTGGAACAAAAACAATTAAATTAACAATAACAACAACACTCAATAACAAACAAACAAGAGTAAATTAAGGGAAAAAAATACACATTTCTTTGGTTCATATATACAACAATAAAAAATAATTATAACAAAAATAGAAATATATATGTGTATATATTAAATAAACAACAACCAAAATTATAACGAGGAAAAAAGTAGGAAACATACAAAACATAAACAGCCAGAGGGCACAAGTGATTTAATTGCAGATTATAAATTTATTATTATACCCTCCACCTTTCCATTTCCTTTGGAATCTCTCGAAATATTTATCTGAAACTACGTAGAAAGATATTTTTTTTGGTCAGCTTAAAAATATAAGATTGAATTTTGGCAAAAAAAAATATGTATTCGGAAAGATTGTTATTACAAATGGACTCCCGGATTTTCGATGATTTCAATTATGATCCAGAACATTTTCAAACAAATTTCAGTTTTTTAGGCAAAATTTTCAAACAAATCAGTCAGGATGTAAAATCTTCGAAAATGTCCAATGTATCATAAAGATGAGGCTTGGGACCCGGGTCCCAAACAATGCTTATTTTTCTGACATTTCTAGTACACTGTACACGAAAAATACAAATTTTTGCAGGTTGGGCCGCCGGAAATCGTTTTCCGTATTTATTTAAGTGTACGTCCCTGGTTCTATCCTTAATGGGATCCTCGGATTTTAAGGCGTCATAATTTGACATTTCATGTTCTTTGATGATATAAAAAGCTTCCGCGGAAAATATCCAATAGAAGCATTTTCACTTCTGAATACTAATACTAATTCAAGACAATTTAACGAGTTAGGTTCTTAGATGCTATAAAAAGCTTCTGTGGAAAACGCAAAGATTAGGCACATTAGTTGGTAAAGCCTCCATACCTCCTAATATTTTATATTTCGAATATTCAAACTCCAATTCTTAAAAGAATTGACCATAATTTGGCATTTTGGATTTTCATTAAATGAAAATTCGTCCTGCAAAATGTGTTGAAAATTGGTTCACATTTTATATCCCACATAGAGATAAAAACATTTTTTTTCCAAAAATGTATGATATTTTTTCATGGTACATATTGAATATACAGCTTTTATTGGTTCAGAGAGTCATTATAAAATTTGATTTAGATTTAGATTTGATTTACATTGATACTTTCCTCCAAAAATGGAGTATAAGAAGAGATTTTGACCCGGATTGGATACGCATTGAGTTAACAGTAAACCAGTAAAGAAAAGCCAAAGTCGGAACCAATATTCGACAGGCTTCTATTGTATTCAACTAAATTTGTCTGAACCGATATTCATCAAAATTCATCCTATTTAAGCTGATATTAGATTTTTAGGCACAAAACGTGAAATCGGATGAAGATATATCCAAATCTGAACCGATCTCTATAAAACTTAGCAGAGGTATTTCTATTTTGTAACTGAGAGTTGGCACCAATTTTTTTGTGGAGAGTATTTAACGGATGTGAGTGAGTAAAATACAAAATTGGATTAAAAATATATTTGGGATCTATAGCTATACCTTAACCGATTTTCGTCAAATTTGATGCACTTTCTCCCATGAGGTATTCGTTCGTAAAATCCTTTAAATTCGGGCTAATATTAACCATTTGGAGCACAATAAACTTGAAATCGTGTGAACATATATATGGTAGGTATATCCAAATCTGAACCGATCTCTATAAAATTTGGCAAAATTATTTCGAGCTGTATTTGATATATTTCCCCGAATACCGTTGTTACGGAGTATATATTACCGATGTGCGGAAGAAATTTAACAAATCGGATGAGGAAAATATGTGGGTGCTATTGTTATATCTGAACTGATTTCCTCCAAATTTGACATACTTGTTTCAAAGGTTCAATTTCGTTATATGTGCCAAATTTCTTCCTATTTGGGCTAATATTACACATTTAGTGCACAATAAAAGACAAATTTGGCGAAGATATATATGGAAGCTATATCTAAATTTTGACCAATTATCACCAATTTCGATAGGGGCCATCCTTGGACCAAAGAAATGTTTTGAGCAAAGTTTCATTCTGATCGGGCAATAAATGCGATCTGTACTTTGTTTTGCAAAAATACATGGACAGACGAACGGACGGACATGAATAAATCGACTCATAATGTAATTACAAGCAGATCATCAAAAGCAACTATGGGTCTAACCCGCTTCTTTCTCTATATTGCAAACAAATGCACAAAGACATAATACCCTGACCACAGTGTGGTGTAGGGTATAAACACAAGTACATAATTTTGACTTGTAATACATAAATTTCAAATGCCATTTTCTGGAAAACTGTTGTAATTAGAAATAGAATTTCTTTTGAGATTTATAGAGACATTTTGTGTAGAAAAATTCCTTGCGTGGAACAGTTCCCTTTTGCGTCAAATCGAAAAAAGTCTGAGGAAAATTTGATAAAAAAAGAAAAAAAATAGGAAATGTTTTCATCAAGGAAGGATCAAAAAGTCCCCTTTGATGATTCACTTGGGCGTTTAAAATTACTGCGATATTAATTTATTCTTATTATAATTATTAATATTATTATTACTATTGTTATTATTACTATAATTATTAATTTATTTACTTATTTTTTATTACGAATTGATTTATTTTTGGTTATTTATTTTTTATTTATTATTATTTTACTTATTTTTTAATATCTATTTATTTATTTTTAATTATTTATTTTACAAGTGTTTCATTAAATTTTTACATGCATAGCTTTCAAATCATTATTTAATTTAATTATTATTGTTTCTATTATTATAATTTAATTTTTTTATTTATTGTTATAATTTTTTATTATTATAATATTTGTTATTATTAATACCATTTGTTGTACATTGATTTATATATAAAAATATCTATCTGCAATCAAATCACTCTAAGCCCTTATAAAATGACCCAATTAACCAAAATTAAGTAAAAGTAGATAAAATTAAATAACAAAATAATAAATTAAGAAAATAGAAAAAAATAAATATGCGAATAAATAAAAAAAAATAAAACCAGGAAAATACTTACAATAATTAAAGCCGGATGTGGTCCCTTTTGGTGATTTAATTTGGTGGATTTTTTAAAAGAGTTGAAGATTTTTTTGGTTTTTGTTGAAGAATTGTAGTTTCAATAGAGGTGGTTGATTGGTTGGTGGTGGTGATGTTGTTGTTGGTGATGATGGGTTGTTGTTGGTTGGTTGATTTCATTTTTGGTTGAAAATAAAAACAAGAAGAACCCAAAACATAACACAAAAAAACAATTCGTTGTGGGTGGAGATGGGTGGGGAGAAATTCCAAATATTTATGCCCGGAACATGAATGGTTGTTTTTTTTTTTTCAAAAATGTAGAGGTTGATTTGAGGTGCCAAAAAAGGTGGTGAATTTATGCAGTGGTGGTGGTGGTGTGGTAGATCATAAAACGTTTTTTCGTTCCCCAAAAACAAACATCAGCAGCGGCAAACGGCAGCAGGATCAATGTACATAAACATATTTTATATATTTACAAAATATATAATTAAAAGAAATATAGCACAACAACAACAACCATATTTTGGAAACGCAAAAATTTATAGTTAACAACAATGGGGAATGTGTGTTTTGATTTGTGTTTGGGATTGTGTTTTGTTTTGCAGAAGTTTACATGAAAATAAAATAATAAAGAAAAATATTTTGAAAAATTAATTTTATTGCATTTTTTTCAATGGTGAGATAGATATATAAAATAGACCTAGATATTTGCTTTTATTTGAAATTTACAAGAAATTTGATTTTTTTAAATTCATAAAAATATTAACAATAATGAGAATAAAAATATACAGGATTACCCTACACCAATTTAAAATCACTTGAATACGCTCCAACCAAACAGAAGATATTTTACAGGTCTTCTCTGCCCAAACGACCTTTAAGGGATTTTTCTATATACAAAGATTTTTTGGAGGTAATTTTTGCCAAAAGAATTTATGGTACATAGAGGTCATTTAAAAGGTATTCTATAAAGAGAAGACTTTTAGATTTTCGAAATCTTCAAATAAGTAAGAGGTCTTCAATATACAGGGTGAGATGAAGAAACTGTAACCAACTTCTGACTGCTGTCATTTCAAAGCCACTCGTCCGTGATTTCTTTATATTTGACTGGAAAACCACAAGTGGCTACCGTTAGAGTACTCCAGCATTCAAATGTGAATAAATCTTTTGTGTCTCGTACCATCGCTCGTTACCGTAATACTGGTAGCGTAGCCCGAAGTCAAGGTAGTGGACGGAAGAAAACAGCAACATCAGCAGAAATGGTTCGACAAGTGAAGAAGCGACTTGATCAAAACCCGCGTCGCAGTGGCCGAAAAGTGGCTCGTGAGCTGAACATATCCCAGTATTCCATTCAACAAATATTGAAAAATGAGCTCGGAGTAAAGCCATTGAAATTCCAAAAAGTGCGAGAACGTACATGGCAACAGAAAGAAACTAAACTCAAAAGAGCTAAAGAGTTGCTTCGCTTGGCCGAAAGTGGTAAACTGCCAAGTTTAGGTTTCTCCGATGAGAAAACATTCGTTGTCCAGCTGTTTGTAAATAAACAAAATGATCGTGTTTACTTGCCAAGAGGACTCAAAAGAGTTAGGGATTTGCTTCGCTTGGCCGAAAAAGGTCAGCAGAAAATCTGTACCTTCGGTTGGCCACCAGAACTCAAGCGCCGGACATGGTGATGGTGTGGGCCGCCATAACACCAAAATCTCCGGATACCAATCCGTTAGACTATTGTGTCTGGGGTATTTTGGAAAGCAAGGTTGGCACTAAAAAATATCAAAGTGCCGAACACCTCAAACAGGCACTTCGCCGGAAATGGGCCAAAATACCGCAGAGCAACATTCGGGCAGCGTGTGGCGGTTTCATTGGCCGTTTGAAGGACATAATTCGTGCTAAAATTTCATTAAATAAAATTAAAAAAAATGTAAAAACTATGGCGTTTGACTTTGTTGCAGTTTTTTTATCTCACCCTAGGGAGGAGATCCTCTATATAGAGAAGACCTTTTAAGAGGTTTTCTATAGGTAGCAGATTTTTTTTAATCCCTCCTTAAAATAAGAGCGTTTTCAAGACCTTCATATAAGAAGATCGTTTGGAGATTTCTCCTATAAACAGAAGAGCCTTTCTGGTGGTCTTCAAAAAACAAATTGGTGTAGAGATATATTTAATACAATCATAGAATTTAAGTGCTTCGATTATTTTCTATATATGTATATATAAAAGTACAAAATTCACAAACAAAGAAAATCTCTTAAAATAGCAACATTATTCAATGACCACTTTCTAATGAAATTAACAAAATTAATGTTTATTTTATTTACTTGCAAGAAAGAAGATTGTACGTTTTTTGTTTTGTTTTGGTCTCTTTGATAAGATTAGTTAATTTTCTCGAAAGCTTGCCGATGAAGACAAGGTTCATTCGCTTTTGGGAAATTTATCAGTTGTCTTATCGATTCCCTTCCATTTCTCATGACACACATATAATAATAACTAATTGATTGTAATTCTCTTTTGTTTTCCCCTTTGTTACTATCCCTCTCCTCCTCCTCCCAGTATTTATTGACCGTCATTAAAATAGTGTTAATTGATCTATGAATCATTATTTGGACTGATAATTTATTGGGGAGAACGACAAACACGTCCGATTGAATTGTTTACCTTTAAATTTTGTAATGTTTATTTTTATACATTGATGGCGAATAATAAAAAAAGTCCCTCACACGTACTTCTTTATGGTGATTTATTTTGAAAAAAAAAAAAAAAAACAAGGAGTCACTTGGTCAAAAACATAAATAAAAAAATAAAATGCATTGAGGATATTTTCAAGTTACGACAGCAAGGCAATGTCCATTTTTTTGCACAATAAACAAAAGAAAAATGTAAATAACTTTTTGTTAAACACACAAATCATTTTGAAGGTATTAAAAATTAAAAGATGTGGGTTGTGGGCATGAATAAAAAATTAACAAGCATTAAAAGCATTATCTTGGCTCAAAACTTTTTCAAAATAGAGATTTTTTATTGCTTTTTAAATAAAAGAAAGAAGATCCTTTAAATTTTCAAACTTCACAAATGGAGAATTTCAATTTAATCACAAAAATCTTTCTCATTTCATTTACAGGGTGAGATAAAAAAAACTGCAACAAAGCCAAACGTTATAATTTTTACATTTTGTCTTTAAATTTTATTGCATGAAGGCAAAAAATGTCGGAACTAGCATCACATTTTAAAATAAGTTTAGTTTTATTCGAATTGGTCACCTTTGGCACGAATTACGGCCTTTAAACGTCACACGCTGCCCGAATGTTGCTCTGCGGTACTTTGGCCCAATCACAGCGAAGCGCTTGCTTGAGGTGATCACACTTTGGTATTTTTTAGTGCCAACCTTGCTTTCCAAAATACTCCAGACACAATAGGCCAACGGATTGGTATCCGGAGATTTTGGTGGCCATTATGCGCTGTAAATGAGGCGAGGAACCTCATTTTGTAACCATTCTTGGGTGGCGCGTGCTGAGTGCGATGGTACTGAGTCTTGTTGGAAAGGCCAAGGTCTGCGGACAAAATGTTTGCGTGCCCAATGCTTTAATACACCCTTCAGAATATTTTCGCGACAATATTCGGCATTTGTTCTGAGGCCACGGCTGGAAAGCGACCATTGGCTGTTATGGGCCACCATCACCATGGTCGGCGCTTGAGGTCTGGTGGCCAACCGAAGTTGTACATTTTCAGCTGACCTCTTTGGCAAGTAAATACGATCATTTTGTTTGTTTACAAACTGCTGGACAACAAATGTTCTCTCATCGGAGAAAACCGAATTCGGCAGTTCACCACATTCGGCCAAGCGAGCAAACTCTTTAGGTCTTTTGATTATATTTTCTTTCTGTTACGGTATAAGTTCTTGCACTTTTTGGAATTTCAATGGCTTTACCCCGAGCTCATTTGTCAGTATATGCCGAATGGAACATTGCGATATGTTCAGGTCACGAGCTACTTTTCGGCCACTGCGACGCGGGGTTCGATCAAGTCGCTTCTTCACTTGTCGAACCATTTCTGCTGATGTTGCCATTTTCTTCCGTCCACCTTCTTGACGTCGGGCTACGTTACCAGCATCACGATAACGATCGATGGTACGAGACACAAAAGATTTATTCACATTTAAATGTTGGAGTGCTCTAACAATAGCCACTTGTGGTTTTCCAGCCAAATATTAAGAAATCACACTATCACGCTTGAATTCCATTACGAGTAACTTTTTTTTGCAAAATTCTCAACAAAAAAATAATAACAATATAATGATCTGTCACTGGAATAATTTTAACAGCTGTCGGACGAGTGACTTAGAAATGACAGCAGTCTGAAGTTGGTTGCAGTTTTTTCATCTCACCCTATTTATATAGAATAGTAGTGAAATAATCGACTGACTGAGAATCAACTTCCAGACGAAACAGCTGAAGCTAAAATCTTGAAATTTTCCTGTAACTGTACGGAAAGTACTAAATGGTAACAAAACTGGTCTTGGTTAAAGGGATAGAAAGAAAATTCTGCAATTTTATTGTGGTTTAGAAATGCGCCATGTGGGTCTACGACGAATATTTATTGGTGTTACAAGGGAATGACAAATTTAATTTCCAAGGTGAAGGGCATGGAAAATATACTTTAAAATGTTGTAGTGAAGTTAATGCTTTGAGACATACCCCTTTATAAATGTATATCATTTTTTTTTTTTGTTTTTTTTTTTTTTTTTTAATTGAATATTTGAAAATACTTTCAAATGTTGAATGTTTTTGGAAAGACTTTCCAAAGGAAGTGATAATTGATTTATAATATCTAAAAACCTAGTCATCTTCCCTTGGACTCTCCAAATTGACGGAAATCACTATTCATGCACTTGAAAGTGAAGCTTGACTCTTTTCAATGCTGCACTTTGCCCTTTTGTCTAACGCACACACAAAAACCATTCATTGATGTTTCAGTTGTACTCTTTTAAAGAGCAGGCCGCCTGCACTCACTCAACACTCGTCTCTCACCCCCCAAGAAAAAAAAGAGATTAAATTATTTTCAATTAGTCAACCGGTTGGCAGTGGCGGTGGCGGCCTGATGCCAAGTGATCATCAGCATCACCACATAATCGACGACGATGTAATGCAGCCGCCACCATCTCGTGGAAAGCACAGGGGGATCAGTGCCCATCACCAGGCCATAAAATAAAATCATCTAATCGGGCCAGACCATCAACATGGTCATTTTAGAGATAAAATTCCCTCCGTTTGTTGTTGTTCTTTTTTCGGTTTTTAAAATTTTATTGAATTAAAAATTCGATCCCTAGTGATGTTGATGGTGGTTGCTGAGCGACGCTGTGGTATTAAATCTCAACCCCAATGGTGTTGGGCGCCACAAAATTGATTTGAATAAAATAAATTTGTCTCTCTCTCTCTTTTTTCTGGGTTGATGCACTTGACTTCTCTTCTGGCAGCTGGGGTGAATTGTTTGTTTTAAAATTAACTAAAGTAAATATTTTTAAGAAATTAAATTTTATTTTTGACTAATTGCCGCATGGGATTTAGATTTTTAAATATCTTATTTTTTGTTGTTTTTCATACGGGTGTTTTCATTTTAATAAAGAAAAATAATGTATTGCCTTATATGGTGGTTGTTTTGCCACTGCTTGGAGACATTCGTTCGTTAATTCCGCCTTTTGAAAATGACAAGACATTTGAAGACGATACGCCAGCCAGACACCTTTCGGGTTGGTTGGATGGTTGGTCTCAATTTGAAAATGATTCATGTTTGAAAAATTCCTAAAGTTGTGTTTTTTATTATTGTCGTTGTTGTTGGTGGTGTTTTTTTTATTATTACATTTTGTTCTGTTTTGCTGTTTTATATCGCTCAGTCGATTTGGTTGTCTGTTTTTGGGCTGGAATTTCTTGTGCAAACAACAAATGAGTAAATAAATGAAAACTCTTTTTTTCTTTTGTTGTTATTGCTGCTTCTGTGAGCTGAATATTTGCAATATTCCCTGACCCGCCCGCACCTCTCAATTAAATTCTACTTCAGATGTTCATTCATTTCTTGGTAATTTGCCAAGATAAGATAGTTTTTCTGCTTAAGCTCAAAATATTTAAATATAATTTTTATTTATTTTTTTTTTTAATTTTAAAGAAAGAAAACTTGAAAATATATTAAAAGGTGACATAAATTGTAGACTTTAAATTTTTATTAGGCGAAGGGATAGATATACAATTCTGAAATTTGATTACTGATGGTATATGTGTGTTGAGATTTGGCGGTTGTTTGGAAATGTGTCCCATTTGTGTTAGAAAGGTGTTAAATTTCGTGTTGGGTGAAGGGATAGGACTGGAATCTTCAAATTTGATATTGAGGTCTTTGTTGGAATCTGGAATTGAGATATCTAGGTGGTTCCGGAAATGTGTACTGTAATTTTACGAAAGTACTAAATTCGAAAATGTGTACTGTAATTGTAGGAAATCCTGAAATTAGAAGTCATTGTTGGTGGTAGTTGAGAGAAGGATATGGTTTTGATTATGCGTACGATAAGCGTACTGAATGCTACTTTATACTTTAAAGAGCTGAAATCCTGAAATGTTATACTTGGACCTCTGTTGGTATTTGAAGGTGGTATTTAAACAAATACGTACTATTACTGTTCGAAAAGTACTAAATGGTAATAATTTTGGATCAATGTTGGTGTCTAAGACGGAGAGATGTAGATAGTTTTGGATATGCTAAAATGTTACTAAATTTGGAATTGGGTGAAGGAATATAGCTAAAGTGCTGAAATTTGATTTTCAGGTCACTGGTGGTTTCTATGGTTAACATATGGAGGTGTTGAAATCGGAAAGTTGGATGTGGGTCTATTGTCAAACTGAACAAATTGTGCATTTTAAGTATTTACATGTAAAAAAGCAATAAGATCGCCAGGGCCGAACTTTGCATACCCTCCACCTTTTGGAACGAACTTGGAAATTTTCAAAGCAATTTTCTGTCACAGGCTGTAGTACCCATTACGAAGTGCAAATACGAAATTTGAAACAATTCCAGTGAATACGTTTATATGGGGGCTATACAAAGACCTGGACCTGCATATGCAGTTTTCAGTCATAGGTTGTAGGACCCATTACTAATTTCGAATACGGAACCATAATCATGGAGGTACCGATATATAGAGGCTATGCGAAGACCTGTACCTGCACATACAATTTTCTGTCTTAGTCTGTAGTATCCATTTCGAACTTAAAATGCGAAATTTGAAATAATTCCGGTGAATAATGCCGCTAAAATTATCAAAATACGGAATATATGGAGTACAGTTAAATGAGGGCTATACGAAGCTTTAGTACACATTACGAAGTGCAAATACGAAATTTGAAATAATTCCGATGAAATATTGGGATGAACGGTATATGGGGGTTATACAAAGACCTGGACCTGCATATGCAATTGTCTGTCATATGTTGTAGTACCTATTAGGAACTACAAATACGAAATTTGAAATAATTCCGGTAAATAATGTCGCTAATGTCATAAAAATACCGGATATAAAGAGGTTCAGTTATATGAAGCTATAACTAAAAGTGGACCTTTATAGCGCATTTTCAATACCAAAAGTCCTGCAGCCGAAACATACATTTGAGTAAAATTTTATCAGCCTAATTCAGGGCATCAATTTTCCAAAAATAGCTGTTTTCAATCCAGTGCGAGCTCTGTACGTGTCTTTAAGGTTAGGTGAGGCAGAGTTGTTTTCAGAACCCTTATTATGCGTTTTGCAGTCATTATGGCGTTGCCCTCAGTTGTCGAACTATATTGGAGGAAAACGTCGATTCTCTATGCCCCTGTTCACGAATATTGAAGCTAGTAAATTGTCCTTCCTTTTTTTATTATTTTTCTACTATGAGGTTTTCTTTTGACAACATGCCGACCTCTTCAATTGACTGTCCACATATGGCTCTTGAAAATATTTTCACCTTCGTTTATTAGAAGAACGAACACGTTCGCAAGAAAAAAAAAAATGCTAACGATGTTGTTTTCATTTCATCAGGCCCGTCAATGTTCTCAAATTGAAGAGCTATAGATTGATCGAAGAGACATATTTGTTATCTCATCTCAATTAAAGCGTTTAATTACTTGAACACAGCAAACATGTGAAACATATTTGTTCAGCGTTTTACCGCATTTGGTCAATGGCAGACAATTTGCAATGATTTTGTTTGTTTTTTTTTTTTTTTTTCAAATTTTGTTCTAAGAAAAGCTCTGTGTTAATTTGACCATTCAAGTTCACACGTTTGTTTGATTTAAGCTTTTCAAATTAAGAATTACTTTTTTTCTAAAAAAAAAAAATTACAAAAACAAGTTCATTGCTAACGCAGTTTTACAACAAAATAATGACAACATCCAACACATAAGGCCTTTTGAAAAACATTAAATGACGCAAGGCGCATGCGTGCACGTCAAATGTCAATAAATCGGACATTTGACAGCCAAGAAGTTTGGTGTAAACAAGACAAAAAAAAAAAAAAAAAAAAAAACGAACACACACCCTCTTCTTCGTTTCTCTTTTAACAAAAGAAGTCTTTACCAAATTTGTTGCCATTTTTTTTTTTTTGCAAACCAAAAAATATTAACCGCAGTTTTTTTTGTCAAAACTTGACAATGAATGGATTTTTACGAACAAGTCATTTTGTCTAGTTTCCCATATATCTAGACCGAGTAGTTACTCTCAAAACCGTGTGACCCACTGGACCGTCGACCACAGCAACAACAGGTTTCCTTATATGACAAGGTCCTAGTTTGTGTGTTTTTTTTTTTCTCTTTGCTATTTGTTGTTGCTGTTCGTTTACCTCAATTAGCTGCAATAATTGCTAATAAAGTTGCAATATTTTTGTGCGAGCTGTAATAATAATCTCCTCCGCTCATAATCGCTTATGGCAATAATGTTTAGTTTAAGTTTTTGTTAGTTTGTTGCTTTTTTTGTAATTCAGAATATTTTATGGGTTTTTTTTCGTTTGAAATACGTGTAAATTGTTAACCATTTATGGGCAAATTAATTAAGTTTTGATTTTTTTGGGAGGTGAGAATATTATTGAGGCACTATTAGACAATGCCATATAATGAAAACTGTTGAGATATAATTGGTGAGAATAATTTTTGTAGAGTCCCAAAATTTGAGGCCGCTTCTAGTCTAGAGGGCATTATAGAAAACTACGCGACGGCTTCCTGTTTTGTAGAAGGCACTATATTTTATACAAGACCCCAAAAAGGCGTTTTTTGGTATTGAAGATCTCCAGAAGACCTTTTTTATGCGAAAAAAATCATCTCTTCTAATAGAAGACCTCTAAAAGTTCTTTTCCATAGATGACCTCTAAATGTTATTTTCCATATACAACCTTTTAAAAGGTCTTCTTTTCACATTTGGACTTTACAAGACCTTAAATCTATGGAAGACTGCTAAAAAGTTGTCATTTCACTTAAAAAAACCTCTATAACGTCCTCTGTTTACAGATAATTAAAAAATTACACTGAACCACAAAAATAATTACAGGGAAATTTTAGCAGATTATAAAAGTGTAACTAACGAGCTCTCCGCTCGTATTAATCGACCGTGCTATCAGAATAAATGCCGAATATTATCGCGAAAATATTCTGGAGGGTGTATTAAGCCTTGGGCACGCAAACATTTTGGCCGCAGACCTTGGGCATTCCAACAGGACTCAGCACCATCGCACTCAGCACGCGCCACCCAAGAATGGTTACAAAATGAGGTTCCTCGCTTCATTTCCAAAATCTCCGGATACCAATCCGTTGGACTATTGGGTCTGGAGTATTTTGGAAACCAAAGTTGGTACTAAAAAATACCAAAGTGTCGATCACCTCAAGCAAGTGCTTCGCCGGGAATGGTCCAAAATACCGCAGCAACCTTCGAGCAGCGTGTGACGGTTTCATTGGCCGTTTGAAGGACATAATTCGTGCCAAAGGTGACCAATTCGATCTAAACTTATTTCGATCTTTTTTTCTTTTATTCATTAAAATAAAAAAAAAAATGTAAAAATTATGGCGTTTGACTTTGTTGCAGTTTTATTATCTCACCCTGTATATATAGGCTATAACTATATCTGAACCGATTTCAATCAAAATTTGAAACACTTGCCTTTAGGCCTAGATCCACCGGAAGAGTAAAAAGTCGGTCCATTTAGGCTGATGTTAGCCATTATTTTCTGAGATCGGATTAAGGATATATACGGGAGCTATATCCAAATCTGAACCGATAAAATTTGGCAAAGGTACTTTCAAGCTCTATAAAATATCTGGTACCAAATATCATTCTTGTTGGATGCATATTACGCATGTGAAGGATCTAAACACCAAATCGGATGAAGCATATATATGGGAGCTATATCTGAACCGATTTCCAGTAAATTTTATGTACTTTCATCTAGACTGAATTCGGTTGGATGTGCCATAATTCAGGACTGTTGGGCTGATATTGGCCATTTGGTGCACAAATAACCCGAAATAGGTTGAAGATATTTGAAAACTATATCTAAATCTGATGCGATCATCACCAACTTCAATAGGGTTCGTCCTTGAGCCAAACAAATGTTGTTTGTTCACAAAAATACATGGATGGACAGATGGGCAGATGGACTGACATGAATAAATCGAGTCAGAAAGTGATTCTATGAAGATTCTCAAAAGTAACTATGGGCCTATCTCGTTTCCTTCTCCATGTTACAAACAAGTGTACAAAGACATAATACCCTTACCACTATATGGTGTAGAGTATAACAATCCGTGCTTAATTGCCTTTCGATTTCATTTGGATCCTTCTTAAAATGTTCATTAATATACCCCGCTTATTCTCTCGAACTTCGCTTAAGACAACTTGATAAATTTCCTAATAAAACAAAAAAAAACGAATTTAAAAAACATTTCTCAAACCAAAAACTGGTATTGTGGGTGTTGCGAAACAAAAAAAAATATCCATCGCCAACAAATAGCAGCAACAACAAAACCTATGGCAAAAGTTTGAACCAAACTCAAAATCATTAATGAAATATTTAATTACTATTATTTTCATTAACTCGAGAACTCGCTTTTTTTTTGTTTTGTCAGGCAATAAAAATAAAGCAATTATAAATTGTTAACATTTAAAGAACCGCATAGAAGACAGAAAGAGAGACAACTACGAACGAACAAATCACGATTTAAGAAAAATAACTTTATAAGGAAAATAAAAAAATATATTACAAAAAAATGATATTCATATTTATATCGTGAGAATTCCTTTAATAGATTTTCTTTGTTGTTTGGAATTTTCTAAGACCCCGTTTCAGGTTGTGCCTTGGCTGAAGAAGGGGTGGGGGCGTTATAATTATGTTGAAAATAAATAGAAGTATTAAGTGATTTATCACACTCGCCGTGAAATTGGCGATTAATTTTGTATTTGGGAGAATGTTTCAAGGGGCCAATGAATACTTACCGCACCAGAACCTTTGGGTTTAGAGGCAGCCACATAAGCTAAATACTGAATAACTTTTTTCGTATTTTCGGTTTTACCAGCACCTGATTCTCCGGTACACAATATGGATTGATCTTCGCGATCTGTAAAAAGAAATACAAAAAAAAAAAAAAAAAAAAAAAAAAAACATTATAATGATTATTAGTACATGGAAACATGAAAAAAATCTAAAAAATAATTGAAATCGGAATTGTTCTTCCATAGAAGCTATTTCAAAAAGTGGACCGATATGATCCATTTTCGATTCCAATTATTCAAGATGTAAAGCAAATATCTCTATCAAATTTCAAAGCTCTATCTTAAATGAAAAGCGAAATGTATCTCAAAAGTGGTGAACTGCCAAATTGGGTTTTCTCCGATGAGAAAACTTTCGTTGTAAACAAACAAAATTATCGTGTTTCCTGGCCAAAGAGGTCTGTTGAAAATGTGCACCTTCGTTTGGACACCAGAACTCAAACGCCGGCCTTGGTGATGGTGTGGGCCGCCATAACAGCCGATGATCGCTCTCCGCATCAGAATAAATGCCGAATATTATTGCGAAAATATTCTGGAGGGTATATTAAGCCTTGGACGCGCAAACATTTTGACCGCAGACCTTGGACATTCCAACAGGACTCAGCACCATCGCACTCCTCCACTCAAGAATGGTTGCAAAATGAGGTTCCTCGCTTTATTTCCCGCGCACAATGGCCACCAAAATCTCCGGATACCAATCTGTTAGACTATTGTGTCTGGAGTATTTTGAAAAGCAAGGTTTGCACCAAGAAATACCAACGTGTCGATCACCTCAAGCAAGCGCTTCGCCGGGAATGGACCAAAATACCGCAGAGCAACATTCGGGCAGCGTGTGACAGTTTCATTGGCCGTTTAAATGCCATAATTGGTGCCAAAGATGACCAAATAGAACAAATCTAAACCTCTTCTAAAATTGTATGCTATTTTCGACATTTTTTGCTTTAATTCAATGAATTTAAAAAAATGTAAAAACTATAGCGTTTGACTTTATTGCTGTTTTTTTTTCACCCTGTATGGCTAAAGGTATAAAAAAGAACCAAAACGACCTCTTTGTTGTCTTGTTTGAGGATTAAAACTTCCGATTGAAATATTCCTTGTAATCTTATTTGCAAAATTTCTGAAGGCACTATATACCTAAAATGCACGGTTTCCAAGGAATCTTAATACGATAATTTCCAAAAGTGTGGGTGTTAGGGGAACTTCCTCCCCACACTTAGGTTACTTTGCGATGTGAACTTTCAAAAAGCTTGTCCTTTTTTTGTTCTACTTTCAAAATCGTCTGGATTCCTCACGTAATTATTTAAAATTAGAATTTTGTCGCGCAGTGATATTGTTTCCTTTTAGTGCTCCTTAGAATTTCCGTTTTGAGTCCCTTAAAAGTTATTTAGGAGGCGCTCTTAGTGGCGCGAAAACCGCCATGGAAAATCATTTCTCTTTCAACTTATTTACGTTGTTTTATTTTTTCTTCTTACTGCTGGGCTTTAGGTATTACCCCGTCTGTTATTGCCACTACCCATAGTTGGCTAGGGTGTGTCTGGTATTCAATTTCAAATTCAATATCGAAATATCTTCATAATCTCTTCTTATGCCTTTGCGAGTGATTGTTGTTATTGTTGGCATTGGCATATCTCAGTGCCAGATATTTTCTGTGCAGATACGAACTGACTGAGTGGCTGGTTGGTGGTCACCCAGCAACATTGAATGGAAAAGTAATTAAGAAATGTAGCCTTGTTCGTAAACAAGTCCAGCGGTCAATAGCACTACTCCAAGGGAGCTTAATTTTCTGGTTATCAATTTCATCAACTGCTTTTTTCATTGGATACATTTTTTTTGATGGCATGCCAAAATCAGAAGGCAACAACTTAAAGACTTCTATTTTTAAAGTTTTGTTTTATGTTCAGGATAGAAACGTTGTAAAGCTCACAAAAACTAGGTTAAATTCCATAAATGTTGCTACTAATTTTTGTGGGTGCCACCCTTGTCAAATCCCCAACATAATTGTGTGCGGTGGGTCACTCCTGTTTCCCTGTTCCAGTTTTCATCGTTCATTTGGATAATGTAATATACTGTCATACAGGGCAGCGGGAAGATATGTATGCATGACTCATCATCGTCACGGTCTCCACAACATATTGCAGTTTTGAAAAGGAAGTAATGAACGAGAAATCGTTGATAGCAACGCAACTTTTTCTATCAAACCTGTCCCCCTCCAACCCTCACCCACCCATCGCCCCAACCAATCCCTTTTCATGTGTGAATGGCACGTTGAAGCGCTTTGCGTTTATAACTTGACTGTCCAGTTGGTTGGTCATTATTTCATTTGTCTGCGATATGCTAATATCAGCAAATTTCTCTCGCTGCATACGTCTGAGATGGATGAGTCATTTTATGCAAATCGGAATCCACTATTGTGAAATGCTACACTTATCACTCGTTTTTATAGAGTGTCACTTTATAAGCTGCGGGGATATGAAAATGCATATTGTCGAAGAAATATAACTATTGGCGTAGTTTTAAGGTTCTTCGAAAAAAAAATTAAATGCAATTAAAAAATGTAAGCAAAGGCTATAGTCTACAGTGCCGACCATATGATATCCTACAAAATTACAATCTGTTGGAAGCCCCCTTATATCCAAATCCATATTGGAAGATTTCGTTTTTGAGATGATGTCATAGAGCCCTGCCCAGATGTTACCCTTTGGTTTTTGCCCGGGGGCATGTGTCCAATATTTACGCATTCCGTCGTGTTGTTAGGTGATCAAAACAATTTCACACGAAAGATGTTGTTCATTTTACAGCTAAATATAATCCAATGGTCATCTGAAAATGCTTGACTTCTTCCCTGTCCTTAACTCTCTTCTCATACAAAATTGCGTGTCGATTGGTTTTCAATTATGGCCTGTAGAGCGACTGCAAAATCCGGAAAATTTTAATGGTTTTTGGACTATTTGAACATCGTCCAAAACAATAGGCTTTAATTCTGACCCTAACCCTACCCCATGCAAAATTACATGCGGATAATTGCGACCTGTATATACAGGGTGAGATGAAAAAACTGCAACCAATTTCAGACTTCTGTCATTTCAAAGCCACTCATCCGACAGGTGTTAAAATTATTCCAGTGATAGCTCATAATATTGTCTACAAGCGTGCAAAACCATTTTGGTGAGAATTTTCCAGAAAAAAAGTTATTCGTGATGGAATTTAAGCGTGGTTTCTTTATATTTGACTGGAAAACCATCAGTGGCTATAGTTAGAGCACTCCAGCATTTAAATGTGAATAAATCTTTTGTGTCTCGTACCATCGCTCGTTACCGTGATACTGTTAGCGTAGCCCGACGTCAAGAAAGTGGACGAATGAAAATAGCAACATCAGCAGAAATGGTTTGAAAAGTACAGAAGCGACTTGATCGAAACCCGCTTCGCTGTGGCCGAAAAATGGCTCGTGAGCTGAACATATCGCAATATTCCATTCGGCAAATATTGAAAAATGAGCTCGGGGTAAAGCCATTAAAATTCCAAAAAGTGCAAGAACTTAGATCGCAACAGAAAGAAAATAGACCCAAAAGAGCTAAAGAGTTGCTTCTCTTTTCCGAAAGTGGTGAACTGCCGAATTCGGTTTTTCCGATGAGAAAACTTTCATTGTACAGCCTTTGTAAACAAACAAAATTATCTATTTACTTGCCAAAGAGGTCATTTGAAAATGTGCACCTTCGTTTGGACACCAGAACTCAAGCGCCGGCCATTCTGATGGTGTGGGCCGCCACAACAAACGATGATCGCTCTCCGCTCGTATTAATCGGCCGTGGCATCAGAATAAATGCCGAATATTATCGTGAAAATATTCTGGAGGGCGTATTAAAGCCTTGGGCACACAAACGTTTTGGCCGTAGGCCTTGCACATTCCAACAGAACTCAGCATCATCGTATTCAGCACGCGCCACCCAAGAATGGTTACAAAATGAGGTTCCTCGCTTTATTTCCAGCGCACAATGGCCACCAAAATCTCCAGATACCAATCCGTTGGGCTATTGTGTCTGGAATATTATGGAAATTAAGATTGGCACTAAAAACTACCAAAGTGTCGATCACCTTTAGCAAGCGCTTCCCCGGGAATGAGCCAAAATTCCGCATTGCAACATTTGGGCAGCGTGTGATGATTTCATTGGTCGCTTGAATGCCATAATTCGTGCCAAAGGTGACGAATTCGAACAAATCTAAACTTATTCCAAAATTTGATGCTATTTCCGACATTTTTTGCTTTCATTGACTTTGTTGCAATTTTTTATCTTACCCTGTATTTTCAACATTTAGTCCTTTGAAAATAAAATTTTGCTAGAGTTCCTCAAAAGATTTATATAGTTTCCTATAAATTTTTAGAAATTAAGAAATACATGTTGAAAACTCCAATATTATGATGGAATTCCAGTAATCGGACTTTCAACAAATTTTCAAAATCTATATTTTATAAGGTCCTCGAAATAATTAAAAACACACACACATAATTTAATATATATTTTTATAAAAACTCAAACAATTAAAATATTTATTTGAAAAAGAACACCACATAAAAGCCCTCCAAAAAAACTATACTACATTTTTGTCACCCTCTGTATATATTTTTTGGTGTTATCTTGTTATTTTATTTGGATTTTTATCTAAAACCAACCGAAAATATTATCTATGAACGTAAGCTTTAGAAATAATTTATTTTTAAATCTATTACGCCTAAAAAAGACTCTCACCGTGGATTTGGACAAAAAATGTAATAACGCAAATATTATTCGGTCTCTCTCTCTATCTCTTCCGCTCTCTCAGTCTTCTTGTCACATCTAATAACATATAGCACAAACCTTCAGTAGGTTTGTTTTCGTCCATGGAAAAATAATTGTATTTGCGTTTCCTAATGACCAAAAGCCTAAGGTATTTATTTGTAATGATGTGGACGGACAACTTGTCCAGTGATAAGATAACGTTGTAGGAACTTGGTTATATAATAACTTAATATGAGATTCTCTCTCTCTCTCTTCCAGGTAAGGGATTAAGTTGAGGGGTAAACAAACTAATTTACGTTCGTCAAAAATATGTGTGTACATGTGTGTACATAAATGTTCAATCAAATGTAATTTTTATCTATAGTTGGGAATTTACATTGGCTAATACGCCTTAACTGATAGTTATAGTTGAACGTAATTTTTTACGAACGTGTGAAATATACAGTAGCAAGCAATAATGGTTAAAAGTTAATTCTTGCCATGAATCATTATGGAAAATATATATGTTTTTGCCTTAAGGGAACGGATGTTAAAAGAAATACCGTCTCGTTATCCCGCACATGTCATCTTCGATTCGAAAGTAAAAAAGGACATGTCGAACAATTCAATTCAAGCCAAACAATTCAATTCAAACAAATCAATGTAAACAGCACAATTCAAGCAGATCAGTTGAAACAAAAGAAATCGAAATATTTTTGTCTAAAGTCGAAAAAAAGAAATGTGGAAAAAATATATTGAAAACAGGGGGCAAATTAAGTTTTTCTGTCGGAATCATGTCATTGCTTAAATAAAATGTAATACAATACAATTCAATACCAACTATTCAAAAGTTTTTTACGATCTTGAGTGACTTTACCAAAGCAAAGATATTTTTGTGATGAACTTTGATGAACATGAAAAAAAGAATAAAACAAATTATGTTGCCCCATCCATGCCATGTTCAATTAGAGAGTTATACAAGATAATTCAGTACAAAGAATTAAAGTCAGACAATTACAGTCCGACATATCAAGCCAGACAATTCAATTGAAGAAAAATATTTTTTGCATTTATTCAACCGACGAATGCCCTAATGATAAAAAAAACAATTTAAATAACTGAATTGAAACAAGTAAAGCTCGTCTGGGTCGAACTTTGAATACCTTCCACAATTTGCAACGAATTTGGCAATTTACTGTCATAGGCTGAAGTACCCATTACGAACTTCAAATACCGAATTTGAAACAATTCCAGTGAATAATGTCGCTAAAAACATGAAAGTACCGAATATCGGGAGGTACCGTTATATGGGGACTTTATGAAGACGTGGACCTGCACAGACAATTTTCTGTCATAGGCTGCTGTATCCGTAACGAAATTCGAATACGAAATTTGAAACAATTCTGATGAATAATGCCGCTAAAATCACAAAATACCGAATATCGGGAGGTACCGTTATATGGGGGGTCATAGGCTGCAGTATCCGTAACGAACTTCAAATATCAAATTTGAAACATTTCCGGTGGATAACGTCGCTAAAATCATGAAAATACTGAATATCGGGAGGTACCGTTAAATGGAGGATACACGAAGACGTGGACCTTTACAGACAATTTTCTGTCGTAGGCTGTAGTATCCGTAACGAACTTCAAATACCAAACTTGAAACATTTCCGGTGGACAATGTCGCTAAAATCACGAAATACTGAATATCGGGAGGTACCGTTAAATGGAGGATACACGAAGACGTGGACCTGCACAGACAACTTTCTGTCATAGGCTGTAGTATCTATTACGAACTTCAAATACCAAATTTGAAACAATTCCGTCAAATAATGTCGCTTAAATCACCAAAATGCAGAAAATACCGTTGGCAAATTCATTTAAAATCGTGTGTGTGTGTGGGGGGGAGGGTATTCAAAGTTCGGCCCGACCGAACTTACAGCTTTTTTATTTGTTAGTATACAAACTGAAGCAAGCATTTTTAATCAAAACTTCGTACATTGTATTACATATTTAGATTTTCAATGTTTTATATATTATTCAAGTTTTTCCTTATTCGGAAAGAATAATAGGAAAATGTTTACCTTTTGCACGAAAATTTTTTCAAAATCTTTGATGTTGAAGTTTACCGAGGAAAATATTAGCAAAACAATTTCACAATGGACCCACATCAAATTTTTCTATCCAAAACTATTTCAACGTCTCCATATGTAAACCTTAGAAATTAACAGTGACCTCAATATCAAGTTTCAGAATTTCCGCTCTATTCCTTTAACCAACATCAAAATCTAGTAACATTTATTACACATATCCAAAACAATCTTCATCTCTCCAGGGATGAATGTTTGCTGGGATTAATGTCTCTTACATTTCTTGCTCTAATGAAAATGTTAGTTTCGTAAATTTATCTTTTCGCATTATTAGATTGTTTAATCAGTCAAAAATGAATGTGCGTGTCAAACTAAATAATAAACAATTAAACCAATTGTTAACATTATTTGCAAAATTGAATTCAATTCGGAAGCGTAAAAAAAGATAAAAATGAAACTTAGATTGGCTGGCTGCCTTTCTCTATGTCTCTCTGATTATTAATATTGTCGCTTTGCCGGTTGTCATCACATGTTGTGTGACAAGCTTTAATTTAAATGGATTAGATAAATGTTTAGTGTCAATTTTCATTCATATTTCATTAGGAATTTGTCAAACAATGACTGTTTGCTAAGTTATTTGAAATTCTTTTGATATATAGAAACTTCATTTTCAAAGAAAAGGTTTCACTCCAATTCGTTACAAATGTAATAAAAACCAGTAAGGAAAGGTCAAAAGTCGGCAGGCCGACTATATGATACCCTACACCACTATGCGCATTTTGTATTCGGTTGAATATGAAAAAATCTTTTTAATTCGGGCTGATATTACATATATGGTGGACAATAGCCGTAAAATCGGATAAAGATATATATCAAAGCTACATAAAAATCTTAACCGATCTCGATAAAATATGGCAGAGGAATTTTTTAAGCAGTATCTGATGCCCGAAATCTAATATCATTGTTGTGGAGTGCATATTACGCATGTGAGGAACTTTAACACCAAATCGGATAAAACATATATATTGGAGCTATATCTATATAAACCGATTTTCTCCAAATTTGAAGTACTTATTTCTAGGATGAATTCATTCGTAATTGCCAACAAACAACAAACCTGATATAGAATGAAGATATATATGGGAGCTATACTATATTTCAAAGTCGTTATATAGTTAGCCAGTTAAGCTTGAAAAAGAAATATTTTTAATTCGAATTGTTTGAATTTTTGGAATTGAATTGTTTGAAATGCCTTGGTTGCAATGAATTGTATGAATTGAATAAATTGAATTGAATTCTATGGCTTGAATTGTTTGAATTGACTTGGTCATTTTTATACGCTCCACTCCGCAATAAATTTTTAATTGAGGTCAGCAGTTTAAAATAGCCCCTTTAAATGGTACCCTCTGGTGCTATAGATTTTGAAACTTTTAACTTTTAGTTTAAGCCGAATTGGCAACACTTTGGTATTTTTGGTTAAAGTATTAGGCCGAAATGGCACCAAATTTTAAATTTCGTAATAATTCGCAATTGACATAATGGTGTCTTCTTTTTTAGGAGCATCTGAAATGTTCACAAGTCACAGCAGGAAGGCCTTATATTCAGGTGGTCCCAAAAAATATTCGTTAGAGATCTTGAAAAGTCATTTCATATTTTAATAATCTTTCGAAAATCATAGTCCAAAAAAATTGTATAAAAAATCCGCAACCATAACTATGAGGGTCTTAAAAGATATATATATATATTTTAATAAATATAGATGTTTGTCTTCTTTTGTATATATGTTATAAAAACACAAAAAACTGATGATTTATATAATTCTGTGTCTTCCTCTTTCGTTGGCGATCATAAAAGTGTATCCCATTAAAAAAAACTCTCAAAATACGACTTGAATATTAATTTGGTCGGCTTTCATGTTCAAAACACCCCCACCATGAATGTATAATTTAATTTTTTGCCAATCTCTTTCTTTGCATGCAAATCCAGTGAAATCCACCAGAGTTACGACGCTGCTCTAAACTCTCAAAACACGAAAATGCAATTTAAAATCACTCACCACCACTCATCGTTGTCATCAATTGACAAATTGATGATTGTTTGGCTGGCTGGCATTAAATGCCTACCTATCTTTCATTAAAACCATCATCTCGTTTATGAACTTCCTCTCTCTCTCTATCTCTTCTTCTCTTCTTTTTGGCCAGGTTTAACCACAAAAAAAGCGCAAATATTTAAATTAAATCATAGAAAACGTAAGAAAGCCAAGCTTTGTCGTCGTGAGTGGGTTGATTGGTATGTAAATATTCGTCACATTGTGACTTTACAACAATAGTCTTGGCTTTATTGTTGTTGTAAATTGAAAATTAAAAAATGTGCGAATGAATCATAAATTGACATGTTGACGTAGTCAAAAGCCTTTTTTTGTCTTGAAGCCAAATAGGGCGTAGGACCGACAAATATGTTATTTCCCGGAATCAAAGGTGTTAAATAGTAAAGTTGCACTGCTAATCGATAGTTATTGAAATTGGTTGAGATGAATTTCGCACACACAGACACACAAATAATTACATGTGTACTTAATAAAGGATTTTTTCCAACAAACATCCATCCAGGCTTAGACACTAAAGAGATCAGAAAAATTGAACTTTTCCTTTTATAATATACAAAAACGCCAGAAGAGTAGCCATTTAGGGGTGGGAGGTGATCTTTTCAAATTTTAAAGACCAATAGCCGTGAATTTTTTAAGAGTAATATTTTAAGGTCTGACTGACTAGCAATCTTTGATTTTTAAAGAGATTTCTTGAAGAACCAACTGTAGACATAATCGTGGTTTTCAGATGGAAGTTTTAGAGGGTCCAGTAGAAAAAACTTTAAAATGTTTAAAAAATTGTGAATTTTTATACGATCATCCACATGGCTGTAGAGGGTATACATCATTTGATACGACCAAAACGAATCTCATCGAAATAACAGCTTTATAACCTAGGCCCCTTTGGATGAAATCTATTTCAGGACATTTGAAGTTAATCTGCCTGTTTGTCTGGCTTGTGCGCACAATAACCCTCGAGCGTAGTTTTCGGTTTCGTCCAAATTTGACACATCGTAATACGTAGTATTCTCGAGTTCAAAGATGGGCAATATCGGTCTACTACTTCCGGTATCTTTACCACAAAAATTTTAAATTTTCGCAGAAAATAATTTACTTCATAAAACAAGAATAGATTATCCGATTTTGTTCAAATTTTGGAAAACAATTGCATCAGTGATAGGTCAGGTGGTACGACCCTTTCCATGTGGTACCTCTCCCACAAACGGTCAAAATTTTGAATAATGATAAATCTAAAAAAATTTAAAATAAGAGTCCCATTTTCTCAAATTTCGCACATCCCAGTATCAACACAGAATCTGGTGTGAAGATGGGATATGGCGGACCACTTCCCTGGCACCTCCCCTACAGGGAGTCAAAACTTGAAATAGTTGCAAGTCTCGAAATACTTTCATCTACAATCACCCAATACCAAATTAAGTAGAATTTGGTAGTTTTCGAACAATTATAGTACGGCATTTTACTCTTACCCATATACAGGTTGAGATAAAAAAAAAAACTGCAACCAACTTCAGACTGCTGCCATTTCTAATCCACTCGACCCACAGCTGCTAAAATTGTACCAGTGATAGTGTGATTTCTCTATCTTCTATCGTTAGAGCACTCCAACATTTAAATGTGAATAAATCTTTTGTGGACGGAAGAAAACAGCAACATCATCAGAAATGGCTCGAAAAGTAAAGAAGCGACTTGATCGAAACCCGCGTCGCAGTGGCCTAAAAATGTCTCGAGAGCCGAACATATCGCAATATTCCATTGGGCAAATTTTGAAAAATGAGCTCGGGGTAAAGCCATTGAAATTCCAAAAAGTGCAAGATCTTACACCGCTCGCCTCGCTTGGCCGAATGTGGTGAACTGCCGAATTTGGTTTTCTCCGATGAGAAAACATTCGTTGTCCAGCAGTTTGTAAACAAACAAAATGATCGTGTTTACTTGCCAAAGAGGTCAGCTGAAAATGTGCACCTTCGATTGGCCACCAGAACTCAAGAATGGTTAGAAAATGATGTTCCTCGCTTCATTTCCAGCGCAAAATGGCCACCAAAATCTCCGGATACCAATCCGTTGGACAATTGTGACTGGAGCATTTTGAAAAGCAAGGTTGGCACTAAAAAATAGCAACGTTTCGATCACCTCAAGCAAGCATTTCGCCGGTAATGGGCCAAAATACCGCAGAGCAACATTCGGACAGTGTGTGACGGTTTCATTGGCCGTTTGAAGGCCATAATTCGTGCCAAAGGTGACCAATTCGAAAAAATCTAAACTTATTCTAAAATTTGATGCTATTTCCAACATTTTGAGCTTTCATTCAATAAAATTGAAAAAAATGTAAGAATTGTGGCGTTTGACTTTGGTGCAATTTTTAATCTCACCCTGTATAGATATAGCTAAATGGACATTTTTAACTATCTTCTAAAGATCTTCTAAGAAAGGAGACATTATGAAGTAATTTTCAAAGAAATCCTTTGGAAAATTTTCTTTGGAGTTAAAACATTTTGCATGTCTTCTCTATGTCGATTGGGTTGGGTTTCCATTTAAGAATTTTATTTTTTTTTTTTTGTTTGCATCTCCGCTACGTCTTTTGAAACTCTCTGTATAGCATATTTCCGAATAAAGGATTTTCTGATAAGAATAATAAATGCCAACTAGTATTTGTTATATGGTAGCCTTACTTGGAATGAAAATGTAAATACCATTTACTTAGCAAATACGGTGAAATAGTGTGAGACATTTGTGGCTAATTTTCGCCATGTCAAAAAAATAATGGTTTTTTTTTTTCAATTTTCTTTTTTTTTTATAAAGAATTTTTTTGACAAATTCTTTGCCAACTTACCTTGCAACATCGATCTGTAGGCGGTATCTGTTATGGCAAAGACATGTGGTGGCACTTCATGTCTTTTGATGCCCTTATACCGTTCCATAATTTTTTCCGTGTAAATTGGTAATTTCTTATAGGGATTAACAACGACGCAGAAAAGACCGGAATATGTCTGAAAAAATACAACAACAAAAATGAGCATGATTAATATTTTATTACAAGAGAAAAATGTAAGAAAAAAAAAAAGGAAGCAGAAGAAAACATTAAAAAAATTATAAATAAAAAACAGTAACAAGAAAATAATGATAACAAAAGCGAAGCGACGTTGTTGGTGGAAGTATTAAATATTTATGCATCAATGCTTTTGCAAATGTTTATTTCCATATATTCGTACATATGTATGTGTGTATATATGTGTCTGTCTGTTATGTATACAGAAATAATAAAGTTTAATAACCCTAAAATTATGAATATGTAATGGTTATTTAAACAAATTTTAATATCATAATAATACGCTCTAAAAATGTATGTAAGGGAAGATAAAAAAATATACATTAAAAAAATCAATATGATCTGCTTCAGCTTTGCAAAATAATGGTTTTTCAAGACCCTTTTCAAGGGTTTCAATATTACAGCTACAGCTACAGAAGTCCCTGGTTCCTAGGTTCGTCTGTATAGACCCCCATTAAAAATCCATATAAAGGCGCATTTCAGATCGCCTATAAAACAGGTCACATATAAAACATACTCAGATTGTCTATAAAGACGGCGCTTGAAGATTTGAAGATCTTGGCCTTCATACCGCCTATATAGACAGCCTTCGGATCGCTCATAAAGAATTGGAGCATGTAATCATTCAAGTGAATAGTTTTAAAAATACAAAGAACCACTACATTTTCAAGAGGTATAAAATAACAATTTGTAGGCAATCGGAATGACAAGAAAGTTTCACTATTTCAATGTGTTTGGCCATTTGGTTTGAAATTTGAATTGCCCAAAATATTTGAAAACAATTTTTTGTTAGAAAATCCAAAAAGTACTAATAACAAGTAAAAAAACAACTAAGTTCGGCCGACCCGAACTCCAACATTCGGGGGAAAATTAAAAACAATCCATCGAAAAATACCGCTCAAATTACAACCTTTATATTGGGGCTATACGGAGACGTGGTGCTGGATAAATAATATATATATATATATATATATATATATATATATATATATATATATATATATATATATATATATATATATATATATATATATATATATATATATATATATATATATACGGATATATACGGAGACGTGGTGCTGGATAAATAATTTTTTGTCATAGGCTGTAGTATTACGAATCTCAAATACGAAAATTCTGAAAATACCAAATATCGGGGGCACCATTGTATGAGGGCTATACGATATTGTGGACCTATATAGAAAATTCTCTTTCAGGGGGTAATGTACTCACAGAGAACTTCTTGTGTAGAATTTCAGACAATGCCATTAAAAATGTAACTAAAATCATCAAAATACCGAATGACGGAGGGTACATTAATATGGGGATACACGATAACGCGCACATATATATACAATTATGTTTTGGATGGGAGGGGGGGGGGGGGGGGGGGGTTGTGTTAAGTACTCACAGAGAACTCCTTGCGGGGATTTTAAGCTAATTCCAATGAAAAATGTAGCTAAAATCATCAAAATACTAAATATCGGAGGGGGCACCATTGTATGGGGGATATACGACATCGTGGATCAGGGAGTAAAGTACTCACAGAAAACATCTTGTGTAGAATTTCAGACAATTGCATTAAAAAATGTGGCTAAAATCATCAAAATACCGAATATCGGGAGGTACAGTTATATGGAGGATATACGATATCGTGAAAATCCTCTTTCTGCTTTTTAATGATGATCATTGAGTTTCCTCTTAGAGATGAAATATTTAAAGCCTTCTACCTCTAGAGAGAAGAGAGAGAGAGAACTCTCCAAGAAGGACAAATCTTATACTCATATACGACCCATACTTTTACATCCAAAATCAGTTGGTATTCTAATTTTTTTCGGGAAAAAGAAAGATCGCAAAATATCCTTTTCATAAAAAATCTATAGGCATTCCCCAGCACACCAGCTTTGAGGGAGTTTTTATATAACATATAGGTCATCTTCTGAAAAAGAAGACAAATATTTTTGTAATTTTGATTTAGGGGTCAATATAGCATCTTCAGTCTTGAAATTAACAATGGATTAGCTGGCAATTGTAACTTGCACCATTTGAATTTGAATGAAAAACCAGTAAAGTGGGGCGAGGACGGGCTAATATTACTCGTTTGGTGCACAATAAAGGCCAAATCGGCCAATATATATAGAAGATCTATATCCAAACTTGAACCGATCTCGATAAAATTTGGGAAAGGTATTTCTGTGCGGTATTCGATATATTTCCCCAAATATCTTTGTTACAGAGTGCATATTACGGCTTCGGAGGACAAAAATATCAAATCGGATGAACAATATATATGGGAGCTATATCTATATCTGAACCGATTTTCACCTAATTTGACATATTTGCTTTCATGCTCAATTTGGTGGTAAGTGCCACATTCCGTGCATACGTTTGGTGTACAATAAAGGGCAAATCGGACGGAGATATATAGAGAAGCTATATCCAAACTTGAACCGATCTCGATAAAATTTGGGAAAGGTATTTCTGTGCGGTATTCGATATATTTTTCCAAATCTCGTTCTTTCGGAGTGCATATTACGGCTTGGAAGGACAAAAATATCAAATCGGATGAAAAATATATATATGGGAGCTATAGCTATATTTGAACCGATTTCGATTAAATTTGGCATATTTATTTCCAGGCTTAATTTGGTCGTACAAGCAAAATTCCATACTATTTGGGCTAATATTACACGTTTGGTGCACAATAAAAGATAATTCGGACGAAGGTATATATGGGAACTATATCTCAATTCTGATCGATCATCTCCAATTTCAATAGGGTTCGTCCTTGAGTCAAATAAATGACTAGTGCAAAATTTGATCTGGATCGGGCAATAAATGAGTCCTGTACTTTACTTTGTACTTTGTTTACAAAAATACATGGACAGACAGACGGACATGAATAAATCGACTCAAAATGTCATTCTATGCAGATCATCAAAATGAACTGTGGGTCTAACACGTTTCCTTTTGCCTTTTACAAACAAATGCACAAAGACATAATACCCTGACCACCTTGTGGTGTAGGTTATAATAAGTCTTCCTTAAACCGCAAAATAGGTACAGGATCGACTTATAGTCGCTTTGGACAGTCTACATAAAAAAAAAACTTTTTTGACATTCCATCTTCCTTTACTGGTTTATATTGATTTATGCCTATTCCTTGGATCGCTTTTGTCCTACAGTTAGTTGTATAGAATTTTGAACGTGATTCGTCTTAAATGTTCATTGAAAACAAGAGCTCTTTTTTGCCAAAGGATTCGATTGACTTTGTAAACTATTTTTTTTAAAAACAACTACAACTATTTTCTATAATTTATTCAACCCCACCCCCATTCAAACTCCAACTGATCGTTGTCAGTATATCAAAGTTTCGTTGTTGAAAACCCAATAACTTCAAATTGAATGATATCATTCGAGTCGGTATATCTGTACACAAAGTATATTTACCATATATACATATATGCATGCATACATACATCCATGGTATATATGTATTGGGGGGGCTACCCTTCTTTGAGAATGCGATAACAACGAAATATTTTCACAGTTAAACTACAGAAGTTTGAAGAAATGGGTCTGATATCACGTAAAATGAGTTTTGCTGTTTTGTTCTTTTTTTCGTGGAATGATGACTTCATTTCGTTTTTTGTGATTGAAATGAATGATGACAGTTTATGATGGGACGCCTAAAGAAATAAAAAAGCAAGCAAATATTTAAAAATTCACAGGCAAGGATTAGTTTTTTGTAGAAATCAAATTGATTTTTTTTTTTATTTATTTGTTTTTTTTTTATTTTTGTATGGAAGTAAGTGAACAAACTTAAAATGTATGACACATTTAAATATATTTCGACTTCTGTTGTGTTTATTCAAATTTTTGACCATCTATGGAGTAGGTTCCCAAGGAATGGGTATGATATAAATATTGCGACGTGACAGGTTTGGACTATATTGGTTACTTCCTTCACTTTATATGAGATATGTAATAATTTTGGTAAAATGTTAAAATTTGCGTGATATAGTCGCCGAAGTATTCCATTTTCATACTTCATCTAATGCAGATAAAAATACAGGTATGGGCAAAATTACAAGAAAATCGAACATTTATATCCAATTTTATGCGAAAACGGAAATTTCGATAAGCTTCATATTCATTTCAGTCTCTGGTTGAGAGAAACTTTTAGATATAGCAAGTTGTAAAGAATCGCTGATTTGTTTCGCAAGTTATGACAAATATAAGTATTCAAAATTGTGACCCTTTGTGAGATACCAGAAGGGGTTGACAGATACATATATCATCTTCACAACAGATCTTGCGTTAGCAAAAATGTTTGGATGCGGGAAATTTGAAGAGAGTTGGATGCTTATTTTTCTCTCTCTCTCTCTCTCTCTCTCTTTCTGAGCGTTTTGTTTTTCAAAATCTTAAACGCTATGTAGGGGAGGTACCAGAAAAAATGGTCTGATCTCTACCTCTTTATAGCAAATCTTGTGTTGATGGAAATATTGAGATTTACCAAGTCTGAATGGAATCGGATGTTAATTTTGCGTTTTATGAGTTTCATTGATATTCAAAATGTTTACCCTTTGTGGGGAGGTACCAGAAGGAGTGGACCGATACATGCCATCTTCACAGCAGATTTTGTGTTAGTAGAAATAATGGGATGTTGGAAATATGAAACGAATCGGATGCTTATTTCGGATTTTATATCGTTTTGGTTATTCAAAAATTTGACCCTTTGTGAGGGAGGTTCCAGAAGAAATGGTCTGATCTCTACCATCTTTAAAGCAGATCTTGGGTTGATTGAAATATTGATATGTGCCAAGTGTGAATGAAATCTGATACCAATTTCGCGTTTTATGAGTTTCATGGGTATTCAAAATGTTGACCCTTTATGGAACAGGTACCAGAAGGAGTGAACCGATATATCCCATATTCACACCAGACCTTGAGTTAAAAAAAATATTGTTATGTGTGTAATTTGAAGACAGCCAGACTCTTTTATAAGCGTTATAATTATTCGAAATGTTGACCCTTTATGGGGTAGGTACTTAATGGAGTTGACCGATAATGTCCATTTTCGCACCTGACCTAGCACTGACGTGAATATAAGGTTTTAAAAAATTGGAGCAAAATCGAATTATACTTTCTCTTTTGTGCAGTAAATTTTTTTTCTTTTTTTTTTGTTGGAAAATTTCTACTTTTTGTGGGGGACCATCTCTCAACTTGGTCTAAGTTTGATAATAATAGTACGAAGCACCAAGTGTGAAATAAATCGGATACTCCGTTCGAGAGTTATCGTGCGCATCAGCCAGACGGACGGACAACGCTAGATCGACTCCAAACGTCCTGAAACGGATTTGGTCTAAAGAGACGTAAGGATCTAAACCGCTATTTCGATGGGGCACGTTTTGGTCATATCAAATGATCTCCATATCTCTAGACATATGGCTGAGGGTATAAAAAAATATTCAAATTTTCTCATTTGAAGATGGACTGTAGCAGTCCAATCCGTCTGGTTTTCATCTCAAAAATGTGATGTAAAACGTATACATCTGTTGCGGGTATGTAGGAGAATTCTTTATTTTGCAGATTTTCAAACTAATTTCGAATCTTTTTAAATATATTACTACTTATTTTCTATTCTTAATATTAATAATTTATTGTATTATTTTTTAATGAAGATTTTTAATATTTTATTTATTAACTGCTTTAAAACATGTTATTATGATCTAACTCAAAACCCAAAGGTTACACACAGACAACAAAATGTAACATTTTTTTTTCAAAACCAAATATGGTCAATAATGAATGCATCGGTAACTGTGTGCTGCTACTAAATGCATGGAGTGAACAAATAAAAGAAAAAAACTTAAATCTCGTGTTCAATTTTAAATGTTTTTTTTTTTTTTTTATTAAAAAAATAATAAACAAGACAATTTAATAAAATAAATAGAATAGTCTCTCAGAACAAAAACAAATACCGCTTACACGAGATCTTTTTGGCATCTCCCTCCAACCTTCCTCTGTTGCAGTAAAGCAACAAATGGCAGGTAAATGTAATCATTTAACAACATCGTCTCTTCTATGGAGCAAATGAATGTTCATAACGTAACTGACGACCGGCCTTTGAGCATGCAAATGTGTTGATCGTTGTGAGCCAAACAGGTGGGACAGTGGTTGAAAAAGGAACAGCAATTTAATTTGAATTCTCATAAATAAATCGAATTTTTGTTTTTTAAACTTAAAAATTCACCAGAGGTAAACATTTTGAATATCTATGAAGCTCATAAAACGCGAACTTAATATCCGAATCCATGCAGACTTGGCACATATCAATATTTCTATCAACACAAGATCTGTGGAGATCGGACCATGATAGAGATCGGACAATTCGTTCTGGTACCTTGCCCACAAAAGGTCAAAGTTTCGAATTAAAAAAAAAAAACAATTATTTAATCCGAAATAAGCATCTGGTTCTCTTCATATTTCACACAACTCATTATTTCTACTAACACAAGATCTGCTGTGAAGATGGCATGTATCGGTACACTTCTTCTGGTACCTTCCCCACAAGGGGTCAAAATTTTGAGTATCTATGAAGCACATAAAAGGTGAAATTAACATCCGATTCCTTTCAGACTTAGTACATCCCAATATTTCCATCAACGCAACATCTGCTATAAAGATGGTAGAGATCGGACCATTCCATCTGGTACCTTGCCCACAAAGGGTCAATATTTTGAATTACAAAAACAATTATTTAATCAAAAATAAGCATCCGATTCGTTTCATATTTCCAACATCCCATTATTTCTACTAATACAAGATCTCCTGTGAAGAAGGTATGTATCGGTCCACTCCTTCTGGTACGTCCCCCACAAGGGTTCAAAATTTTGAATATCTATGAAGCACACAAAAGGCGAAATTAACATCCGATTCCATTCAGACTTGACTTCCATTCAGACAGCTCAATAATTTTATCAACACAAGATCTGTTATAAAGATGGTAAGGATAGGACCATTCCTTCTGGTACCTTCCCCCAAAAAGTTCAAAGTTTAAAATAACAAAAACTACTATTAACTCCGAAATAAGCATCCGTTTCTCTATATATTTCACACATCCCATTATTTCTACTAACATAAGATCTGCTGTGAAGATGGCATGTATAGGTCCACTCCTTCTGGTACCTCCCCCACAAGGGGTCAAAATTTTGAATATGTATGAAGCACATTAAAGGCGAAATTAAAGTCCGATTCCTTTCAGACTTGATACATCTCAATATTTCCATGAATCAAACATCTGTTATAAAGATTGTAAAGATCGGATCATTTCTTCTGGTACCTCCCCCACATTGGGTTCAAGATTTTGAAAAACAAAACGCTCAAAGAAAGCGAAATAAGCATCCAACTCTCTTAATTTTAAACATTTAAATATTATGGCTAACGCAAAATCTATTGTGAAGATGCTATATATCTGCGAAACACTTCTGGTACCTCACCCACGAAGTGTCAAAATTTTCAATCCTTTCATCTGTCATAACTTGCGAAACGCGTCTTTTTTTTTGAACAATGTTTTCTCCCACCAATAACCCCTTTAGAACCACTGTGGGCCGTTCCCCTGAGCAAGCAAACGTATTAGCTTTAGAAAGCCTGTAATCGAATTACATTAAAGTGACATCGAAATAAAGTAATAATACGTAGCACATAACGAGTATTGTTATTGTCTTATGTCAACTAAATCGAATAAACTGCCTGCTTGCCAGTCAGCCTGCCAGCCATCCAACCTGTGATCATTTTAAATACGCCTGTCTAAACTAAAGGTTGATGGTTTGCAATTAAATTTACACCAAAAGTTAATTTATGCCATGCGGTAGATATAAAACAAATTCACTAATAACAACAACACCGCGATCAACAACAACAACAAAAACTAGCATGCGAAGTACGTGCGAAGCATTACAATTTTGAAGTGTGTGAGTGGTTTTGAGGGAGATTTGGTGATATGAAGGGGGGAAGAGAGGGACCCGGAAAAGATATCATCCTTAACAGGTTATAAGGAAAATATTTTAAGAAATTAGCTTCACCTTACAGGAGTTCGATCACACAATTTCTGTTAAGGCTTCGAATTATTCCGGAATATAGGTCAGATGAGGATTTGAACTCTTCCAAATGAAAAGAAGAAATGGCTTTGCATTTTGAAGAATTGGAAAAACTCTAGTTTAGTAAAAACAAGTAAAAAAGCTGTAAGTTCGGTCGGGCCGAACTTTTAATACCCTCCACCATTTGGTACAAATTTGGCAATTTCCAAAAAATAAAATCCGTTAAAAATTCTGTTAATATCTTAAGAATTCCGAATGCTTATACGACGACGTGGGCCTGTATAGTCAACTTTTGTCATAAGTTATTACAATATTTAAATGCGAAACTTGAAGAAAAATCTGTTTATAATGTAGCTAAAATCATTAAAATACCGTATATGGGGGGTACCGTTATATGGGGGTTATACGAAGACGTGGACCTGCACAGACAATTTTCTGGCATGGGCTGAAGTATCCATTACGACCTTCACATGCCGTATTTGAAACAATCCCGGTAAATAATGTCGCTAAAATCATCAACACACCAAATATCGGGGGGTACGGTATATGGGGGCTATATGAAGACTTGGACCTATATGGCCCATTTTCTGTTTTATGCTGCAGTATCTATTACGAACTTCAAATACCAAATTTGGAACGATTTCGCTAAATAATGTCGCTAAAATCATCAAAATACCGAATATCGGGGGTACCATTATATAGGGGCTATACGAAGACGTGGACCTACATAGATTATTTTCTGTCTTAGGCTGTAGTATCCATTACGAACTTCAAATACAAACTTTGAAAGGATTCCGGTAAACAATGTCGCTAAAATCATCAAAATACCGAATATCGGGAGGTACCGTTATATGGGGGCTATATGATTTCTTGGACCTACATGGCCCATTTACGAACTTAACCTGCCTACTGGCAAAATATACATGTGTGCAAAATTTTAGCCTTCTATCTCTATTTGTTCGAAAGATAGCGTGATTATAACAGACAGACGGACAGACAGACAGACACACAGACAGACAGATGGACATGGCTAAATCGTCTTAGAATTTTACGCTGCTCAAGAATATATATACTTTGTTGGGTCTGACATGAGTATTTCAAGGAGTTACAAACGGAATGACAAAATTAATATACCCTCCATAGTATGGTGGAGGGTATAAAAATCTTTGTAGGTAGGTATTTTTACCCTGATTCCGGGAAACTATTTTTTTTCTTGGAGGATGGATCCGGGACCGAGTAAAAATACCTACCACTGGAAAATTTTTTATAGTAGAGTAGTTTTGAAGAGTTTTTTTTTACAAAATTAGAGTTAAGCCGAAGAATTTTAAAAAATTATGTGAGACATTTCTCAGATTTTCATCCGATATTTCTGACAGAATTCTGAAGAAAACGAAATAGCTTAACATTAAGTAACACGGCTCCGTAAGTTCTTATATTCAAAAACATCTCAGTGGAATTAGACTAGTCAACCAAATCTCAGCCTAGCTTGGCATTTGCGTTCGATGGTGAGCAGAAGCAGGTAGGTAATAAGGAGTCCGGTGCTTGCTGGAAAGCTAAATAAAAGTAAAAAACAGAAAAAAAACGCTAATTCGAACAGGCAACAGCAACGGCAACTGTGACTGAGTGCCGATCTGGTTTGGACGTTATTTACCATTTAAGGAGAATTAAGTCAATGCAACCTGGGGCAATTAAAGCGGCATTTTGCCGCCGTTTTTTGTTTTTTTTTTCTGCTGCTTCGAATGATGATGTGTGATATATTTATTCCACACATGTGTATAATTTGTAAGTGTGATGATGTTGTTGTTTTTAAGATTTATTCTTTGGTGAATATTAGGGAGCAACAAGTGGCGGCAATTACTACCCAGCGGGAGATTTTGATAGTTTCTGAGGTGAAATCGACAAAACGCGGACAATTTTTTCCACAAAAGAGGATAACTCTTGTTACAAACGTGAATAAATCTACAGGGTGAGATAAAAAAAACTGCAACCAACTTCAGACTGCTGTCATTTCTAACCCACTCTTCCGACAGCTGTTAAAATTATTCCAGTGACAGCTGAAAGTAAAGAAGCGACTTGATCGAAACCCGCATCGCAGTGGCCGAAAAATGGCTCGTCAGCTGAACATATCGCAATATTCCATTCGGCAAATATTGAAAAATGAGCTCGGGCAAAGCCATTGGAATTCCAATATGTGCAAGAACTTACACCGCAACAGAAAGAAAATAGAGCTAAAGAGTTGCTTCGCTTGGCCTAAAGTGGTGAACTGCCTAATTTGGTTTTCTCGGATGAGAAAACATTCCTTGTCCAGCAGTTTGTAAACAAACAAAATGATCGTGTTTTCTTGCCAAAGAGGTCAGCTGAAAATGTGCACCTTCAATTGGCCACTAGAACTCAAGCGCCAGCCATTGTGATGGTGTGGGCCGCCATAACAACAAAATAAATGACGAATATTATCGCGAAAATATTCTAGAGGGTGCTTTAAAGCCGCAGACCTTGGACATTCCAACAGGACTCAGCACCATTACTCTTAGCAAGCGCCACCCAAGAATGGTAACAAAATGAGGTTCCTCGCTTCATTTCCAGCACACAATGGCCACCAAAACCGGGAATGGGTCGAAATACCGCAGAGCAACATTCGGGCCGCGTATGACGTTTCATTGGCCGTTTGAAGGCCATAATTCGTGCCAAAGGTGACCAATTCGGACAAATCTAAACTTATTCTAAATGTTATGCTATTTCCAACATTTTTTGCTTTCATTCAATAAAATTTAAAAAATGTAAAAAGTATGGTGGTCTTTGTTGCAGTTTTTTTATCCCCCCCTGTACAAACGTATATAATTTTATCCGTGGATAATACTACCCGAGAACGCCGATATTTTATCAGGAATGGTGGATATTTTTTTCAGAAAGGTGGAATTTCTGTTCACAAACGTGGATATGTTTATTCACAAATTTGGATCTTTTTATCCAGAAAGGTGGATAATTATACTCCCAAATATGGATAATCCGCAAAAGGGAGAACTTAATCCACAGCAGTAAATAAATTTATCCACAAGCGCGGATAATTGTATCCACAAACGTGAAAAGTTTTATGCACATATATGGATAATTTTATCGAACAAAGTGAACAGTTATCCATAAACGTGGATAATTTTTTATTATTCAACCTGGTTAATTTGGTGATCAAACTAGGATAATGTTATCCAAACAAACGTGGATAGTTATATGGGCAAATATGAATAAATTTATCCAAAATTTGGATATTATTTATCCAAAAAACTTAGATTATTTTATCCACCAAGGCAGATAACTTTATCCACAAGCGTGGATAACTTGATCCAGCAATGGGGCTAATTTTCTAGAAATGTGGCTTATTTTATCCACATATGTGGATAACGCCGCTGTGGATTATTTTATCCACAAACTCGGATATTATTTATCAAAAAACTTAGATTATTTTATCCACCAAGGCAGATAACTTTATCCACCAAGGCAGATAACTTTATACACAAGCGTGGATAATTTGATCCAGCAATGGGGCTAGTTTTCCAGAAATGTGGTTTATTTTATCCACATACATGATAACGCTGATAATTCTATTTAAAAAATTTTAATTATAAAAAAATTATCTAAAATTTTGTATAAAACATTTCTGAAACACTCTGTCCCCGCGATGAATAATTACATGTTTTTAGTTAATTAATCAATTAATTTTGCAATTAATCCGTCGTCACATATTCTAAAATTCTTTTGAATGAATCAGAAAATTTGCCCGTCGTCTTCGTCAAACATCAACATCAATTTTCAGATTAAAGACCACCCGCCCATTTAATTTTTGGCCTAAAAATAGATTTTCGTCATCATCGCCACCTTCAGCCACCTTCGTCACTAGCGACGACGACGACGACGACATCGGCTTCTGCATTCTCAATGCAATCAGTCGTTGTTGCAAAAGTGATTGAAAACTATTTGTTCTACCTGACGGTACCAACAGACAGATGATGCCTAAAGAGCAAGAGTTTTTGCACAGATAAATAATTCGATGTCTTTCTGAAAACCTGAGAGAAATTTTTTGAGATAACCAGGGGGCAGGGTTTCCAAGGCGGTATTTAGTGATAAACTGAATGCAGGGAGATTTTATGGTAGGCTTAAAGGTCATTGTATTCATAAGAGAAAAAACTCAAAGAAATAAGGTAGAGAGTTAGGTTCTGATATTGGCGCCCAAGCTGCATTGTTATTGAATACTTTATACACGAGCAGAACAAAGTCTCCTTCGAACAACTTGAGGTAGTAGCCAAAAAGACTTCGTGATTAATTTCTAATTCTAGTTTTGTTATTACTCGAGTATAAGAGGCGCCCAAATGGCGTCGTAGATATCTTCAAATTTTAGCGTTGTCCTGTCCGGGCATGAGTGCGGCCAAATGGCGTTGTTATATACGGAATACCTGAAGGAAGTATGGAATTCGGGGAGTTTTTAGACTAAACAAGGAAAAAAAGCTGTAAGTTCGACCGGGCCGAACTTTGAATACTCGCCACCATTTGTACCGAATTTGGCCATTTTCAAAACAATAAAATCCGTTAAAAATCTTAAAAATACCGAATGTTTCCGTTATCCGTTTGTCATAAGCCTTACAATATTCAAATGCGAAACTTGAAAGAAAAATATGCGAATAATGTAGCTAAAATCTTCAAAATACCGAATATAGGGAGGTACCATTGTATGGGGGCTATACGAAGACGGGGACCTGCACAGACAATTTTCGCTCATAGGCTGAAGTATCCATTACGAACTTCAAATACCAAATTTGAAACAATTCCGGTGAATAACGCCGCTTAAATCACCAAAATACCGAAAATAGGGAGGTACCATCATTATATGGGGCTATACGAAAACGTGGGCCTGCATTGCCCATTTTCAATACCAAAAGTCCTGCAGACATAATATGTACGTTTGAGAAAAATTCTATCAACCTACTTCATTTCGATCGGAAGCAAAAGTGATTTCCACAGACGGACAGACGGACGGACATCGCTATGATCAAAACAAACTTAATATACCCTCCATACTATGGTGGAGGGTATAATGACGTTCAGAACGTCTGAAACCATTGCTAATATGATTGTTGCAAAGACTTTATGAAGGAAGTCTTTATAAAGGAAGGATCATATATACGAACTGAAGAGTGCTTTAAAGACTCGTTCAAAGCCGTAATTATAGATGAGCTTACGTGTGCCCCTATAGACCAACTAAAAGAGGTCTTTATAGATGGAAGGTGAGAAATTAGGGATAATTTGTGTGACTAAAATTTCTATGCGAACCATTACCAATTTGCCATAACCAAATAAAAGTGGCGCCCAATTTGCGATGTCTTCACTGAGTTGATGACAATTGCCTTTCAACTGCCATTAATTCATATTCGTCATAGTATCGCAAAATAATCGCTTAGAACGGAGGAATGCTTTATAGTGGCGCATAGTTATCGTCTACTTGAAGGAAGTCTGTACAGTCGTCATCGACAAGTCGTATGGATTAAAAAGCGATCTAATAGAGCTGTTTAACGCTTTATTTATAGATGAGCTGAAGGGTTGCTTATTGACCACCTGACGTGAGTCTTTATAGACAATCTTGTAGTTGAGCTGGATGTCTTGGTATATGGAAGGGGAGTCTTATAGCCTAGCTTAGGGTATTTTTGGGGGCCAGCTGAAAACAAAAAAATCTCTATGAATCATTGACAATGTTAGTGTTGCCATTTACCCAGTAAAAAATGGCGCCCAAATGGCGAATTTTCTAACATAAGATAAAGTCAAGTTTCCATCGACTGTCATTCATTCATATTTGTCATAATGTCGCGATATGATCGCTTAGATCACTGCTACTGGTACTTTTGCTGCAGCTACTGTTCGCATCTGTCTATATATCAATGCAATATTTTGCCTCACCTCAACCCATTAAATAACTTGCGTCATTTAAGGTAGCACCTCGGCCGGCAACAAAAACTGGCACCAAAATCAGAGACGACGCAGCGATTGTCGTGGCATTTTATGATGCATAATATTTTCATGTGTTGCGGTGAATTAATTATAAAATTTCTTTTGGCGTTCCAAGGGAGGGATGGTGGCAGGACAAACACGACTGCAAAAGCAAAGGAAAAATTGCAACAATTTTATTAACAAAAATTGTTATTTTAATTACCCCGCCCGCCGCCTGTCCTCCATCTCTTATCCAAACGTTTTAAAATGATAAATCTTTCTTTGCCAAAGCTCAAGAGAAATAAATACATTCCGAACATGTGTGAATCCATTGGGACAGACATAAATCATGACGTACATCATATTTTGCGTCTTTTCCGAGGTGGATGAAGAGATCAGGGGGGGCACGAACGAAAGGTGGAGGCTGAAATATGCATATCTGCTTTTTTTTTTTTTGTTTACGCTTAAACATCATTATTTTTGTTGTTGTTGCTGTCTTGCCCAAATCAATTTAATTCAATACCATATTTGGTTGACAATTTAACAAACTATGTGGAGCTGCTGGCTGACTGACTGACTGACTGGATGCTTATCGGGGCTGCCTAGCGGCGGACAGGCCAGCCGGCTGACTGACTGCTTTGGCTTTTTTTTTTTTTTTTTTTTTTTGCTGGCTTGTAATTGAAAACGTTTTGAGTGCATAAATAATCGAAAACGACATATAAGAACATTTGGGTCAATTTTGAAAAGTGAATTTTGCCAAATATTGTTTTCTTGTTGTTGTAGCTGTTGTTGTTTTGTTAGAATTCAATTGCGCACCAAACAAAACGACCCAAGGATAAATGATTAATTGATGCGAGCTGTTGGTGTTGTGGCTGTGATTGCCTTATGTGATAATCGTTTTTATTAAATGTTCATGGAGAAGAAAAAATATTTTCAAGATGAGATTTCCTTCGTTCTTTTTGGATAATGCGGATATGAAAGTTATTTTTTTAATTAATTAAAAAATAGAAAAATATAACAGAAATAAGCTGGGAGTGGAAAATAATTAGTTAGGGTGATGAGTTTAGATCAGCAGAGACACTACAGGGTGAGATGAAAAAACTGCAACCAACTTCAGACTGCTGTTATTTCTAAGCCACTCGTCCGACAGGTGTTAAAATTATTCCAGTGACAGCTATTTTTATTGTTTACAAGCGTACAAAAGCATTTTGGTGAGAATTTTCCAGAAAAGAAATTATTCGTGATGGAATTCAAGCGTGATAGTGTGATTTCTTCATATTTGGCAGGGAAACCACAAGTGGTAATCGCTAGAGCACTCCAGCATTTAAATGTGAATAAATCTCTTTTGTCTCGTTCCATCGCTCGTTGCCGTGATACTGGTAGCGTAGCCCGACGTCAAGGAAGTGGACGGAAGAAAACAACATCATCAACAACATCAGCAGAAATGCTTCGAAAAGTAAAGAAGCGACCGAAAATGGCTTCTGAGCTGATAATATTGCAATATTCCATTCGGCAAATATTGAAAAATGAGCTCGGGGTAAAGCCATTGAAATCCCAAGAAGTGCAAGAACTTACACCGCAACAGAAAGAAAATAGACTCAAAAGAGCTAAAGAGTTGCTTCGGTTGGCCAAAAATGCTGATCTGACGAATTTCGTCTTCTCCGATGAGAAAACATTTGTTGTCCAGCAGTTTGTAAACAAACAAAATGATCGTGTTTACTTGCCAATGAGGTCAGCGGAAAATGTGCACCTTCGGTTGGCCACCAGAACTCAAGCGTCGGCCTTGGTGATGGTGTGGGCCGCCATAACAGCCGATGGTCGCTCCCCGCTCGTATTAATCGGCCGTGGCATCAGAATAAATGCCGCATATTATCGCGAAAATATTCTGGAGGGTGTATTAAAGCCTTGGGCACGAAAACAGGACTCAGCACCATCGCACTCAAGAATGGTTACATTATGAGGTTACTCGCTCCATCTCCAGCGCACTATGGCCACCAAAATCTCCGGATACCAATTCGTTGGACTATTGTGTCTGGAGTATTTTGGAAAGCAAGGTTGGCACTAAAAAATACCAAAGTGTCGATCACCTCAAGCAAGCACTTCACCGGGAATGGGCCAAAATATCGCAGAGCAACATTCGGGCAGCGTGTGACGGTTTCATTGCCATAATTCGAACAAATCTAAACTCATTTTTCGACATTTTTTCCTTTCATTCAATAAAATTTGAAAAAAGATTCAAAAATGATGGCGTTTGACTTTGTTTCAGTTTTTTCTCTCACCCTGTATAGACGAGAAAGTCTTTATAAAACATCTTGTCATTACCCGAGAAAAAATGGTGCCCAAATGGAGTTATTCCCAACTACCGAATCTGGATTTCAGGAATTTTTTTTAGACTAGCTGGACTAGCCGTGAAAATTAACCGAGAAGGAGTGGCGACCAACTAGAAAAAACAACGGATACTATTTTAAAGACAATCTGAAAAGAGTTATATTCATAGAAATTTCGGGAGTTGATAAAAGTTCTCCGGGATCTCCCAACAAAAAAACTTTAATTTCGCCTGGAATTAAGTGCCGAACAGAAAAATTGTTTATTTTACAAAAACTCTGGCATATAGTCATACACTTTATTTGATGGGGCATTGATATACCCAGAGACACAGTTCGAAACCATTTCGGAACCAACTTGTTGAAAAATAACTTTTTCACGAAATGTTATAAAAAAATGCCCGAAAATAAACCTTTTCGGTATGGGCCGGACCCTCAGGATTCTCTGTCCTGATTGAGGGTGATTACTACTTTGAATGAACAAACTTCGTACAGCTAAGTCCGGATAAAATTTCAGTTAATCCATGACATATTATTTTTTTGTATGCTCTTGTTCGCGTAATTAGAATATTTATTTAACTCGAACAGAAATAATTTTTATTGCAACAACAAAATCAACTTATTAGTTTTTATTATTATTTTACATTTTCATTTGCCAACAGCAGAAAAATGTTTTTATGACTGCATCGATCGGCTTCGCCGTGTGTCATATTCATTCATATTTTTTCCGCCCCGTTCAAAACTGAAGACGCCAAAAATGGTCAAATCTTATCTCAATTATTTTAAAAAGGTTTCTAATTATAAAAACACATTTAGATTTTTTTTTTTCGTAGAATAAAAAAAAAATATAATAACATTTATGATTGTTTTTGAGTTTTTGTCGACACTAACAATAAAGATTACAATGCAGTTGATTTCAAATCGAAATAAGGATGAAAGTATTTAAAAAAAAATTCCCTTGAGATTGTAAATCTAAATATTTGTGGCTATGGTCTTTTAAAACTCCTATTAAAAACCTAGTCCCCATCCCTCAAATCATCACCGAACTGAATATTCTCGTATTCCCTTTGTTTGTGTTTCCTTTCCAATAATAATTAGGTCGTTTAAAAACCACTTAGCCCTTCTTCTACCTCTTCGGACCCGATGATTTCAATTGAGACAAATTTGCAATAAAAATAATTTATTTTATTTGTCATTGTTGTTGTTATTGTTGCTTGTAAATTTAAACAAGTTGTAAAATGTCCAACTGTGACGAGCGGTGATGGTAGGCGCCAATTCTTGGTGATGGCAATAAATCATCAAATCTCAGCCAGAGACTGATTGCCAGCAGCCACAAACAGACCCCAGCAAACAACACCACCCAGCAGAGACACAGTGTGCACTGCAAGATATGAAATTCTCCTCGAAACCCCCTCTCATCCTGCTCACTAAAAACGTTCCCCAGTATCCATCAACAACCACCACCACCCAACATTTCAAATAAATTACAAATGCAATGAAATGTTTGTAAATACATGACAGACCGACAGACAGACAAAGAAGAAATGCAAAATAGTTTTCAGTTTAGTTTGTCTGGTGGCTGTCTGTGGGGCTACGAAGTGTCACCTACCATTTGCTTATTATTCTTGGGGAAAGAGAGGGATATAAAAGCATCTAATAGAATAGTGGCGGATCATGGTCGTTAGTATGATGAGATTTTTGTCACTAAATTGTAAAATATTTGTGTAACACACCTCATATCGTTTAAATAAATTATTTAGCAATTGATACTTAAAGACCGGGCCGAGACTATCTATCATCTCCCTGCATGCTAGGACGGAGGCTAGTAGTGTGGCATTGCATAATTAACCTAACTGCTGCTTCTACGTTCAACACACACACACAAAATTTTAGTGGCTTCCCATTCATTGAACAGGGGAAAAAAGGGACAGGAGATACCCATTCCCTTTGCCCCCACTCCCTGTAACCACAAACATGTTACCTAAATTTTAGAATTCAATTTCTATTTTAACCACAAAATGTCAATAAACATTTCTTTTAATTATTTTTGAGCAATGAACCCCACCTTACAAATGTCCAGAGCTATTGACGAGCTATCTGCGACACAGTTCATATTTGCTCGTTTTTATTCTCAACTGAAACTTTCTGCTCCCTACTATTTTTTTTTTTTGTTTGGGAGCTCTTGAGAGCTACTTCTGTTTGAAAAATGCGAGTGAGAGTCCGAATAGAGTAAGGGTTTACTATGGGCTGGGGGAAAATATCGTTATCATTAGATATATATTATCGATGACCAAATAATCGACAAGGTGTCAACAACAAACTTTCGACTATCTATCGAAAATTTATCAACGAGTTATCGTCGATAAACAGTCGACGAGCTATCGATAAACAATGAACAAATAATCCAGAAGCTGTCAACGAGCTGTATATTAACAAACAATGAGTTATCGACCAGCATATTAAAAGCTATCAACTATCTATCAGAGAGTCATCAACGAGCTATCGATGACCTTTTAATGAGCTACCGACGAGCTGGAAGAGTAATATCGCTGAACTATCGATCAGCCATAGAAAAACTATAAGTAATCGATATCGACACCCAACCAACGAGCTATTGGCCATCTATCTATAACTAATTGTTAAACTATTGATAAAATATCAATGAGCTGTCGACGAAGTATCGATAAGCAATGAATCGAGATGCTATTAACGAATTATCGATGTCATTTCGATGAGCCACAAAAGAGCTATCGAGAATTTATCGATATAGACAAGATAGCGATAAAAATTAAACAAACTATCGATTAGCAAACGACACGTTATCGACCTGCTGACAATTTATTCACTATCGACGAGCGGCTGATGAGCCATCAATTGACCATCAACTACACATAGTCAAGCTATCGATACGTTTTTGACATCGATAAGCTACAGATGTGCCATCCATGAGCCAATCCATCGATGAGTAATTGATACGTTATCAAGGAGATATTTGATGAACTATCGATGAGCCACTAACGAACTATTGGCAATCTACTGAAAAGTCATTGATAATCTATCCACAATATGTCAATGAGCAGTGGATGAACTATCGATGAGCTACCACCCTAGCCATAGCTGATGGACCGGTGAATTACCGATAGGGGTTATCGATGCGCTAAACGACAACATATCGAAACTTTATAGACGAGCTGTCAGCAAGTCATCGATGGAAAACAATGGATCAATATCGATAACTTATCGATAGACCATTGATGATATAATAGCTATACCGATGAGTTATCCGCCTACCAACAATTAATTGACTAGCTAGCATTAACGGCCAATGGATGAACTATCGATGAGCTATCGATAAGTTATCGATCGAGCTATCATGAATTTATCGATGTGCCAATGACGGGCAATGGATGAAATATTGAAAATTATCGATGCGCTATCGACGAGCAATGGATGAAATATTGATAAGTTATCGATGAAATATAGATGCCCCTCGTTGTTTTATCAAACACCTATTTAATTTTTTTTTAATAGAAAACCAGTTGAATCTTTTCAATCCATGGAATTTCTTTGGCGGTCTTTTACCCATACACGACCTCCGGAAAATCTTATGCTGATGGAAGACATCCTGAATGTTATTTTTGGGTAGAATACCCTCCGACGGTCATCTAAGCATACTTTCTGAATTCTTTGGATTAAAAACCTACTGAAAGTATTATATGGATCGAAGATCTCCCAAAACTTTATGTGTAGGAGGCCCTTGGAGGTCGTTTTTATTTATAGAAGACCTTCTTAGGTCTTCTCTATACCGAGGTCATATCCATAGAATACCTTCTAAACGGGCCTTGTAAAGACCTCCCGAATGTCTGAAGTTCTGTGGATAGAAGACATCCTGAAGGTATTTTATGGATAAAAAACCTTCTGAAGGTCTTTCATAATTAGAACAAATCTTCAATGATTTTATGCCTAGTAGACTTTTAAAAGATTTTCTGTAAAAAGAAGGAAGATAACTATAATATATTTAACAAATAGAAGCCCCCTTTTCGGTCTTTTATAGATCAAATAGTTGCGGAAGGTCATGAACTGATAAAAATACGTTCTTAAAGTTGTCTATAGATAGAAGTTGTCCTGTCTATGGACTCTTGTCAGACGCCCCTGAAGGATAAAAAACTTCGTAAGAGTATTTTATGAATGGGTTTTCTATGGATACAATACCTTCTAAAGGACTTTTTTTATAGAAAACCTCCTTAGGTTTTCTCTAGACGGAGGACTTCCCCTTCCTATCCATGGAAGACCATCTAAACGTCTTGTATGAATAAAAGATCTCCTGAATGTCTGAAGTTCTGTGGATAGAAGACATCCTAAAGGTATTTTATGGACAGAAACCCTACTGAAGGTCTTCCATAATAAGAAAAAATCCTCAAGAATTGTTAAGAGGTAGTAGACTTTTGAAAGATTTTCCGTAAAACGAAGAAAGATAGTTATAACATGTTTAACAAATAGAAGCCCACCTTTCGGTCTTTTATAGATCAAATAGATACGGAAGGTCATCAACTGATAAAATTCGTTCTTAAAGTTGTGTATAGATAGAAGTCGTCCTATCTATGGTCTCTTGTCCGACTCCCCTAAAGGATAAAAAACTTTGTAAAAGGGTCTTCTATGGATACAAGGCCTCGTAAAGTACTTATTTAGATAGGACACTTCCGGCTGCTTTACTATAGACCTCTTATAGGTAGACAAATCACTTGTCGCTCTTCTACATATTGGAGGTCGGCTTTGACCTTTCGGCAGAAAAAGATCTCTTGTTGAACTTATATGAAGACGGAAGATTAGGATAAAAGATATCATGTCTGCCTTCTATAAATAGAGGACCATCTGCTCTGCCTCCTTTGGCTCTTCTTCGGAAAGACAAAATCTTTTGATACTTAAATGAAAACAAAAAGATCTCCAAATACTCTTCCTAATTAGAACAAACCCTACCATATAAGTAGTAGACTTTTGAAAGGTTTTCTGTAAAAATAAGGAAGATAAATACAACATTTTTAATAAATATAAGCCCTCCTTTCGGTCTTTCATAGATCAACTAAATTCGGAAGATCTTCAACTGATAGAAGACTTCTAAATGTTGTCTATACTCTTGTTAGACTCCCCTGAAGGAAAAAAAAACTTCGTAAAGCTATTTTATGCATGCAAGTCCTCTTAAGGTTCTTCTATGGATACAATGCCTCCTAAAGGACATATTTAGATAGAAACTTCTTGCTGGTTTAACATAGACATCTCATAGGTAGACACATCACTTGTCGCTCCGCTTTGACCTTTCGGCAGAAAGGATATCCCCTGTTGAACTTATATGAAGACGGAAGATCTGGATAGAAGATTTCCTGTCTCCCTTCTACAATTAGAGGACCATATGTCGCTCTTCTAAATATCGCAGACCTGCTTTGGCTCTTCTACGGAAAGACAAACTCTTTTGATACTTAAATGAAAATAAGATCTCCTAACTAAAACAAATCCTCAAGGATTTTTTATGGGTAGTAGACTTTTGAAACATTTTTAACAAATATAAGCCCTCTTTCCGATCTTTTATAGAACAAATAGATTCGGAAGTTTTATGAGACGGAAGATCAGGAAAGAAGATTTCCTGTCTCCCTTCTACAAATAGAGGACCATCTATCGCTCTTCTAAATATCGAAGACCTCATTTCTACGGAAAGACCAACTCCTTTAATACTTAAGAAACAAAGATCTCCAATACTCCTCCTCCTAATAAAATTTCAAAAGATACAACTTCTCTGTAAAACGACCTTCAAAAGAAACTTAATTTCAAACTCTGTTCGATTCACACAACGGAAATCTAATCATCCGCAAAAATGAACGCCAACATAAATCGCCAAGCGGGTTGTTTGAGTGGCACGCTTGTCCACATGACCCGCTGGCTCAAACGTGCGACGACTCCGCCGCACAACAAATGATTTTGGATTTTCGCTTTAAATTTTAATTTTTTAACCTATTTTCGATGGCAATTGTCGACAAAGAGAGGAAGGGAATGCAAAAGGGGTTGGAAGTCCACCAAAAACATAAATTTCATTTTAGCTTTTATTCAATTTTTAGGTAGGTGGATTTGAGAGTTTTAAGATTTTGAGTTGCTCTGGCGACTTATCACAAGAAATAAAGCACAAAACGATAGAGAGAGAGAGAGAGAAAAGACCGAACTAGAAAAACATTTGGAAAAAATAACACGACTCAGGCAGGTCTGACGGTGGTATGACGCCAACACAATTCCGTTTCCAGCGGTTGTTTTTTTTTTTGTTAAAAGAAATAAAAAAAATGTTATTCACAGTTTGTTGTCTCATTTGAATGTTGTTGCTTTTTGTTTTGTTTCGCTTTTTTTTGCGAGCAAAAAGTTCTTTACACTCAATTAAAATTCTAAAACAGAAGTCGATAAATATCTTTAAAATTATATGTTTTTTGTTTTATTTGTGGTTGTTGTTTTACTATTGGCTTGTTTTCTGTTCGGAAAAAAGTATGTTAGGCCGTTTTCGCTTTTGTGGCAAAACCGCAAAACATTGTTTGGATTTTTTAGAGATTTTTGTCAAGCGTTGTTTTTTTTTTTCTTAATTTCGATTTGGTTTTGTTTGACATTGTAGCAGTAGATGGGCGTGTTACGGCTTGTAACCTATCACAGATATCTCAATATTTTATTGCAATTTATTTGTTTTTCTATTTGGGTTTGCATTTTGTTGAAGTTCCAATTAATGGTTTTGTCTGTTTGAAACTAGGTGGCAACGCCCATGGGCATTTTACTTGCTGAGGTGACACACATATAAATAAAAGATCTAATCAGATTTTAAAATGCATTTTTTTTATTATTTTTTAAAACATGTCTTTGAGGGGATAATTTGTATAGATTATTTGGATTCCTGAAAAAGTTTGAAAAATTTGGAAACAGGAATTACAGGGTGAGATAAAAAACTGCAACAAAGTCTAACGCCATAATTCTTACATTTTTTTTTTAATTTTATTGAATGAAAGCAAACAATGTCGGAAATAGCATCAAATTTTAGAATAAGTTTGGTCACCTTTGGCACGAATTATGGCCTTCAAACGGCCAATGAAACCGTCACACGCTTCCCGAATGTTGCTCTGCCGTATTTTTGCCCATTCTCGGCGAAGCGCTTGCTTGAGGTGATCGACACTTTCGTATTTTTTAGTGTCAACCTTGCTTTCCAAAATACTCCAGACACAATAGTCCAACGGATTGGTATCCGGAGATTTTGGTGGCCATTGTACGCTGGAAATGAAGCGAGGAACCTCATTTTGTAACCATTCTGGGGTGGCGCGTGCTAAATGCGATGCTGCTGAGTCCTGTTGGAATGTCCAAGGTCTGCGGCCAAAATATTTGCGTGCTCAAGGCTATAAAACACCCTTCAGAATATTTTCGCAATAATATTCGGCATTTATTCTGATGCCACGGTCGATTAATACGAGCGGAGAGCGACCATCGGCTGTTATGGCGTCCCACACCATCTCCAAGGCCGGCGCTTGAGTTCTAGTGGCCAACCGAAGGTGCACATTTTCAGCTGACCTTTTTGGGAAGTAAACACGATCATTTTGTTTGTTTACAAACTGCTGGACAACGAATGTTTTCTCATCGGAGAAAACCAAATTCGCCAGTTCACCACTTTCGGCCAAGCGAAGCAACTCTTTAGCACTTTTGAGTCTATTTTCTTTCAGTTGCGGTGTAAGTGCGATATGTTCAGCTCACGAGCCATTTTTTGGCCACTGCGACGCGGGGTTCAATCACGTCGCTTCTTTATTTTTCGAACCATTTCTGCTGATGTTGCTGTTTTCTTCCGTCCACTTCCTTGACGTCGGGCTACGCTACCAGTATCACGGTAACCAGCGATTGGACAAGACACAAAAGATTTATTCACATTTGAATTCTGCATTGCTCTAACGATAACCACTTGTGGTTTTCCAGCCAAATATAAAGAAATCACACTATCACACTTGAATTCCAACTGGAAAATTCTCACCAATATGCTTTTGTACGCTTGTAAACAATATAATGAGCTGTCACTGTAATAATTTTAACAGCTGTCGGACGAGTGGCTTAGAAATGACAGCAGTCTGAAGTTGGTTGCAGTTTTTTCATCTCACCCTGGATATTGACCTTTCGAAGAAGGACGATTTTTCAACAAAGAACGTGGAATTTGAAAATATTTTCTTATCTTTAAAAAAAAATTTTAAAAGGTTCTTTTTTAAAAAAATTTTTTTGCTCAATTTATTAAAAAATATATTTTTGTTAAATTTTGTTTTATTTTGACAGTGGGTGGAAAGATAGATTCCGATTTTCAAAAAAAAAAAATCCAAAATCCCCTTCTTTTTAGACATACAACTCTACCACATGTTTTGCTCTAAAATAAATATTTGCCAATATCGGGATAGTCATTTAGTCAGTCACTCTTCCATGAAATAAACTGCTCAGCCACTTTAGAGGAATTCAGCAGAAAATTCAATAATTTAAACAAGCAAGCACACCCTTCGGGCGGGCAGTTGTTAGTTGAATAAATATTGGAAAAATATCACTTTTTTGGCTGTCGGGAATATAAACAACCAAAAAAAAATCTGAAGATAAAACTAATGGTTGGGATACATATATATTTTTAAACAAATATTCAAATGTCCATGTGAGAGTGTGTAAACATTATTAACGACCATAAATTTCTTCTTCGATTTGGGTATTCTCTTCAAAAATGGACAATTGTTTATTTAGTCATTTCGCTTAATGACGACACAGCTCTATGAACGGAAATCGCGCACATTACCTTATTGACAACATTTTGCGTTTGACGGATGTATGAAATTGGCATTGATTTCCAACAACGTTTTGGGTATTTTTACAAAATTTAAAAAAATAAAAATGAAAATCTTGGTACTCACATAAATTAGACCAGAATAGTATCTGTCTTTGATGTTGTGCAAGACGGACGCTTCGTTGAGACATGTCAGTTCGGCCATATCCTCGACTTTGTCGAATTTAGGCGGATTCATTTTTTGTATGTCGTCACGCAGAACCATGACCCGCTTACCCGTTTCGGTAAGTTCGACTTCGACTTCGTCGCCATGTTCACGTTTAATACTGGCAGCACAGAAACCCTGCAAGAAATAACCAAGAGAGAAATAAAAAATTAAAATTATGAAATCTGGTTTATATTATTTCAACAAAGGAGATATCTGAGAAAAAACTCGTTTTCTGTAACTATTTAAATAATTTATATATCAACGAATGCGTTGTATCAACCATGTGGATAATATACTTATCCATAAACTTTGATATTTTATTTATGCATAAATGTGGACAATGCATTTATCCGCAAACGTGAATAAGGCATTTATCCAAAAATTTGAATTTTAATAATTTTTTATCCACAAATGTGGATAACTTATTTATCCGCAAACAAATGTAAATAATTTATTTTTTCAAAAGCAGATGTGTTTTATCCATGAGAATAATTGATTTATCCGCAAATGTGGATAATTTATTTATCCACAAATGTGGATACTTTATAAATACCAACGTGGTTAATTTATTTATCCATATACGTGGATAATAAATGTATCTGAATTATGGATAATTTACATATCCGCAAACGTGGACAACTTATCTCTCCACAAATCCACAATGTGGTTAATTTACTTATCCGTAAATGTGGATAGTATGTACAGGGTGAGATGAAAGAACTGCAACCAACTTCAGACTGCTCTCATTTCAAAGCCACACGTCCGACAGCTGTTAAAATTATTCCAGTGATAGCTCATTATATTGTTTACAACCGTACAAAAAAAAAGTTATTCGTGATGGAATTCAAGCGTGATAGTGTGATTTCTCTATATTTGGCTTGTAAAGAAGCGACTTGATCGAAACCCGCGTCGCTGTGGCCGAAAAATGACTCGTGAGCTGAACATATCGCAATATTCCATTCGGCAAATATTGAAAAATGAGCTCGGGGTAAGGCTTTTGAAATTCCAAAAAATGCAAGAACTTACATCGCAACAGAAAGAAAATAGACTCAAGAGAGCTAAAGAGAATTTGGTTCTCTACGATGAGAAAACATTCGTTGTCCAGCAGTTGTCCTGGAATGGGCCAAGATATCGCATAGCAATATTCGGGCAGCGCGTGACGGTTTATTCGCCGTTTGAAGGCCATAATTCGTGCCAAAGCTGACCAATTCGAACAAATCTAAACTTACTCTAAAATTTGATTCTATTTTCGAAATTTTTTGCTTTCATTTGATGAAAAATTAAAAAAAAAATTATGGCGTTTGACTTTGCTGCAGTTTTTTAATCTCACCCTGTATATTCATGATCACCATAAAATTCTAAGTCGATGTCCGTCTGTTGAAATCACGCGATACAGCCCACATTATTCAAAATTTGGCACAATAATTTGTATTGTATCTAGGATGGTTGGTATTGGAAATGAGATATATCGGCCCATGTTTTGGAATAGCCGCCACATAACGTTGCCTTCGGATATTCGGTATTTTGACGATTTTCACCACTTTTTTTTCACAGATTGGTCTAAAAATGAGTTCTAGCTCCGGTAGCGAAGCATTGTATGTAGGGGTCCACGTTTTTGTACCTCCCGGTATTCTGCATTTTGATGTTTTTCGCCATATTTTTTACGGATTTGTCTAAAAAAATTGTATTTGTAGGTCATAATGAGTTCTAGTTCCGGTGGCGAAACATATTATATAGTGGTCCACGTTTTCCTATAGGGCACATATAACGATGCACACCGATATTCAGTATTTTGATAGTGCTAGTCTCTTTTACCCACGAAATTGTTTCAAAGTTGGTAGTTAAGAAGATTTGGTAGATGGCAATCCTTGAAGTATAAAATTGTCTATAGAGGTTCCTGTTTTGGTGTGGCCCCATATAACGGCCTCGCCCTTTTTATGGTTTTTGAAATGTTGCTGTTATCTAAGCGCTCTAACTGGTATTTGTAGTTTAATGTGGAACACGTTTAAATTCAGATACTTATATACAAAAATGTTTCCTTTATTCAATGGTGGGAGGTATTAAAATTTCGGCCCGGCCGAACTTAAGGTTTTTTTACCTGTACCTGTAAAAGTCCACTTTTATTGACCTTCAAGCTCCCTATTTGAAGTTGTTATTCATCTCATTCCCTTATTTATCCCCCTTCTTCTATTTCAAGCTTTTGTTTACTTTACCAATTAATTATGATTATTAAAAAAACCCAAATGCATTCCTTCACGCAGAGAGCCACAGAGAGTGACAATGGGAATTTCCACTTTATGGCTATGAGAAGGAAGGCCTTTTGTTATCATGTGTATGCCGTAATTCAAAGGCAACTCTGGATTACTTTGAGTAACTCACTCTCATTTTTTCTATTTTTTCATTCTCCTCGGGCATCTTTTGTGTGGTGTATTTCTAAATATGATGCATGTGTGCAGTAATTTGTGTTACTACGAGAGAGCGAGGAGATGTAGCATCAATCTCCACCATAATACCGGCATTACTGCGAATTTCATAATGCTCTTTTCTCCTCCCTCGCCTTAACCTCTCACTCTCTCTATCTCTTGCTCTCTGTTACTGTAATTTACTTTATGCCGGATTTTATGGGATTACTGCAAATTGGTATTTGTTTATTTTTCTCCGTTTCAATGTGTTTGTAAGTTTGATGCAATTTTTGCATCACGATATGGCGGCGGCTGCCAAAGCCCCAGAAAAAAATACACACAATGACGGCGTTGTTAAAGAAGAAGAAGATGAGTGCAACAGCAGCAAACTAAACAAGTTCAAGGCTCTGTAAATGAAATTCCTTCAACTTGACGTTTAAACTTAATGAAAAATGCAACACAATTCACAAAGTTGTTGCAACGAAGTGGAGAGAGCCAACCAGACAACAACAGAATCCAATAAGAGGAAGAGAAGGCAACGAGATGATGGGATGAAATTCAGAGAAGAGAGAAAAATATAAACACCAATGAAATATATCCGTGAATCGAATCAACTGTTTGAACGTGTTGTTGTGTTACAGAATAAAGCATCTTCTGTTTCTTCTTCTACTTCTTCTTCTCATTTTGAAAATAAATTCAATTACATCCGATTTATGGGTTTATGGTATATCTGAGAAGATGTGTTTATATTAGCAGCGAGGCAGGGCTGTTTTGTGTGTCGGAATTTTGCGTGCCTGCTGCAGTAGATGCAAAAAAAAAGAAAAATGCAATTCAATGCTGTTGTTTATTTTCTAATAATAGGCGCGTGAAAAAAAAACTAGAGAAACAAAATTTTGCAGTTGTTGTATTTGTATATCAATGTTATTCTTGGCACAATTGTTTGGGGCATGAAATTTATTGTTCGTTTTTTATGCTTTTATTTTGGGGGATTAAAAAAAATTATATAGGTTATCAATAACATAGTATTTATCTTTGAAATAACCAGAAGACCCGTTGAAGGTCTCACCGATGTATCCTGCAATGTCCTTCTCAATCATTTCGGATGGATGGGTCCATGGCTCAATAAAGAAACTAGGAAAAATGCAACTCCATACCGGAGCCTTAGAGGAGAGGTCTAACGGCCAAAAATTAGATTTCTCAGAAAATACAGGGTGAGATAAAAAAAACTGCAACAAAGTCAAACGCCATAATTTTTACATTTTTCTTTAATATTTTTGAATGAAAGCAAAAAATGTTGGAAATAGCATCAAATTTTAGAAAAAGTTTAGATTTGGTCGAATTGGTCACCATTGCCACGAATTATGGACAATGAAACAAATAACTTTTTTTCTGGACAATTCGCACAAAAATGCTTTTGTGCGCTTGTAAACAATATTCATTATATTACTGTTACTAGAATAATTTTAACAGCTATAGCACGAGTGGCTTAGAAATGAGCAGTCTGAAGTTGGTTGCAGTTTTTTCATCTCACCCTGTATATAAAAATATATCATTTCAGAGGCTACATCGGTGGCAGGACTATCATGTACCAAAGTCCCGCAGAAGTCCTGTATTAGGTATTCTACCCAAGGGAATACATTTATACATAGAAATTAAGTGTTATTATTATCCATTTACCCTCCCCGTCTCCCTTAAAATCATTCTGTCAACCTAAAAATTTGGAGTCACAAAAAACTGCCAACCATTATCTCCCAGAAAACTACAAATTCCTCCAACCAAATCAAACATTACTCTATGTTGAGGAGGGGTGCAAATGTCAAGGAAAATAAAAGAAATAAAAATTTCATAATTGTCAAAAGATAATTCCAAACTTTTGTGTGTGTGTGTGTATTTTTTCAAGCAAACATTAATTTGACACAGAAGCAACGTACACTCACAGTCACGAGCGTTTTAAAGAAAATGTATGTCACATACTTATCTGCTTTTTTATGACGGTTACATATTTTACTCACTCACAAAATATTTTTTTTTTTTTTTATTCTTGTTACTGTTGCGCTGCTACCGGTTTGATGTGGCGGCTCACTGCCACCGACAACAACAAACGCAAATTAATAATAAGTTGTTATTTTTGTTGCTTCAGTTGCTTGGCTGCACCCATAGAAGAGTTATGAGATAAAAACAAAAACAAGCAACAAAAACAACATCGTTATTAAAATTCTTAAAGGCCTGCCAGCTACCAGTATTCATTTGGGGTGCTCAATGTTGAAGGTGTGTGTATGAGAGTTGGTTGAAAAAAATATATCCCAAAAACGGAACAATGTTCTCTGAAAATTTCGAGATGGGTTCAAAAAATAACTCTGGCAGCTCCTCGATAGAGACACCGAGCAGCTCGTCCATAGGGACACCGAGCAACTCGACGATAGGGACACCGAGCAGCTCGTCCATAAACTCTCTTTAGACTCTCTTCATGCTAGTCTCCGAGCATAGAGAATTGGAGCAACTCGTCGATAGAGACTCCGGACGCCTCGTCGATAGAGACTCCGAGCAGCCCCCGTTAGGGTCTCTTATAGATTCCCTTCAGAATCCCTAAACTCTCTTTAGACTCCCTTCATGCTAGCCTTTAAAGACTCCCATCAGCTCGTCTAGCAAGACTATACATGTGCAGCTAATCTACAAAGACTCCATATCTTCAGGTTCGTCCCTTAAGATCCCTATCTCAAGCTCGTATATACAGTGGTCTATAGATACCCGGTCTATAAAGTCCCGTCTATAAAGATCCCTTCTATAAAAACCCGGTCTATAAAGACTCGCTCCAGCTAGTCTATAAAGACGCTATCTATAGGGACCCGCTCCAGCTGGTCTAAAGACTTTCTGCATCTGGTGTATTAAGACTTCCAGATTCCAGACTTTTAAGCTCCAACATTACGTTCTATAATAATAATAAAAACCGCACATTATAGTAAGCCACAACGACATGACAACAAGCGAATGCAAGTCTGACAGGCGAGCAGACTAGCTACCATTGCTAAGAATATCATAACCAAACAAAATAGTTAAAAAAATTAAAAAAAGAATGAAAGTGGTTTTACTAGAAATGCGGCGGTTATGTTCAGAAAGAACAAGAAAGTAATAATAAATTACTTCCACCAACACACAATGCATGCAACAAGAACAACAACAAATAGTGGCGGCAGCGGCGGCTTTTACCGGCCACAATAATCAGAGAAAAAACAAGAACAACAAAAACAACAACAATGAAAATACCACAATAATTACATTCACCTACTGCAGATTCATTCAACAATTCATTTATTGTTGTTTTTCCTGTTGGTGTTGTAGTACGGAGTAAGATAAAGCAACAACTCTCATCACTCATTTACTCGCCCGACCGGTTGGTAAGGTAGACGACATTTAGTGAAAGAGAAAAGCGTGAATAAGAAACATAAGAGAAAAACCATTACATTTCTTAATATATGAGTGGAAGAGAGAGAGAGAAAAGGAATTATAGACAATGGCCATAGAAAAGTAGAGGAGCACTAAGCAATTAGACAACATAACTTTTTAATGGAATAATTATAATAAATATAAATTTCATAGACAAATTAATTGTAAATTCTATTGTTGGTTGTGCAGAGTTGTCTTATTTTTATAGTTGAAAAGAATATATATTTTTTTGAAAGGTGTAATGGAAAGAAGAGCTATTACTAATTATTATTAAGAGAGACAACTCTAAGATATTGAAAAACCTTTTAAGATTTACTAACTGATTGTGACGAGCTGAAATTATGATTTTATACATTCAGAGTCTATATCTATATAAAAGAGGAAAATGTTTGTACGTTTGATTGTTTGTAATTTATAGGCTCAAAAACCGCTGAACTGATTTTCATGAAATTTTGCCGGCATATAGCATCGCCTGAAAGTAAAATAGGTTATATATATTTTGAACTGGGAACTGGAGATATAGCATCAAAATTGGAGGTACCTCCAAAAAAATTAGATACTGTATGCAAAAATGTTTTGATTGGTTAAAAATATAGTCTTCAAATTTGAGATGTTTGACGGAATTTGGTACAGCAATAAATTTACCAAATTATATTTAATTGATTCAGATTTGGATATAGCTTCCATATATTTTTTCGGCCGATTTTGTGTATTTGATGCACAGACCACGCTATGTACCTCACCTTTCAAGAAAATTTCTAATGCGTAACGGGATTTGATACAAAATATTTTTTTCTAAATTATATTGAAATCGGTGCAGGATTAGTTAGGTCATATGCATTGCTACCTCGAATTCCACTGATAGGAAAAATGCGATTCATATTAAAAAGATAGCAATTTCCTATATATTTGGCATTTCATATAAATTTGTGTATAACATTTGAAATGCATATAAAATCAAAAGGAGTAGCAAAGCGCGACGGGATCAGCTAGTCTTGACTATTCATACTCGCTACAAAAATTCACGAATAGAACTGTCTAGCGTGCAGTTCGTTAATAAAACACCCAGTTTTAACTTTTTCTATAGAGGGCCTTAGCCTCAATTCGTCTATAAAATCTTTCAGTATTTAATTGGACTATATAGAATCCTATTGTATACAGGGTGAGATAAAAAAAACTGCAACAAAGTTAAATGTCATAATTTTTACATTTTTTCTTTAAATTTTATTGAATGAAAGCAAAAAATGTCGGAAATAATAAATTTTAGAATAAGTATAGATTTGTTCGAATTTGTCACCTTTGACACGTATTATGGTCTTCAATCGGCCAATGAAACCGTCACACGCAGCCTGAATTTTTCTCTGTGGCATTTTGGCCCATTCTCGGCTAATCGCTTGCTTGAGGTGATCGACACTTTGGTATTTACCCAAGACACAATAGTCCAACGGAGATTTTGGTGGCCATTGTGCGATGGAAATGAAGCGAGGAACCTTATTTTGTAACCATTCTTGGATGGCGCGTGCTGAGTGCTATGATGCAGAGTCCTGTTGGAATGAAATGCGGTCAAAATGTTTGTGTACCCAAGGCATTAATACACCCTCCAAAATATTTTCGCGATAATATTCGGCATTTATTTTGATGCCACGGTCGATTAATACGAGCGGAGAGCTTTACCCCGAGCTCATTTTTCAATATTTGCCGAATGGAATATTGCGAAATGTTCAGCTCATGAGCCATTTATCAGGCACTGCGACGCGGGTATCGATCAAGTCGCTTCTTTACTATTCGAAGCATTCTACTGATGTTGCCATTTTCTTCCGTCCAATTCCTTGACGTCGAGCTACGCTACCAGTATCACAGTAACGAGCGATGGTACGAGACAAAAAAGATTTATTCACATTCAAATGCTGGTGTGCTCTAACAATAGTCACTTGTGGTCTTCCAGCCAAATATATAGAAACCACATTATCACGATTGAATACCATCACGAATAGCCTTTTTTCTGGAAAATTCCCAGCAAAATGCGTTTGTAAGCTTGTAAAGGATATAATAAGCTGTCACTGGAATAATTTTAACAGATGTCGAAAGATTGGCTTAGAAATGACAGCAGTCTGAAGTTGGTTGTAGTTTTTATTTTATTTCACTCTGTACAAAGTCCTATCCTGTAATATTGTCTCTCAAAAAACCCTGCTTTTGGGTTGCTCATAAAATCTACCAGCCAACCGACCCTATGCGAATACTCTCCACTTTCGTCTATAAAAATTCCAGGTTTTTGATCTTATATATAAACTTCAGAATCGGTCCAGACTTCAAGTTCGTTTTTTGATCATTTTTAGGGTTCGCAACTTTCACTTGTCTAAGAAGGCTCCCAAGGTTTGTCTACAGATACTTCCTTGAAAATTTACCATAAATTCGTTCAAAAACCTCTTCAAATCACGACTGAACTTTGAAGAACACCCTCCTTCAAATCATGTTTATGAATATGTGTTGAATTCCACGTCGTAAATCAAACATTGTTAGTTTTCGTTCTTTCCCAATATTTCATTTGAACCTTTGTCGGCAACTTATAAGAGAGAGAGAGATATGGTCAGATTTAAAACAGACTCAGTTATTTTATTTATAAGACATTCTAACTCGCCCACGTTAGTTTAAATTTGTTTGACTTAAAAAAGTTTCGTTAGTCTTTATTCTTTCTTGTTTCGTTTCGTTTTTTTCCGCATTTTTGGAGAGCTTTATTTATTGTTGCTTGTGCAACGTTAATGGTTGAAGAACATAGTTTGATTGAAAAAAGTTGCCTTAGGTTGTATTTTTTTTTTTTGGGCAATCGGCTTTTTCTTCCACTTCGTTGAAACTGTTTACAGATGCCTGAACAAATTTGAACAAAATTTTATGTGAAAGAATAGAAACTACTGATTTATAATAAATGAAGAACTACAGAATAATTGCATGACTGCTGTAGTTTGCGGAAATTTGTTTAAGGAAGTTTAACAAACAATGTGATTTTTTCTTGGCCCAAGAGGGGTGAGGGGGCAGAAAGGGATAGAGAGAGAGAAAGGTGTAGAAAAAACTTCGACAATAAAATGAGGCTTCGTCTCAGGAACGCCCGCAGTCGAACTTCGATAAATTTCAAAGACGTTGAATATTCCTGGAAGTCCTGTGGCCACTTCGCCGATCCCAATAAGTAATAACAATACTATCTGCACTATATAGGAAGAGTTCTCTAACGTCACGTACCAATTTCTAAGATTTCCATACAGATGTCATCACATGGAATTTATTTAATTTCTCTATAATTGTTTATTATATGCCTACTACTACTGTTATTTGACATTGTTATAGAGAAAATCAATGCTATTTGAATTGAATATTAATTATCAGGCAATAAAAATGTTGTCTATTACTGCGAACAATTGTAACGGAAAATTTTAAAATGATATTATTTTTAGTGGAAGCTTTTATAGACACGACAAGGAGGAAAGATTGATCCGGAAGTCCTTATAGACGAGCCGACTATATAGACTTTATATGGAGGGAGTTTTTTTAGACCAGCTGGAGTGGATCTTTATAGACGATGTGGAGCGTCATATTAATAGACGAGTAGGTGCGTCGGGGTGGATCGTTGTCTCTATATGCGGGCTGAAGTATCGTCTTTATAGACGAGCCGTATGAGGGTTTTATAGACTAACTGAAGCGGCTCTTTATAGACCAAGTGCAGAGGTTCTTTATAGACCAGCTGCAGTGAGTCTTTATTGACCAGCTGGAGCGAGTCTTTATTGACCAGCTGGAGCGAGTCTTTATAGACCAGCTGGAGCGAGTCTTTATAGACCAGCTGGAGCGAATCTTTATAGACCAGCTGGAGCGAGTCTTTATAGACCAGCTGGAGCGAGTCTTTATAGACCAGCTGGAGCAGGTCTTCATAGACCAGCTGAAGCGGGTCTTCATAGACCAGCTGAAGCGGGTCTTCATAGACCAGCTGAAGCGGGTCTTCATAGACCAGCTGAAGCGGATCTTCATAGACCAGCTGAAGCGGGTCTTTATAGACCAGCTGGAGTGGACCTTTATAGACCAGCTGGAGTGGACCTTTATAGACCAGCTGGAGTGGACCTTTATATTATAGACGAGTTGGAGCGTTGGTTCTATATGCGAACTGGAGAAGTTCTTTATAGACCAGCTGGAGAGGTTCTTTAAGGACCAGCTTTAGCGGGCCTTTATAGACCAGCTGAAACGTCGTCTTTATAGACAAGCCGTCTTTATAGATCAGTTGGAGATCAGGTATTTAGACGAGCTGGGGAGCGGGTCTTTATAGACCAGCAGGAGCGTCGTCTTGATAGATCAGTTGTAGAGCGGGTCTTTAGACTAGCTGGAGGTCGTCTTTATGGACGAGCCAAAGGTCGACTTTATGGACCAGTTGGAGAGCGGGTATTTATAGACGAGCTGGAGAGCTGGTCCTTAAAGACCATCCGGATAGCGGGTCTTTATAGAAGAGCCAAAGGCCAGAGAGTCTTAAAATGGTAACGAGGTATTTTTTGGGGGGAAGACCTTCTAGTGGTCTTCTGTGGAGAGAAATACTTGTAGAGATCCTCTGTGTAGGCGAATGTTTCTAGAGGTCTTCTGTGGAAAGATGTCCATCTAGAGGTCTTATGTGGAAAGATGTGGAGAGAAGTCCTTCGGGATGTCATCTAGAAAAAGTAGACCTCCCAAATGTCTTATTTCATAGATAACCTCTTCTGTGAAGACGAAAAGGACTTTAAGAGGTCTGCTATAGAGAGAAGACTTTAGATTGGTCTTCTACAGAAAGAAGAGCTTAGAGTGGTCTTGTACAGAGATAAGAGCTTAGAGAGGTCTTCTATGGAGCGAAGACCTCCGAGAGATCTTCTTTATAGAGAATACCTTCTTAGGGTCCTCTATGAAGAGACTTCCTTTAATAGGTCATCTATGGAGGGGATACCTTCGAGAGGTCTTCAATGGGAAGGGGACCTTCTTCTTAAGAGAGAAGGCTTCGAAGTGTCCTCTGTGAAGAGAAGTCATTTAAGAGTTCATCTATGGAGAGAATTCTTTCGAGCGATCTTCTAGGAACATCCGAAAAGTCTCTAAGGGAGAGAAGACCTTCAAGAAGATTTCTATTGAGAGACCTTTTAGAGCACTCCCATAGACTTTTGAGTGATCTTCCACAGAGAGAAGACCTTAGAGTGGTCTTCTACCCCTTCTTGGGGTCCTCTTTACAGAGAATTCCTTTAATAGGACATCTATGGAGTAGAGAAGACTTAAAAGAAGACATCTATTGAGAGAAATTTTTAAGCACTCCCATAGACAGAAGCCCGTTGAAAAAAGATTTTTAGACACAAATCGATATCCATTTAAAAGTCTTTTGTAGGCCACAGATATTTTGAATGTCATTTTCAGGCAAAAAAAAAATTTAAAGGATTCACATAGGCAGACGACCGTTCAATAATTTTTCTTTTGGAAGGAAAAAATGCTTTTTGCCATTTAAGAACTTCAAAAATGTTTTCTCATTTTTCGACTGGCAACGCGATGCAACATTTTCGGAATTTTTAATTACGCGTCCTCTTAGAAGGAAATGTCTCTGAAAAAGGTTCCCATCAATATTCAAAACAATAAATTTAAAAAAAGGAAGCAGAAACAAAATATGCATAGACATGAAGTCATCCAATGCAATGGCAACAACAATGCGCTTGTCCAAAATTAAAGGTTCAGCGATTTCGAGCGGATTCAATTACAGCGCACCGCAACTGATGCTGCTGCTGTTGCTACTGTTTCAAATGAAATTTTGCATAACAAAAACAAAGCGATGGTCAAACTGCAAAATGACAATATGATGAGTTGGCAACTGAGTGGGTGGTTGGATCGCTGCTTAACATTTTGTGGTCCAATGGCAACCAATCTAAATTTCCGTTTTGTTTTTTTTTTTCTTTTTTTGTTTAAAAAAATATATATTTCATGTGAATATTGAATGAAATAATATATTTAAAAACATGTCAATAGTAAATTTTGGGTTGATTATATTACAGGTTTTTTTCAGTTACAGAGCTAGATGAGAAGAAAGAGGAATTTTCAGTTTTCAAAAGATTGATGTTCGAAAAATTCCCATAAATTTTAATTAGTAAAGAAGAATGGATATCAAAAGAATATGCTAATTCGAAAAAAGAGGTTTGCAGAGATTTTTGGGTGGTTTACTCATTTGTATGGTGCTCAGTGTTTCAAAAAGTAGTTTGGAATTGATAAAGGAATTCCCATTATTTTTTGATGAAAAGGAATTTTACTTTTTACGAACAGTATTGGCTTGTTTGTTCGGGATACCATAGTATTTTGTTGGTGAAAAATGGTTTTATAAAAACAACAATAAAGGGATTAAGCCTGACTATTTTGCAACAACAAAATTTTACGTTTTTCTCCAACATTGACTCGAATTAAAGCAGAGAGTGCAACTCGCTACTGCAATTCAGAGAAATCGCTGTTCCTTCAACTCATAGGGTGTTCTATATCTTAAAGGCCTATAGAAGTTCTTTGTGGGAAGTTTCTACCTGCCGAAAACCCCTAGGAGCCCTTCTGTCCATTGGAGAGATAAAACAATCTTCATATATATCAGCATTGGGTTTCTTTTCTGCTTCTTGACAGTTTTATGTAATGTATAGCTATTTTTGCCCATATGCAAACAAAAACCATGACAAAACGAAACAGAGTAAAAAAAACGTTATTCATTCCTCCACATAAGATATTAGCAAATTGAAGTATTCAATACTTAACCCACTGCCCAAGCCCACTCATCAATATTCCAATAACGCAACCACACTACATCAAACACAACCAACCAACCAAGCAGGCAAACCAATTCATTGGTTGGGCACATGTGTACTCCATATGTAATGTACATATGTACGACGATCGACCGATCGATCAGTCCGTCCCTCCGTCCGTCTCTCAGTTTGTTAAGAAAACAAACGACATTGCGGGCTAGCCGCATGGTTTTGTGGTATTAACTTTTACTTCATCATTGCGAGTGGGAACCAGGGGAGTTGGATGGTGCGGTCGGGCGGGGGCAGCACACAAACCCCAAATGAAATAACACTTTAAAATTTCATCTAAGATAATGGAGAAGTACACATTTAGTCAAATGGAGTCAACACACATACATCTCCATATACATACAAACACACACATATGTATGTATGTGCATGTGTCTCCATGTATCTGTAGATACATAATAATAAAGTATGCAAACATTTGTTTTATTTAATTTTTATTTTCCTTTTTTTCTTCTCATTTTTATGTACCACTTAAAATTTGTACAAATAAAGAGAGTTTGTTATTTGATTGTCGCTGACGCTTCGTCATTTGTTGGTGGCTTGATCACTTAATTATGCCAAATGAAGAAGAAAAAAGTAAGAAAACAAACAACATCACTCAAAAAATAAGTTGATTGACGTTTTTTGTTTCCCTACACTCTCGTACGAAAAAAAAGTGCACAAAAAGTGAAAAAAAGTTTTGACCATTTTGCACGATCCGATACGTGATCGATCAATGAAAGCATGAGAAATTTGGAGGAAGAAAAAAAGTGTTGAAAGATTTTTTTTGTTTAATTATTTTTAGCTTTTTTTTGGGTTGGGGGAAAACATTGGTCGCTATGGCTCCAATACGTAATTATTTATTTAATAGTTTTGCTTTTTTGTAGTTTTAAAAACAGCATTCAAATTTTCTTCGTACACACCTTTTTTATATTTTTCAACATTGAAGAAAAACGCTAAATTAGCCATACTGTACAAAAAATCGCTAAATTGATTCAATAACATTAATATCAACAGTTAATTAAATTTAAAGCTGGAATCTTAGAATTTGTTATCAAGGTAAGTGCAGGGTGAGATGAAAAAAACTGCAACCAACTTCAGACTGCTGTCATCTCTATGCCACTCGTCCGATAGCTGTTACAATTATTCCAGTGACAGCTCATTATACAGTTTACAAGCGTGCAAAAGCATTTCGGTAAAAATTTTCCAGAAAAAAATTATTCGTGATGTAATTCAAGCGTGATAGTTTGATTTCTTTATATCTGGCTGGAAAAAAAAAAACAAGTGGCAATTCTTAGAGCACTCCAGCATTTAAATGTGAATAAATCTTTTGTGTCTCATATCATCGCTCGTTACCGTGATACTGGTAGCATAGCCCGACATCAAGGAAGTGGACGAAAGGAAGCAGCAACATCAGCAGTAATGGTTCGAAAAGTAAAGAAGCGACTTGATCGAAACCCGCGTCGCAGTACCGAAAAATGGCTCGCGAGCTGAACATATCGCAATATTCTATTCGGCAAATATTGAAAAATGGGCTCGGTGAAATTCCAAACAGTGCAAAAACTTACACCGCAACAAAAAGAAAATGGACTCAAAAGAGCTAATGAGTTGCTACGCTTGGCCGAAAGTGGTGAACTGTCGAGTGTGGGTTTCTCCGATGAGAAAACATTCGTCTTACAGCAAACAAAATGATCGTGTTTACTTGCCAAAGAGGTCAGCTGAAAATGTGCACCTTCGGTTGGCCACCAGAACTAAAGCGCCGGCCATGGTGATGGTGTGGGCCGACATAACAGCCGATGGTCGCTCTCCGCTCGTATTTATCTACCTTGGCATCAGAATAAATGCCGAATATTATCGCGAAAATATTCTGGAGGATGTACTACAGCCTTGGGCACGCAAACGTTTTGGCCGCAGACCATGGACATTCCAAAAGGACTCAGCACCATCGCACTCAGCACGCGCCACCCCAAGAGTGGTTACAAAATGAGGTTCCTCGCTTCATTTCCAGGGTACAATGGCCACCAAAATCTCCGGATACCAATCTGTTGGACTATTGTGCCTGGAGTATTTTAGAAAGCAAGGTTGGCACTAAAAAATACCAAAGTGTCGATCACCTCCAGCAAGCGCTTCGGAGGGAATAGGCCAAAATACCGCAGAGAAACTTTCGGGCAGCGTGTGACGGTTTCACTGGCCGTTTAAAGGCCATAATTTGTGCCAAAGATGACCAAATCGAACAAATCTAAACTTATTCTAAAATTTAATGCTATTTCCGACATGTTTTGCTTTTATTTAATAAAATTTAAAAAAAAAAATGTAAAAATTATGGCGTTTGACTTTGTTTCAGTACGATCTTTTAGGGATTTTCATAAAACCAGCATTGAAAATATTAATAGTATGACGTCAGTCGCCATTATATTTCACTTAAAAATATACCCCTACTCTACTTACAGGGTACAAAGGTTAGTTAAAATTACAAAAAGTATATATCAAAATTTATGTATGTCATCGTTGTTGCTCGTACGTCGCTCGACCCATATGTGTGTGACAAATGCAATGTGACAGCTTAAAAGCGCCACTTACAAAGACGGTAGGTTAAAGTCGCAACGAACAAAATATGAAATCATAAAGTGAATGCATTTAGAAAAAATATGTTAATGTTGCAGAGTGAATATTAGGGTGTCCTGACATTAAAGATACAGTTCCACAATAAAAAAATACCAAAGAGTGTGACCTTCTAATTTCTGCTGATTTTAAAATAACATTCTTTGAATATTAACAACTCAGCTCAGGCAAATTATAATTAATAAAAATTATAATATGTTACGAAGTTGTCCCCTTCTTCACATCTTTACTTTTAGTAACACATTGGGTGTTGTATTTTTGCTTGGGTCTTAGTCTTCAGGTGTATGCATCCTAAAGTTGTAATTCCTAAAATTTAAACCTCATTCCATATTTCTTTAAAAAAAATATCATTTATATTGAAATTTGTTAAACACTACTCATTTTCACACAAAGTGATGCAGATTTGGCGTTTTTCTTTTGCATAATAAAACTTCTTACCAAGAAAACTGCTTAGCTCTCATAAAAAATAGTATTATTTTGTACTGAAATTGTAAAAACTAGTCTGGAGCACCACCCTCATAATATCGCCCGTCATAGGCATACAAACAATTTTTTGTTCCTCAAATATTTTATGCAACAATGATTTCAATGCCCAACTACACACATGCCTACGACCACCAAACATACATGCAAGTATGTGTGTGTGTTTGCCACACCAGCTCTACCTCTTGTATTATTATTATCATAGTTGAGTTCCTATATTATGAGGCATACCAAAGGTACGTTCATTTATTTCCGACTCATATCGCGGGCAACACACCGCTTTACATACATTACTATTTTGCTGTGTTTCTAGTTGGTAGCATAGTAAATTCCATGTTCGTTCTCTATGCTTCCCTTTCAACAACAGCATTTGTTGAAGTCAATCTTTGGCCAACATCACACACACACACACTGAAACATAGCCGAGATATGCCAGAATAAGTTCACAGCAACAAATATTGAACAATAGCACACATTTGTTACATGTTTGACCATTAATAACTAATAAGTTACCACAAAAAAGTGTAGGCTGATAGGGTAAGTGTACCAGTAGTCGGCACTTTTAGGATTTTCGCGTTTTTAATCGCTCACCATTCTGAGTGGAACATTTCAATTATTACAAAGTTAATTTATTCAGATTCGAAATTTTGTATAGTTTTTGCAATAATAAATAAAGTTTTAATAACATTTTATTAAATTTCAAAAATTTGTAGTTTTATTAAAACAATGCTTTTTTGCCAGTAGTCGGCACCACTTGCCAATTGTCGGTATGACATTTTCCAACAGTCGTCATACCAATTTTTTTGTAAGAATAATTAATAATAACAATAAATTAATTCATTAAAATGTAACATTTTTGTTTAGTTAAACTGATTCGACGTCTTTGTTGTACTTTTCTTAAGAATATGAATTGTTGAGTACCTTTACAGACAAAAATTTAATTTTTATTAGAATAAATCATCTTTTCTTAGCGAAATTGTGCACAAAGATAGCTTACAATATATTTGAAGTAAACAAAATATATTTAGTTATAATAGTTGCATTTATTTGGGCTTAAAAATAAAAAGTGCCGACTACTGGGACATGCCGAACTTAGGCACACTTACCCTATAACAAAAAAAAAAACAAGGGAACAGTGTTTTTGTGGTACGAAATAAATGAAATGGTTTGGAAAATCAAAAACTATTGAGGCAGAAAAAAGGGAGAATATCATGAAATATAACACCATAAAAGTGGCAACCCTAATTGTGTGAGATTTCGGTCAACTTCAATCTCAGTGATGTTAACACGGCGTTTTTCCGGTTCTAGTTAATCTTTTACAGGGTGATATGGAAAAATTGCAACCAACTTCAAACTGCTGTCATTTCTAAGCCACTCGTCCGACAGCTGTTACAGTTATTCTAGTGACAGCTCATTATATTGTTTACAAGCGTACAACAGCATTTTGGTGAGAATTTTCCAGAAAAAGGTGTCTCGTACCATCGCTCGCTACCCGTGATACTGGAAGCGTAGTAGCCCGACGTCAAGGAAGTGGACGGAAGAAAACAGCAACATCAGCAGAAATGGTTCGAAAAGTAAAACAAGCGACTTGATCGAAACCCACGTCACATTGGCCGAAAAATGGCTCAGAGCTGAACATATCTCAATATTCCATTCGGTAAATATTGAAAAATGAGCTCGGGGTAAAACCATTGACTTACAATGCAAAAAAAAACCAAAAGTGCTAAAGAGTAGCTCCGCTTGACCGAAGCTAGAACCCATTATAACCAAAAAAAACCGAATATAGCCGTTATATTGGGGTCTATACGAAGACGTGGACCTCCATAGGCAACTTTTGTCATAAGCCATTACAATATTCAAATACGAAACTTGATAAAAACAAGTAAAAAAGCTGTAAGTTCGGCCGGGACAACCTTGTATACCCTCCACCATTTGGAACGAATTTGGCAATTCTTAAAAACAATAAAATCCGTTAAAAATTTTGTTAAAATCTTAAAAATACCGAATTTAGCTGCTATATTAGTGTCTACGACGGCATTGTAACATTTGTCATAATCCATTACAATATTCAAATGCAAAACTTAAAAAAATCGGTAATAATGTAGCAAAAATCATCAAAATACAGAATATCGGGAGTTACCGTTATATGGGGGCTCTACGAAGACGTGGACCTGCACAGACAATTTTCTGCCTTAAGCTGTAGTATCCATTACGATCTTCAAAACCCAAATTTGAAACAATTCCGGTGAAAATTGTCGCTAAAATCATCAAAATACCGAATATCGGGAGGTACTGTATATGGGGGCTATACGAAGACGTGGAGTTGTACAGACAATCTCCTGACATAGGCTGAAGCATCCATTACGAACTTCAAATACCAAATTGGAAACAATTCCGGTGAATAATGTCGCTACAATCATCAAAATACCGAATGTCGGGAGGAGGTACCGCCCATTGCCCTATTTTAAATACCGAAAGTCCTCCAGACATAACATACATTAGAGTAAAATTTTATCAATCTACTACAATTCGTTCGGAAGCTAGAGTGATTTTCACAGACGGACAGACGGACGGACATCGCTAAATCGACATAGAATTTTATGCTGATCAAGAATATATATACTTTGTGGGGTCTTAAATGTATATTTCGAGGTGTTACAAATGGAATGACAAACTTAATATACCCTCCATACTATGGTGGAGGATATAAAAATCCGTTGAATAATGTAGCTAAAAACATCAAAATACCGAATATAGGTAGGCACAATTATATCGGGGCTATACGAAGAGCTGGACCTGCGTATACAATGTTCTGTCACAGCCTGTTGTACAAATTAGGAACTTAAATAACAAAAATTTCAAACAATTTCAGTGAATATTGTACCTAAAATCGTCAAACTACCGAATATAGGGAGGTACTGATGGGGGGGTCGGGCCTATACGAAGACACGCACCTGCATAGGCAACTTCCTGTCATAGACTACAGTTCCCATTACCAAAAATATGTAAGACCTTCGGAGTTACTCAAAGACTACCAAAATTTTAATTCCATTGAAATTATTTCCACAGATAACCGCAAAATTGTCATCACTGCTCGTCTACATTTTTGTCTCTCTTAAACTGTATCTGCAAATATCTCTCGTTAAGTTTATGAGTGATATATCTATCTTCCTTCCCCTTTTTTGTCTCTCATTACCAACATAATGGGCTGTGGTGAATTATCGAAGCGGGCCACAATATTACGCTGTTCGGTTTCAGCTGGCACAGCAATGACGACGACGACGACAATGTGTTAAAATCTTGATTGATTTTTAACTACATTTTTATGGCGATTTTTTAACGAAATAAATAAAAAATAAGCTCGAAGAATTCTTAAGCCTGACAGTCGCAATGCAAGACAATATGGAGAAAAGGGAGATGTGGGGAAGCGTGAGGGAATTTTAGGTAATTAATGAAATGCGATGAAAAAACCCAAGATTCTTTTACACACACACACACAAAACAACGAGCGTCTGAAAGAAAGAAAATATTTTTATGGTCTTAAATTTAAATTAATAATAAAAGTATATTTTTTTTGTATTCCATATCAATTGATATGAAATGAAACTGCGAGCGGACTGGGTGGCAGGCAGCTAGTCAGACAGCCAGCCAGCCAGGCATGGTAACTAATACGGAATGCAAAAATCTGTCACAAAGAATGAGAAATGGGCGCGAAGTAAACGTAGACAGTCATACGCTGCTGCTGCTGCTGCCACTAACTCGCTCAATCGATAAAGCAACCAACAATGGGGTGTTTATAAATTCTGAAGGCGTTTCGTTTTGGTGGCAATGTTGTTGTCAAACAATTTATGTTTATTTATTGTTACTTGTATTGCCCGCTTGACTACCCTCCCGCTGCACCGACCATTTTTTCCTCTGGCCATTGGATCGATTGATCGTTTGGTTCAATTGCTATTGGCTTATTAATTGAAAACTTTTTTTATGGAAATGGGTTACAAAATAAAGAATTTTTTCAAATACCACACACAAGCATGCAACATAATACACATTTTTTTCAAACCCAAATTTTGTATTCTTCAAAATCTGAAAAATCAATAAAATTTGTTTAAGTGCCCAACCCAATTTCTGTAAAATTTGTATTCCAATAATTTCATATATTGCCAAATCCCCAATTACAAATTCTTTCATTTCATTTGATAAGCAACAATAACAAAAAGGCACATCAGAAGAATACCCCCCAAAAAATATTAACAATAACATACAAGAAAAAAATTAAATGAAATGAAATGCCAGTAAAGAAGCGCGCAGACCATCGTCAAAAAAGTTCATTAACCCAAATAAGAAAAGAAACTGGCAAAAAAAACGTAATACAACAAAAAAAGAAAAGAACGCTCGCTCGGCACACAACACAAGCTTGCTGCTTCTCAAGAATACCAACCAACCAACCAACGAAAGTATTAAAGACGTCAACGAAGGAAGACGAACACCAGAAACCTAACTCGTCGAATAATGTTGAATTAGCACAATGACAATAAAAGCTTTTGTTCGCCAACACCAACCCATCAGCCAGTCAACCATTGACAGATGGGGAAATCATCAACATCAACACCAAAATAAATACCCATCATCATCACCATCATCATCGTCATAATGAAGTTTGAAATTCGTTTAGGAATATTTACAAAACAATAGAACGTTTTATAGAATTGTTAATAATAGTTTAATTTTCAATAGAAAATAAGACAACAAAGTTCTAAACAAATCAGATAATTTATAGATTCATCAGAAGGTAGACATTTTAATGGGCGATTTGGTTTGAGGCTCAAAAAACAAAACTTCTTCGATAGGAAAGGTCTTAAAGTTTTAGAACTCTGTTTGAATGCTTGTCCGGGAGGTATGCAGGGAGACCCTAAGGCTCAGGCCCAACCAAAAGCATTACTTTTTGGCATTTTTAATACGCTCCACCTTGAAATACCCCAAACTTTTCATTCCGTTTGTAACATCCCTAAATATTCATCGTAGACCCCATAAAGTATATATATTCATAATCCGTATAAAATTCCAAGTCGATTTAAAAATCTCCGTCATTCTGCCTGTTGAAATCACGACACACCCCATATCAACGTAGTGCTTCAAAAATTGGCGGAAATTGGCTTTGTATTGTGTCTAGGATGGTTGGTATTAAAAATGAGATATATCGGTCCACGTTTTGGAAGAGCCACCATATAACGGTACCTCCCGATATTCGGAGTTTTGATGATTTTCGACACATTTGCCCACGGATTTGTCTAAAAATTAGTATTTTTGATCATAATAGGGTTTAGCTCCTGTGGCGGAACTTAGTATGTATAGGTTCACGTTTTCAAATAGCCCCCATATAACGACACCTCCCGATAGTCGGTGTTTTTATGATTTTTGCCACATTTTTCCACGGATTTGTCCAAATATTGGTTTTTGTAGTTCGTAATAGATAGATAGATAGCTCCGGTGGCAGAACATGTTATATATAGGTCCACGCTTTGGTATAGTCCCCATATAACGGTACCTTTTGGTATTTTGATGATTTTTGGCACATTTTTCCACGGATTTGTCCAAAAAATAATGGTATTTGTAGTTCGTAATGAATAGTCCCCACAAAATGGGACTTCCGGATATTCCGTATTTTAATAATTTTCGGCACATATTTCCATTGTTTTGACTAAAAATGTGTATTTGTAGTTCATAATGGGTTCTACCTCCGGCGGCAGAACATTGAAAATTTAGGTTCACGGTTTCCTTTAGAGCACATATAACGATACCCACCGACACTCGGTGTATTGATAATCCTTGTCACATTTACCCACGAAATTGTTTGAAATTTGGCATTTAAGAAGATTTGGTAGATGACAATCCTTGAAGTATAAAATTGTCTATAGAGGTTCCACTTTTGGTATTGCCCAATTTAACCGAACCACCCACTTGATGCTTGTTGGGAAATTTGTATAGGTCTGGAAAAAAAATTTTATATATAGATCCACGTTTGTGTATAACCTGCAGATAACGGATTGTCTGAAATTTGAAATTGTCTGAAATTTGATTCGTGAAGTTCTTCTGCCAGAATAGTGTCTATATAGATCCGGTTTGGTGTAGAGACTCCAACAACGGTAACGCTCGATATTCGGTATTTTGATTATTTTAGTCAGTTTTTTGTTGGATATTTTTTTATATTGGCATTTGAAGTTCGACATAGCTTCCAATCTTTCCTGCAAGAAATTTTCTATGGTAAGCCAGGTTAAGGTTTATTCCCGACACAATGGTATCACCCAATTTTCCGTATTTTTATTTTGTCTGATTTTATTTACAGGGTGAGATGAAAAAACTGCAACCAACTTCAGACTGCTGTGATTTCTAAGCCACTTGGAAGTATGTTTCCCAAAAAAAAAAAAAACATTTAATTGGATGGAATGTTGGATAGAACTGCCTGTGCTGTACGAATGCAGGATTTCAGAGGAGGATTTCAGATTATATGTCTATATTATGTTAATTTTGATCCCTTTCAAGTTAGCTTAATAAATTCCAAAATATGTGGTTTTTTATTTATTTTTTAATTGTGGTTTGGATGTAGAAAATAAAATGTGGGTAAGTGGTAACTTTCATGTCAAGAAAGATGCCAATTAAAACCAAATAAGATATAGAAAACATTTGCAAAAACTATTTTAAATGTATCTGAGCATTCAATTTGGTGCAACTAATTTGTTTATTTTTACATTAATAATGGTTAACCAAATTTGGTTACAGATACATGAGTCACTCCATTTACCGAAATATTTGTCATAGACCTCTACAAAAAAAAAACAACAACAGAAGAGTCCAATGTAAGTACTGCTAGATATGTGAATTGCTTCTGAATACAAACAGAAAACCAAAAAAAAAAAAAAAACAAATATATGCTGATGATAAAGAAACACTTTTTTACATCAAGTACCTACTTGAATCAGTGCACAAATACATACACATACGTACCCAGAGATATACTTGAACATAATTTATAACCATTTTCGGTAAAGAAGAATGATTCAATATCATTTCTTAGTAAGGTTGATAGTTGGCCGATGGTTAGTTGGTTGTTACCACACCAAAGTGTGGGGGTTACTCATCGTCATGATGATCACCACCATCTTCGTCATCGTGTCATCCTGTAAAACAGGTTTGTATGTAGTGAGAAGAGCGGGAGGGTTGGTAGGCCTTGGGGAAAGCGATAACGTCACAGTGAAATGTTTCATTTAAAAATAACATAAATGGAAATTTTTGGAATGCAGAATGCGCACTTTTTTTACCCACCAATGAGCAGAGGGAATTTTAGGATGTTATTGTTTACTTTTCTTGTTTTTGGGGGAGAAATTCTGTGGTAATGGGGGAAGCCAAAAAATTCAACACAAGGTAAGTAGATAAACAAACGTTAATAATGTTCCCCTACACATCATAAGTGAACAAAGAAACCTAATATTCACTGGCTTTTGAAATAATTTTCCGATTTTTTCAGTATAAAGTGATACATGATTTGCCTTATTAAGTTTTCATGGTTGTTAAATCAAAAATAATAAGTTTTTCTTCAAATATGGCATAAAATGAAAATAAAAACATGGAAAAACAAATAACAGGTGTTTCAATATGTGCTGCCGTTTTTTTCGCGTAATCACGACTTTTTCACATTGTTCTGCATTTCAATGAGAAAAAAAATCACCAAAATATTATTGATTTATCTACGATTATGATTTTTGCCATATGTGGATATTTTTTGCGAATAACAAAAACCAAAAGTCTACTGTGTAAAAGTCACACCATCTAAATATGGTCGAAAGCTGTCACATATAAGTATATATGTTTTATCGATGACACACACATATGCCATATATTGTATGCTTGACATACACAATATTGACATATCATTTAAACTCAATGTTTATTTTGGGGCCTATGTTTGGTAGGCATTAATCATCAATTTTTGGTCGTAATGTTTTGTTAAGAAGTGATTTGGTCTTTTGATTTTTTTTAATAGATTTCTGTTGAGTGCAAAATTGTGCTGGATTTTCTATATTGGAGTTTTTTTTTGTGGAGAGGGATGTCTTGAAGTATTTATTCAGCTTTTCATACCAATTTGGATATAAATTAAATATTTTTTTTTTTTTGAAGTTTTTACATATGCCGAGGTCATTCCTGTCATTTTTTGTACATTTTACATTAATAGGTTAATTGTTTTATACCGATTTGGGTCTTAATACAGAATTTCGTTGAGTTAGAAACGGGATGACAAACTTCGGAAAAGGTGGTTAATTATAGAATGAGTCAAAAAAGTATAAATATATATTTTTTAGTGCGTTGAACTTCAAAGATATAACTGCATTATCCCCAATTTGTAATATATATTTTTATAAACTTTAGCCGAAAATCTCAGTTTTGAAAACAATTACTTGAAAACCGCTAAATTGGCAACATTTTAAAAATAAATGGGCACCTTCACCAAAGAAATATGTGTGATACTTCACCACAATAGTGGGTAAGAGGGAGATACCGAGAGTAAAAATGAGAGATTAATGTGTTCTTGTTCTGATTTTCGCTTTTAATATGAAAAGGGTTACAAAGATACTTAAGCTTGAAAACCGCTAAATTGGCAATACTTTAAAATGGAGGTACAATAGTGTATGTAGTAGGGAGAGTGATAGAATAGATATGAGAGGTCAATAACATATACTTTAAGTTTTACTTTTTAATAAGTGATGTTAAAAGGGTTGCCAAGATGCTTGGGCGAAATCTTGACATGTAGGCAGGGTTGAGAAAAATGTATGTAGGCTTGATAAAATGTGTACGTACGTGACGTGAAATATATTTCCTACAGGTACAATATTATACGAGAATGGGAGCTCGAAAATTATACTAAATTCAAAAATTGTTACGATTGAACAGAAAAGAGAATTTGGTTATGTTTGAAAAATAAAGAACTAACCCACAATTCATACAAGACATTTATAATCTCCAATAAGGTTCTTCTTCTTAAATAATATGCCAGCTTACACCCATAATATAGGATAACGAAGAAGCAAACTACCCAAACGAAGACAACGTGAAGTGTACCCGTCATCGATATCCAAAGCGAGATGGATGTGGAAAAATGGGTTAAAGCTTAAAAAGGACCCTTTCGATATATATACCCTATGATAAAGAGTGTGCACTACAAAAGAAGCAAAAAACACCCAAGATAACATCGAAATTTGAGCAGATGCTCCTCCAACTTTTAATTATTCGCACGCCGGCCTAAAATGTTTCCTAAGAATAAAAAGACATATTCTTAAAAAAAATATGAACAACGTGAACGCGTTATGAAAATCTGTCACCTTCGAGATATATACCCTATTTTATGAGACTGCCCTACGGATTAAGCAAAAAACTCGCCCTTGAGGCAGTGAGTCTTTAAGCTAACTACTCAAGCAGCTTTTAATTCGAACACCTTTGCTGAACGAGGCAGCGACAAGGCGGGTACTAAGAAACTTGTTCAGAAGCGCACTACAATGTGATTCCCGCCAAGTGATAGGACTTATTTGTACCTCGGAGCCACATATTAAATAACCCATTTGTATATGGAAAACAGGAATGGAAAAGAGAATAATTGCATCGTTGCTCCGATTCCTTGAATTTCCAGTTTATTCCAATCCATCCAGAGTAGAACCAGACAAAGGAGGTGTTCCATCTATAGGAGTATCAGAGATTATTTATTTACAGAAAACCCATTAATCCAATCGCAGCTTTGTATTTTCATTGAAGAAATCGGCAAGTCACAATTTGTGGAAGTGAAACGTTAAATACAAAAACAAATGTTTTCCAAATGAATGAGTTAAAGTCTAATATTCTGATATAGAGCAGCTTTTAGGGTATACCCTCGTTATATGCTTTCGTATGGGATTTAAGATCAACATCCAGTGGATACATCCCTTACAAACGAAGAACAACTTCTTTACTTTCCCTAACAAAGTCTGGATTTGGAAACGGGCCGGTGTAAAAAAAACCTCTTTGACAAATTTACACCCTTGAGTGTTACTTAGAAAATATTTACTCCAATGGCAGATCCATCTTACAATATTTCCCATTCTTTACTTCGGGAACAAATTATGGATTCGCTTAACATATTTCAAATCCAATGAAAGCATGTCATAATCCGGACTTAAAACCATTGGAAACATGTACTTTGGAGGTTCATATTACACGATGTTTAGAAATCGGCAAGTAACATTTTATAAACAAATAATATACAAGGGCTACTTGTGGTAATATTTCCCAAAATTTTCAAAAAAGACTCCCAAAACTTGATTTATCCCAGAACAGGATTTGGAACCGTCAGCAGAAACGGTCACTCATAGTGGGAACATTTCTAAGATATAATCAATATTAAACAACTATTCAAAAATTGAGGTCAATCTTCCCCGGCCCCTTTAAAGTTATTCTATTCCCCCGCGTCTTCCACCTGGAATAGGGGGAACGTTGAAATACTTATTAATTCCCAAAATAACATTGATTAGTCATTTTGTTGGATAAATAAAACAAGACCTAACCAAATAACTTGGTTTTTAATTCTGAGAAGATTTCTTTGTTGAAGAATAATTCGTAATGTTAGGCCAAGATAAAAAAAACTTTGGTTGTAGTTGTGGAGAGATGGATGGTTGGTTGGCTGACTTGGTTGATAGTGAGTAGTGAGTGAGTCACGCATACCAGAGAAGAAAACACTCTCAACAACATCTGGGTATCCAAACTCACAGAAAACAGACATTTCAAAGAAAGTAAGGGGTCCAATCATCCAACACTCCCTGCTCTCCACCATCACAGAGTTCTGTGTGTGTTGTCGTTGATGTTGGGGCGGGCGGCCACCACACAGCTCAGAGAGTCATGGATAACCGGTTATCGTAAAAAAGTTAAATTTTAAACATAACAGGCAACACTGCTCTGCCCTGCTGTGGAGAAGAAAGGTAAAGCTGCAACGCACTCACGAGTCGGCAAAGGTAGGCAGCCAGCCAGCCAGCCACCTCATCACAGTGACAGAGCCACCAGGTAAAAAACAAGCAACTATGCGATATGACAGCATAGAAAAAGAACAACAACAAATATCATGGTAAATGTTATTCTTAAAACACCAAAAAGAAAAAAACGAAGTGGAAGAGGGAGGGCAAAAACATAAAAAACTTGTTCAAATTTTGTTTAAATAATTATTTTTTTGTGTTATTTCTGGTTACTGACCTGATTTTCATGAGGCACCCACACCAAGCGTTTTTGTGTCCATTCAGCCTGTGTGGCCGGATCGTTGAATTGATTGCGTTCCACCGAAAGATATTTCAATTCGGGATCGTTGCGATCAACTTCTTCAGCCATGGTGATCAGTAGATTGGTTCTGGTTTCTTCGTTTGTTAAACTGTCGATTATTTGTTGTCGAAATTTGCTTTCTTTTTGGCAAATTTATTAACACCACAATTTGTAATTTTTTGGGGGGTTTCTATTCTTTTTTGAATTTATTTTTTGTTTAGTTGTTTAATTTAAGACACAATGACGCTCACACAACACAATTAAAAAACACTTAATTTGGTTTTCGTTTTGAAATTGATTTTTAATTGATTGTAAGATAAAAGAAAAACTATTTTATATAAAAAATTCGTTGTCTAATCTAAACTCTAAAAAGAGGCAAACAAAGAAAAATATAAAAAATTATTTAATTTTTTTAAGGTGTGACTGTCACTTTGTTGTTATTTCAACAATATATTCCAATTTGCCCCACCGAAATGTCAGACTTCACTGATTAGTGTCCCAAAAGAACCGGACCTTCAAGGAAACGAAGAGAGCAATGTTAACTGCTAGAAGAGAACAAGGCTCTCTTTGATTCCTCTCGGCAAGGCATGGCCGGCCAGAAAAAAACCATCTGACATTTCTTCACAACGACGGCGATGGTGATGATGTTGTTGTTGGATTGCTGATTTGTTGCAGATGTCAATTGTCGGCAAAATTCCAAAAACAACAATGTGTAATACCACCAAAAGCTTTTAGCTTTATTAATTCTTTTCCTTTATTTTGCACTTTCTTATTGGAATTGACTTTTTGACTCTTTTTTCCAATTTTGTTAATCACATATTTCTTATTCTTCGTCGAGATATTTTTTGGTTTCCAAGCTTGCCTTTTTAACACAAAACATTTGAAAATAATAAAAAATGAGGTTGTTTTTTTTTTTCTTTATTTCTTTTTTTTTTTGGAAGAAAATAATAATTAAACGAATAAAAATATATTATCCACAATCCGTAAATCCAATAGAGCGACGACCGTCTTGTCACTCTGCACTTTAAAGACTGATTGAGCACAAACGTTACAAGTAAGAGTATTTTTGTTCAAAAATTGAGCAAGGCCAATACTCACAAGAGCAACAACAACAACACCAACGACACAATCAATGCAAAAAATGTATTTTTTAATGTTTTTCTTTTTTTGCTGCTGTGCCGCCTGTCTCTCTGCGAGTTTATGTCGCCGCGGCACAAAACCTTCGTTAAGTGTCGGTCTCCGTGTAAAATCGTATGAGCGTGCAAACAAAATATGCTTGCTTTGCTTTTTTTAATCCATACTCTTCCTCTCCAATAGTTTAGCAAAAAAAAACAATATTTGTTTTAAATAAAATCTATTTTTCTGGATGAAGAAAATCTTTTGAAAACTCCGCAGCAGCCAAACAAGGGCAACAATAGTAAAATTTCCTTTATTTAACACACAAATAACTCAGTAACTTCGTCTTTGTTGCCTTTCTCCACGAAATGTTGATGACTAAACTCTTTAGTTGGGCTTATGCACACACAACAGCACCACTGAAATAACACCGCACTAATGAATTATGTTCCACTTTAATTTATGTTTTATTCAATTATTCTTTTCAGCTTTTCAACATTTCGAAGCAATGTAAACTTTTTTAACAAATTTTGTTAATTTTATTCAACCTTTTTTAAATTCTTTTTAAACGCTTCAAAAAAATGCACAAAAATTCTTTCACTCTGACTGACAATTCGCTGTCGGCACTATTCTGGGCGGGTTTCGTTAAATATATGCATCTTCCCATTCACGGCAGCTAAACATGGCCGTGACGTATAGCAGCGTAAGTTTATAAACTATACGTTATGTTGTTAACTTATTTAAACAAAAAATTGGAGATTAATAACAAAAACGAAGCAACGAATATATGAAAACAATAGTAACTGTTATCTGCAAAATAATTTCTAGAGGAATGTTAAACACACTTTTTTGTAAAGTGGAATTAATAGGACGTAACGTATAGCGTACTTCTATTAGATAAAAAAGGCTGTTGTGTCAAGCAAATGCCGGTCAGGGTGGCATTTAGTGAAAACGTATTAAGTTGAATTTTTAAATAAAAAGCTTGGAAGCATTGGTATGTCAAAAAAATTTAAATGTTTTTTTTTAAATATAAGTAGATTTTGTAATGTTTTCTTGTACGACGTCATTCGGAGGTTATTATAATTCGCGTATTTCAACAATATATACAAATTAAAAAAAATCATTTTATAGGCATGGTAGAATAATGCAGGTAGATGCATGTGCTCATGTCTTGGGAACATTGATATGTCAAAATATTTTAAATTTATTTTCAAATATAAGTAGATTTATATATGTTTTCTTTTACGGCGTTATTCGGAAGATATTATATATTCGTTTTTTAACAATTTTTACAAATTTAAATAATTTTTCATTCAACATTTTCAATTCCAAATTTGGCCATTGTCCCAGCAGCTGTGTCGATGTGTCTACCTATATTCTTCTACAATGAAGTTAGGACTATGATACCATATGATTTTAATATTTTTATTTTCTTGGCTTAATGTGTCAAATTTATTTGTTTATGTTTGTGTATTCTTTTCAATAATATAAGATTTGTTCAGAAAATATTCATATTCGCTTACTGCAAGGTATGCATCGACAAAAATTAAAGTTTTTGTATGGAAATAAATCTTTAGAGATATATAGAACATGATTTTGAAAAGAGATGTTGACCTTCCATTCAGTTTCTGCGGTTTTCAATTATTTATTCAAATCCAATGCAACTAGTTGTTTGGTTTTTAATTGTTTTGATAGTAATTCTAACATTAAAAGCCAAACAGGTAGACCTCTATACTTGCAACTTTTTGGAAATTATTGTGTCATTAGTTATTATTATCGATTTTGCAAATGAGACTTTAACCTTATTTACGCCGAACAGATGTTCATTATTTGATTATATTTTGCATGGTAGAATTAAGAAGGTAAAGTCATGCATTCATATAATAATTAATTTGTTTTTCAAAATCATTCATTTGACATCTCATTGCCAAAATTTATATTTACAAATCCATTGTATACACATAAATCAGAGATGGGAACCTGTTTCTACATACATACCGGCCAGCTCATGGTAGAAGAATATAGGTAGATGCATCAACGCGTAAGAACATTGATATGTCAAAATTTTTTAAATGTTTTATTAAAAATAAGTAGATTTTTGAATGTTTTTTATAGGAGGTTGTTATAATATGCCAATAGGAGGTTGTTATAATATGCAGCAGCTGTGTCGATGAGATGGTGTCAAACGATTAATCGTAAAAAAATGTAAATATATGATTGCATGACTTTACCTTCGAAGTTCTACATTGTTTACGTATACATATATAATGAAAAAAGCACGGCGCAATAACAAGGTCATGGTAAAATTAAGGAAGTAAAGCCATTTCAAACAAGCATTCACATCTCTGCCATTTCTGTAATTTTCCTTGTCACATTTCACTACATAAAAACAGGTGACTTTACCTCTTTGATTCTACTATGTACAAGGTTTTCCTCCAATTTATGGTAGAAGAATATAGGTAGACGCGTCGAAACAGCTGCTGGGACAATGAACTGTCAAACCAATTTTGGAATTGAAAATGTTGAATGAAAAATTATTTAAATTTGCAAAAATTGATGGAAAACGCGAATTATAATAGCCTCCGAATGACGTAGTATAAGAAAACATATAAAAATTTACTTATATTTGAAAAAACATTTAAATTTTTTTGACATATCAATGCTCCCAAGCGTTGATGCATCCACCTGTATTCTTCTGCCATGCTCCAATTTTAAAGATGAAATGTCAACATTTGTTTACACTTTGTTGGCTTATTGTTTATCTTTTGTTCTGCGATTTCATTTTGACAATAAATTTGTTTGTCAGCTGGCTTGGAAAGGAAATCTTATAGTTGGGTCTGTTCCATAACTGCAAGAATATAAAAGTTTTTACTACGAAAACCGATTTTCCCTTTATGATATCGAAAAAAATTGCAAAAATAGTAGATTCTTGCAGGTTGTGGAACAACCCTTAGGTGTGCTAGGTTACACTAAAATTTGTAACAATTGCGGCAAATTGTTACTGGGAGTCTTCTTTTCACACAAGTTTTTTCTGAGTGTTTGCAAAATTTGCTGGAAAGATTTTTTCTTGTAAATACTTGCAACCCTGGCTTAATTACAGAAGGTAGAACAATGCTACCCTAAACTGTTTAGATAAAATTACTTTAATTTTAATTGGCGAACATAAACTAAAATAATACTTATTCGTCTGTGTGTTTCTCTAGCCTTCCATACCACACTTTAACGTTTTATGAAATCTTTTACAAATAACAAGACAATTGAAGCTGTTTAAAAACTTAAAAGTTTAACTATGTATATTATTTTTCTTTAGTAAATAATAACAAGGCAATGTAAATGTGTGTGTAATAGCATATATGATCATTTTTAGACATGATGTACCTATATGACAAAAATGCATCAACATTTAATTACACCAATGACTAATCTCCTTATAAAATCAACTAGAAGAACTTGACACCATAACTGCCATCCATTTCTATGAGCTCACATCTGCCTTTGTCTTCCAGCAGCCGCAAAACATTCACCAAAACATTTTCGTCAATACCATGAAATTCCTTGTCTTCCGTCGACTCTCCATTTGCTATTTCATAGAGTGTACATACACTTCCTGTCTGCCCGGTCTCTTGTATCCAATCGTAAATCATATTTCCATACTCTTCCAGCGTATGCCAATATACTTGCCATTCTTGACGTTTTTTGTCCAAGGGTTGGGCATGTCCTGTGCTTTGTAATTTTTGAAGAATTTGCAATATCATAGATGGAGACAGTCGTCGATTAAGAGATTCATTGTAGTACAGTGGAAATGATCCTTCGTTTATGTTTACAGTGAACTTGTTTAAGTGTTTCAGGTATTTAAGAAATAATTCAGACCAAACATTTAGTTGTTGTTGCCGCGTTTCTTCGTGCGGTTGTAATCTAAGAAGAGACAGTAGAAATTACACGATTTTTTAACATGAAACAAATTTACTTACGTGAAAAAGGGCGGAAAGGTATACTCCCAAGGCCACTGGAAATCCGTCATTCTTGTAGTTCCCGAGTTGTGTCGTTCCGGAACGGAAAAGTTCAAAGCAAATATTCAGTGAAATGAACCATCAGAACTGTATAAACTAGTTCATCTATTTAACTCGTTCCGAGACAAATAATCAGGTAGACGCTCAAGCAATTTTGTACAATACAAAATGCCTTGTTACATTTGCTGCCAGATCCTACAAAAATGTCAAAATGTAACTACGAAAAATCGATCGAAAAAATAGATATATCGAAAAAGCGATAATTAATAGATTTCTGCAGGTTCTGGAACAATAAATATATGTGAAAATAATTTCATATAAGTTAAAAAAGCTATATACCATGGTAGAATTAAGAAGGCAAAGTCATTTTATCATATGTTTATATTTTTTGCCAAAATTATTCATTTGACAACATCATATTGCAAAATTTATATTTATAAATCCATTACATTCGCAGAAATCAGAGATGGGAACCTATTTTTTATTCAGTGAAATTTGACAAGGTAAATTACAGAAAATGCAGAGATAGGAATGCTTATTTGAAATGACTTTACCTTCTTAATTTTACCATGGGATGTATAAATGCACATTTTGTCAATGAGCTGTTGTCAAATGAATAATTTAAAACAATGTAAACATATATTTGCATGACTTTGCTTTCTTAATTCTATCATGACAAGGAGATCACAAACTGCCAAAACTTTTTAAATCTTCCGATTTAGTTATATAGAGGCTATACCTATGTATGTGAACCCATGGCTCAATAAGAGGTTGCTCAACTTCAAGGAAGCTAGGCAAATGCAACCATGGTACAACAAAAAGGTAAGGTGAGGTAAATAAAAACACGCGCTATTTAAATAATTTTAAAAATGAAGAAAAATATCGATAAACGAAAAAAAACTTGCAGCATGCAAATTTGACAGGAAGCGGGCATGGCCTCAGTTGTGTATTTCTGTAGTTTTGCGAAGCCGTTCCGCCTCCATATTGTACCATGAATGCAACTATGTTCTAGAATCTTAGTATGTCAAATAGACTGCATCAATTGGTTTTGTTTATTTAACATTTTTCGCAAAATTATTATACTGGGAAAACCCACAAAACTTGATTGGAATCATGGTACAATGAAGATAAGGTAGGTCAATTTTGAAAAAATTGCAAGTATAGAGCAGGTAGACCTCATTCAGTTTTCGCGGTTTTCAATTATTTATTCAAAATAAATGCAACAAGTTGTTTGATTTTTTTATTGTTTTGATACTAATTCTGACATTACAAGCCACACAGGTACCCCTCTATACTTGCAATTTTTTCAAATTTGGCCTACCTTCTCTTCATTGATATTTCGAGGTGTTACAAATCTGAATCTCCGACTAAATATATTAAAAAGTCGAACATAATGTGAAATATTTTGTTTTTGGCGGCTTCAAATTTCACCTCATCGGCATCTAATTTTGCAGTCAGCTGTTCTACCGCTGTTTTGACAGTTGACACGCTTTTTAAATAGGTTCTTCTGGCAATTTGATGAAAAGAAAAAACAGAATTGGAAAAACTGCCGAGAGTGTTAGACGTCGCGCCGCAGTTGTTGTGCGAAGTGAAAACAAAAAATATTTAATCATCACAAATAACAATAATAAATAAAAGGAACTTACGCGTATTAGTTAGTTTTTTAAATCACAAACAACTGAAAGCATTAATAGTTATTTTTACGATTTCTATTTGAAATCCAAAAGGAAAACAAGAAAGAAAAGTTCTGTTGTATTTGTGTGCAGTTTATACTTGGCTGTTCGAGCTAGGAACGCCCACCTAAAAACAAAAACGAAGGCGTAAAAATATATTTTGAATAGTCATTAATCCAAACCCATATAAATGAAGTAAGTGTCCAGCCATCCAGTCAGCTATATAAGTAGAAGTGGCTGGCGTTGTTTGCGTTTGTGTAAATATAGAAATTTAATTTATTGCCTTTGCTTGCAGTTGATATTGAAATGGCTGCCTTAAGTGACACGCCCACACCCACTCCAACTATAATGCCCAGCGTCTCCATTAAAGTAGAACAGGGTGCGTTGGATGATGATGAAAACACTGAATATGGGAGTGGTAATTATGGGGACCATAGTAACAGCAATTCAAACTTCAACGAAACTGGGAGTAACGGCAGCAGTCCCATTGATTGCAAAAATACAGATGCCGCCAAGGTTTCCTTCCACAGAAAAGTACAAATAAAAAATGAGCCAGCCATTGAGATAAACGATGGTTTCTATGACATGAATGTCAGCAGCGATGATAATAAGTCATTGTCGCCCAGTACACCTCTCAGACCTAGTGGAACATCTCCAATAATACGATTGACGCCCACCGCCAAGCTAATGCCGACACCAAATCCAGCTAATCCCAAGAAACGTTACGAGTGTCCATATGAAAATTGTACAAAAAGTTATGGCAAGAGTTCACATCTTCGTTCACACTTGACATGGCACACGGGCATTAAACCGTTTGTATGTAAAGATTGCGGAAAAGGATTTACCCGGTCGGACGAACTTAATCGTCACATACGCACACATACGGGTGAGAAACCATTCGAATGTGTTACGTGCGGTAAGAAATTCTCCCGAAGTGATCATCTGACAAAACATTTGGCAACACACACAAAACAGCTATTGGGTTTGTTGGGCGGAGAGGGATCTACTGTTTTGCCTTTAGCGACGACACCTAAAATGCCCAAACTTATTCCATACTCCCCAACGCAATTTGTAAGAGAACAGCATTGTAAACTCGCACCCACCGGCGGTTTATGTAAAACACCAGCGCTCATGGCCCGCGAAGTTATATTCGATAAGCAAATTGACATAAAGGAAGATTTTGGAGAAAAAATCCAACAGACTTTGAATAAGAATATTGAATCGGAATGTCAGATGCAATCAAGCGATGAGGTAGTAGTTAAGGAAGAAAAAATCGAATCTGAAACAGTAGAAGAGAAACCCAAAATACTAATCGCCAAACTTGAGGAATTATCCCAGAGAAACGGAATTCAAAACGTTCAGCCCGGTTTAGTTGGACAACATGATAATATTGTTGGGCATATTTATAATTTGCAAAGATCATCTGAAAATACTTTTAGTTATGGTACGACAAAGCCATTAAATATTAAATCGGAAGAAAAAATCAATGAAGATCCAGACGATGATGCAATTATGCCAGAAGCTAATTTGCCACCATTAATACCTATGCCCAGCGGCGCTAAAACATTTACTCCTATACCAATGCCACCAAAATCTAAATCTCACTTAGACTTGCCGAAAATTAAACAAACTGTAAAGGAATCCCCACCACATGTAGATGATGATAGACCACATGCTTGCAATCAATGTCCCAAAAAGTTCAAACGGCCCGATGAACTAAAGCGACATATACGTACCCATACAGGTGAGAAACCGTATGCCTGCAATGAATGTGAAAAACGTTTCATGCGAAGTGATCACTTGAAAAAACATATGAACGCCCACACCAGGATAAGATGATTATCGAAAGAACACAAATCGGAAAGTGCATCATAATCGAAATGTCACGTTTGTACAAAATAGTATTGTTTAGTTTTTTCTTTCATTAGAAAGTAAGAGTCAAGTCAGGACTTTAAACGTAACTTATAAAAAAAGAAAAAATCATAATATGCTGGAAAATATACGATGCAGGTTCGTAAATTGCTATTTTTTTTTAGAGTATTTTATTGTTTTAGTATTTAAATTAATTTAAACAATTAAATGTAAGTTGTAAATTTGCACTCGTAAAGTATTATTTTGAATGGTTCATAATAAACACTTGTTATTATGTATGAGGTTTAAAAAAGAAATATATAAAGCCTATTTGAGGTGTTAAGGGCCTGTTTCTGAGGAAGGGATGAGAAAAGATCGACATTGTTAAGTAAGTCTTTGATCAATTGAACCCCCAAACTATTTCTGGTTAAAATTACATCGGAAATATATACATATCTGGGGAATGGTACTTAAAAACTTTGATTTTTTATTTCGGTATGAAAGATAAGATTGAAACATGGATTTATATTTAGACGGAACGCCCACATCTTGAACTTTGATAATGCTATAGAGAGATGTGTCGTAAGTCAATATGGTGAGAAGACCCCACGTAAACCAAGTCACTTGTTTACTTTTTTTTTGTCATGAATTCAATATTAAAGAAAAGACAAGCGAACAGGAAATAAAGTTAAGGGTGCCCAACTACGTCTCCTATACGCTTCATGGAAAAATGTAATATTTTTTTAATCAAACAATTTGTTTAGGTAAAGAAGAAAGTGATTCTAATCGCACGAAATTCCAATACGCATGTAAAGAGACTCCTTAACGCCGGTGTGTTATGTGAGTGTAGCAGGTTTGCAGTTAGGGTACCAACAGTGCTCTTACGGAGCTTCGCTAATACCTGGGTGCTTTAACGAATATTAGGTTTAGTTCCGGCATGGTACGGAGGCTGTGCTATGAAGAAAATTAGTGGGACGAAACGCAATGGTAGTGTTACAAGACTGCAGCAAGCATTCCGACAAATTATTGCAGACACGAACATGTATTCTAGTATTCACTCTATCGCAGTCTCAGAAGTCATGGAAGAATATAGAGTGAAAACTGTACTAGGAGAATATCCCCCTCCCATCTCAGCTGAAGAGCGATAGCTGCCCCGACAAACCGGAGTAATTTTGGCACACTTAAGATCCAGATGGTGCAGCCGCTTCAATTCCTATCGGACTCGGACAGCGATGTGCAGAACATCTGCCCAGCTTGTGGCACAAGTACACATGACACGCTGCACCTATTTCGCTATCCAGCCAAACCTCCAAACCAAAACTCCAGTCTCCAACTCGTACAGGTTGCATTCTTTTTGTAGACTGGACTTAGAGGCGATTGAGAGTAGTCAAAACGAACACAGCAGTACGAGCTGCTACCACAACAACATCGTGAGTCAGGACAGTATCCTGCATCAATATATTTGTCCTTTATGTAGACATGTGTGCAAGTTGCTCCCTAGTATGGTCCCAATGTCCATTCTTTTTTTCCAAATCGTTGAGCCATTTATTGTTTTAGTAGAGAATATGACAGGCTTGGACCACTTATTAAGTATGCCATTTCAAAGTACATTATTTTGATAGTTGGAAGATATTTTCACTGAATATTCCTTTGGGAATAAGAATTTTAGGATACTTGCTACAAGAGTTACCAGTGGATTTTATTAGATAATTAATGCGGGTGGTGTTTAATAAAAAATATAAGTGTTTTCTCAAGTTTGTTCCGCAAAATTTGCCTTGCTTCGCATCAAGAAAGTAAAGACAAACACTGATTATTTTGTTTGAAACAGAGTTTTGCTAAGTACACATGTGTCTGAACAGAAAAGTTGGAAATGTTGTTTCATTTTAAACAAATCGCCCAAGAATTGTACGGGACGTGCAAAAAATCTCTTCATATTGTACAACATGTGTTCAAAGGATCACCATCTGTAAAGAATCCTATTAATTCCTAATATATCTTGATTTAAAATGTAATATAAGACTCTACTTTATTGAAAACTTTTTTTAAGTTCCAATTTCCAATTGCCTGTTCGTGGGAATGGTCCGTGTATAGACTTATACAAGTATATGTAGGTAAATAACTACTTCTCAATCAAATTCAAAAAATGATGAAAATAGTTGAATTTCGAATCGATACTAAAAATCATAGAACGCCTACAAAATGTACCAGCAGCAAACACTCCACACTACACTGTGTAACGAGCAAAGCCGTTTGCCATGTTACGCCCCCTTTTTTTCGTCATCCCAGCTACATGTTCTTTGCTGTCTCTGCTGCTGTTGTTGTTGTTGGCGCTGTAATTTATAAAATAAACGGATATTTGGCGCGTCTGCCGGAATGTTCACTGTGTTGGCCCGGTTGAACGCACACAACACAAATTTCATTTCACATGACATAGTAGTTTAAAGCTACAGATCCGAACAGTATTGAGTTTTAGTCCGATAGCCTAATGTAAGGTAAGGTGAGGAGTGTTGGTGGTGGTGGTGGTATGCCACAGTGAAGGGTACACACACACATAAACACAAGTTACTGCTAAATGTGTTATTTTAGCTGAACGTGGGTTTTTGTTTGAATTCTGCCGGCAGCGCTGCCTGCCACACCTTTCCTGGTACCTTTAGTTCATCATCATCAGCATGTATTTTTGGATTTTTAGGGCGTTGAACGATTTTTTTCCTGTTTATTATTTTTCTTCTTCTCTAAATGGGGAGTGGTTGGTTTCAATTTATTCCGCTTTGGACTGGTTTGCCTTTTTATGTTAAAGGAAAGAAATGAACAATGTGGACATTAAAATGTGGCATGGAAAGTGGTTCAATATTACAATTTTAGAGTAAAAGCGCTTCTTATGTTTTAAGTAGGGATGGGAAGGTAATTCGGTGTTATCGTTTTTCGACTAAGCATAACAGATGAATACCACATAATTGTTAATATAGTCCGTAGTGCCGATCTTTAAATAGTTAAAGTCGTTAAAGAATTAAAAACAATTTCGGATACAACAATATTTCAATTGCTTTTAATTTCACTACTCCGAAATCTGTCGGTAATTTAGCGGTGAAAACAAAGATAGCGACTAACTTGACTTGCCAATAGAATAAATGTTTTTTTTTTTTAAACTTTACTTTCAATTTTTATGAAAACTTTGCGTTTGAAAGTTATCGATTTTTGCCGGCAGTTGGAGAATCCAACTAATCAAGGAAATTCCATAGATTTTATTTTGGCCGAAAGTGGTGAACTGCCGAATTTAGTTTTTTCCGATGAGAATACGTTCCTTGTCCAGCAGTTTGTAAACAAACAAAATGATGAAATGTTTACTTGCCAAAATAGTCAGCTGAAAGTGTGCACCTTCGGTTGTCCACCAGAACTCAAGCGCCGGCCGTGGTGATGGTATGGGCAGCCATAACAGCCGATGATCGCTCTCCGCTCGTATTAATCGACCGTGGCATCAGAAAAAATGCCGAATATTATCGCGAAAATATTCTGGAGGGTGTATTAAAGCCTTGGGCACGCAAACATTTTGGCCGCAGATCTTGGACATTCCAACAGGACTCAGCACGCGCTACCCAAGAATAGTTAAATTTTTAGCGCACAATGGCCACCAAAATCTACAAATACCAATCCGTTGGACTATTGTGTCTGGAGTATTTTGGAAAGCAAGGTTGGTACTAAAAAATACCAAAGTGTCGATCACCTCAAGCAAGCGCTTCGCCGAGAATGGCCCAAAATACCGCAGAGCAACATTCAGGCAGCGTGTTGCCGTTTGAAGGTCATAATTCGTGCCAAAGGTGACCAATTCGAATAAATCTAAAATAATTCTAAATTTTGAAGCTATTTCCAAGTTTTTTTAATACATTTAATAAAATTTAAAAAACAATTATGGCGTTTGACTTTGTTGCAGTTTTTTTTTTTATCTCACCTTGTATATATCTTTCGATACGGCAAAAATTTGCCTTATCTAAACAATGTGACTGCCTATAATTAGGTTGGGAACTTTGAGAATTCAACTCACGTAATTTGTTTAATTACCCTTGGAAATTTGTCCGTTGCCGACGTTCCGATTCAAAAAATTTTATGGTATCTCGTCGGTCAAAAGAGACCTGACACTGTGTAGTTTTTCTCACAGTGACTTATTATACTTTTTCCAGAAATCCAATGTTGATCTTTGATGTTCATTTTCTGAATTTGGTGCCATTAGGGTTGGACAGCTGAAGCTAACCACGATCATTTGCTAGTTCCGCTGCCTCTACTGCATGTTAGGTATTCAATTAAAAGGCTGCAGCTGTGTAATGCTTAGAAAAAATCTTTAGCTATTAGCACATCAGAAGGGTTGAACTTCTATTGAAAGAAAAGCTTAGTGAACTCTCCTACTTTGAACCAAATACTTTCCCTTGGCGAGGGAAAGTGTGGCAGATTAGCTCAAGTGTGATAGAACAGAATAATGTAATTTAAGTCCTTTATTCCACCCCATTGCAGGTGCAACCCTTTCTCAGTAAGCTGTTAACAAAAAAAAAAAAAAAAAAAAAACTGTAGATTGTTTTTAGGGCCTTTCCTTTTTCGAAATGTAACTCCAAATCGTAACATAACAATATCTCAAATTTGCCTTTACACAAAAAATAACAATATTTAAATCTATACAAACAAAAATAAATTGTGTTGGAAACTCTTCTACCATTAACATAATAAACTTAATTTTATTATTAAATAAAAATATACATAGTTTTTTTCAAGAGGAATAAAATATATAAGTATGATAAAGAAGTGACGTTCTTGTTATTTTGCTAAGCAGATATTGTATACTGCGAGCTGTTGCATATACTATACTTTTGCCTAAGATTCTCTCTCACCGACTGGAAATTTCCAATTCCAAATACACAATCTTCTTTATTTATATAAAAAAACTAACTAAAATTCGAATTATTTATTTGGCCTTTTTTGATTTCTTATGTTTCTTTTTGGGATCATGACTCTCACCTATGTTTTGTTGCTCCCTAGATGTAGCAGACAAATCGAAAGATTCACGAAACAATTTCAAACTTTGCTCATGAGCTTCGGCAACATCGGCCAAATTTTTGGGTGCACCGCTGCGATTACTCGACTCAAAGGCGTTGCAATTTTCGGGATCCATGGATAACTGTGATTGATAGTAGTCATAGTTGAAGGCGGAAGCAATTGCGTCGGCCGAAGGAAATGAACTAATGAAGTCGTCATCTTCAATGGGCTCATAGATGGATTGATTGAGAAATTGCGTTACTGAAGATGTATAAAGATTCTTATTGGCAAACTTTAATGAATTATTATTTGTACTGCTGTTGTTACCATTGTTATTGTTTGGGTTTAACGCATACGCAGCCAGAGAACTTAGCGCTGTGGTTGGGTTTATGTTGGATGTCGGTGAAGTGAGACGTTGCAAAACAAAACTATCAACAAATGTGGAACTGTTATTGACGTTTGTGGTTTGCCCTGGTCAGAATTTTAAGTCTTTGATGGCTTGAGGCAAATCGGGCAGTTTAATATCTTTGATTTGCTGGGGAATGTTCATACTTTTAACCGCACTAACGGCACGAGCGGGCGCCGCTGATATGCCAGCCTCCTGTTTAACTAACTTATTCTGTTCCTCAATCCGAGCCATTATGTCGGACATATTTGTCTGTAGAACCATACCGCCCATGACCAATTCGGCCAGGATATGATGTACGGCATCGGCGTGAAAAATTAGGTCCAACTCACACACATTCTCGAAACATTTGTCAAGTGTTTCAACAAACACCTGAATGAGATCTAATATCCCCAGTTCACTTTCTGAGGAATCAACACAAAACACGAAGTACAGCGTGGCATAATGGCGATAGATCAGCTTATAATCTGAGCCACCAATTAAGCTGAAAATATAGAAACCAAAACGTAAAGTTATTAGATGTACAATAACAACAATCTAATTGGACACCAACCTGCCACCTTCCAAAAAATTGCACACATTATCATCTCGCTTTGATACCAGTTGGAATGTTTCCTTGATTATTTGCTGCTGCATATCTTCATTCTGCGAGAGAGATGTTCAATGTTAAAAATCTAATGTAAATATTGGTTTGCCAAATCAATGATAAAACTTACAAAATATTGATAAAATTTGGAGAGGCGCGGTTTGCCATGATTGTTAAAAACTAAAATAGCTTTTATCATAATTGTTTTATACTTAACTAATCAAGAAAAAAACAAAATTCACTTTAACTTTTCTACAATGAAGACAGAGGGCGAAGCCGATGTGAAATTCTTGGCGGCGGCGGCTAAGCACATCAAAAGTAGGCGGCGGCTAAAAGTCGACTGCAGTCGCATGGTATAATTATTACAGGTAACAGCAAGTCCCAGATGATTTGACTCTATAGTAATAATAGTGTCAAACTCGATATGATGTTTTGTGATTTAATTTCATTTCTTGATATACAATAGGTATACCCTTTTTTGATATGAGATTTCACTGCAGGACAATGTGAACATATTTTTTGCCTAATAAAAGAAAAAATCGACGTTGAACTTAACAGAAGGCTCAAGGTGATGGTTCGGAAACTTTTTGGGGGTTGGGGAACAGCGAGACCACGTAAGATAATAAATTCGTATATTTTATGTTTCTAAAATTGCAAAATGTAGAATACTTTATGTATGTATGCTGTTTGGTTTCAACTTGGAAGGGATGTTGCCTTTTCCACGATTTTCTAGCGATTGCTTGAAGTGTTAAGAGATTTGGACGTACAGCTAACAACTATACATTCAGGGGAATGATGTGAAAGCATTAATTTTACATATTTTAAGAAGTATTCTTCTGCATTGTCAATTTAATAATCCAAATTCCAAAAATGTATATTTTTGAAATTAAAATAATTTGTTGAAAATTAATTATTTTGTTTACATTTTTAGACATATAACTCTGACACTTTTATTACTTACAAAAACAAGTTTGTATGTGGTTGTTGTTAATATTGTTGTACAACAACACAACGCAGTCGAAAGAAAATCGGCAGCAGCGGCTAAAGCAATATACGGCCGGCGGCAGCTAAAAGTCGGCTACAGCCGAGCACTTTAACGTGAAAAAAGATTTCGTTTGATTTCATAACTGTCAATTCATTTGATTTAAAATAAAAATGAAAATATAAGTTTATATGCACATTTGTTGCTTATAGCACTTCAAAAATTGTAATAAAAATACTTTAATTCGATAAAAATGGTTCGACGAACGCCTTGTTATCGTGAACAAATAATTGTTTCTTTACTGTTTCCGGGTGCAGGCTGCTTCTCTTTGCATTTACACGATTCCCGGCATATGAAAATGCTTGCTCAGAAGATGCTGATGTGGCTGGAATTCCAAAGCACGTATTTTGCTACACTAGCAACATTTGGAAAAATCTATAAAAAGTAAATGGTCAAAACGTAACATGATTAAAACAAATTTAAAATGTGAATCTTTAACGTACTTGTTTGTTCTGTCGCCACCAATCTAGAGGCTCAACCGCCTCGACTTTCGTTTCCAAATATTTTCTTATTTCTAACTCTACGTTATTTTGTACATTAGAATGCGATGGTCCCATAAATTCCAGCATTCTTTGACGAGTAGCTGATATTTTCTGCAAGTAAAATATACGTCAGTTAAGTTTACCTTTTTTCTTCTTTCTTCAATAAGGACATAATGCATTCCTGAAAATAAATGGCGTCCTCAAAAATTTTTAAAAACGTGCCAAATTCCGTTATAATTTGCTTTTCCATCGTCCCAATCACTAACAGATTCTTTTTAGCCTTAACTAATGCTACATTTATAGTGGATATATTATTGGTATAGCTTTGATCATTGCAAGCAGAGAGTTCCAACGTGTTGTAACGGAATTTTCCAAAGAGGTGTGTTGCTTGACGTTTAAAGTTGCTTCAAACTGTTCAGTAAAATAGTCATCTCCATGTGGAAATTGTTCGCAACTATCCAAACTCTCCAAAATTATTTCAACCTCTGTAAATATTTTTACTAAATCGCTTTGTTCCTCCATATTTTGAATATTTGATACAGCACATATGTTTTTTTTTCAACAGATTAGATTCACATAAAGCTTCTTCAATTTTTTCTACAACTACTGTTCCAGTGTGAGATCGTGGAAAGATCTCTGTCTTGAGCGTTACAATTTTCATTTGAAAATTTTGGCAGAAACGCACTTTTATGTTTATGTAAGACAAGTGCTTATGTTTATCTGACCACACATCCAATACAAGGGTAAAATTTTTTGGGCGACTCTTCAAGGATTGTTTTTACGTGGGCCAAATATATGTTATAAACATCGTTTAAAGCCGTCGTAGCTATTGTCCTATCTGTGGGGAATATAGCCTTTGGGTTTAAGAAAGATATCAATTTCTTAAATCCTGGCCTTTCAACAATTTTAAACGGTTGCAAATCGCAACAGCACATTTCGGCGACCCGGCGAGCATTTTGTTGTTACAACTTGATGAGGATTTCAATGCATTTTGTGTCATTTTTGAACTTTTCTGGTTATTTAAAGATTTCACATCCAAGTTATGTACAGCCCGTAGATGGTTCATATAAATTGTGGTTGATGTTGATTTTCCAAAACTAAAATCATAAACAATTACATACATGCGAATGGAAAAAATTAGAAATTCTTACCTTTTTAAATCGGTCTTTTCATCGAAACACAATTTGCAAAATTTATGTTTTTGAAGTATATGCCTCTTTTTAAAATAGAGATCATCAAAATATTTCCAACATATTGATATACCACCATCATTTACAACAACCTTTTCCAAACTTTTAAATTCATTTTTCTTTTCAAAAAGATCTTCATATTGAGATACATCTACATATAGAGAAATATTGACTTCAGTATCAACAGATTCGTCTAAATCGGATTCTGATTTAGTCAAAACTGTTTGACCCTTTTGGTCAGCGGAAAAATAATTTTTTATATTTCTTTGACACATTTTGCATTCTTTTCCTTAAAGAAGCAAAACCACTACGAATTTTTGGCAAACAATCTGGTTGCCACTCCATGAAAATTCGTAAGTTACAAAAGGTTTTGTAATAAAAAAACAAATCCACAAAGACATAATACCCTTACCACTATCTGGTGTAGGGTATAATTAATATAAATAGCCTACATGTATTTGCTTCTTCTTCGAAGACGAGTGCGCAATGTAAATTATCGTCCAATAATATGCATTTTAATATGTTTATTAATCGATAAGATTAAAAGACATTTGAGCCGATGAGAGCTGCTCAGATCACATAAAAAAGTCGGCGGCGGCTGCGCGCCGACTGCGAGCCGATCGGCTTCGTGCTCTGAATGAAGAGCGAATTATGAGAGCGTTGGAAACAAAAATAAAAACGTCCCAACGAAACGAATATGAAGGCCACAAAGGAATACTCGATAAAAAAATAAACGAACGCAAAGACTCGGGATACTCTGTTGTTTACGAATGAGTGTAGTGCATCTTGGATTAAATTTTGTGGAGAAAACCAATATTCCATGACCACTATGCCTAGATCAATTTTTACAAAAGGGTTAAAAGCTGTAATATTTTGATGTTGGTAATGCTATCGTAAAAAACAAAACAACTAACCGTGTGAACCCATTAACCCAGCGACACACAATAATAAACTAGTTCATATGCTCTTCTTTGTGAATGTTAGAATTGAGACATCAACATCATGGAAAATCTATTAACAATACAAAAGTTTAAATGCAGGTAAATTAGGTATATTTCTACAATTTTTTCACCAATTTAATATGCAATTGTATACTTTCGTTTTAGTGTCAGTTCTGTATTGAATAAAGATACGAAACAACATGGCAAACAATTTCTGTACGATGAACAAGATGATACGGCATGGAGTTCGAGTGAAGTAAGATATTGGTGGTCTATGTAACATTTTTTTTGAAATTTTAAGCTAGAACTAACGTTTTACAGAAAACAGTAACATTTGCTAATTTACATTTGTTTTCCCCCTAATTTAGGGCTCACCACAATACATACACATAGAATTTGAAGAGTTGCAAACGATCTCGGCGTTTTCATTCCAATTTCAAGGTGGATTTGCCGCAAAAGATGCTAAAATAGAAATTCAAAGCGGAGATGCAGCGGATACAAAAACTTCTTATGAGCAGCCATTTTACGCTGAAGACATCAATGCCGTTCAAACTTTCCAACTTAAAGAAACTCAAACAAATGTGAAGAGAATAAAATTTATATTTAGTTCAAGTACAGACTTTTTTGGTCGAATTATTGTATATATTTTAAGAATATTTAAGTAGTTCATTTTGTGTTATGTAAATATGTATATTGTTTTAGAAATTAAATGTGAATTTTTTAATGGGACCTATATTGAGTGTTTTAATGTGAAAAATAATTTAAAATTTTGCATGTGGATAAATTTGTATGAGCAGGAGAGGGAAAGTGCAAAATACCCTTGGTTTTTGGCGATATAAACTACACACACACTTAATAACGTGCAAACAATCGAATTAAATTGACAATTTATGTAACAGAGAATCGCACGTTTTTAAAAAATAATTGAAAAACACTGGGCATAGCAATCACCTGAATACTATTTTTCTTTTTGCAGACTTGTAATGTTAAATGTGTATTCAGGTTTTATATGTTTTGTTTTGAATAAAAAATAAAATAATTTTGAAAATTGTCTAATTCATATTTATAGATTTTGGTGATGAAAAATAATTGTAATCGTATTAGGATAACGATATTGTGAAAACAACAATGACGTTCCACTTATTTACCTCTACTTACTCTGAAAAGTAATCATTAGTAAAAACTCTTCGATTTTTTCCCAATTTTTTTCCAGAGGTAGTTATTTTACCCTGATTCCCGGAAACTATTTTTTCTTGAGGGACGGACCCGGGACCCCCGATTTTTGACCCGAAAATCTGGGTTAAAGATTCGGATCCACTTGCCCTATATAGAGAATATAGGTATCATTTAAAAGCTTATGAAAATACCTATTTATTTATTTTTTTATTTATTTATTCAAGATTTCGTAACACAGAAGCCTTTTTAGGCCAAAAATAGCAATACAATGTAATATTACCAAATAGAAAAAATCTTAATTATACAAATACAAATATTTATTTTATTTATTACTATAAAATACTTTATCTTACTCTATCTTTTTTGTTTAAGTTAGAGTTTAAATTTGTTGGCTCCCCAGCCGCAAATACTTAAAGATTAAATACAGAATTATAGAATAGGCGAATAAATCGAAGAAACAACAAGTGAAAAATGGAAAATTGTAAGGCAAAGGTGAGATTATGCAAAGTTACAATTCAGTAGTAGTTAAATGGTTACATAACTTTAAACGAATCACATTATTAGAATGCGAAAAAATGCGCAGGTCAACAGGTAGGAAGTTCCAGCATCTTGCAACGCGAATTATAAAAGACTTCTCAAATTGAGAGTTAAAAATCCTTGGTAAAACAATCTGGGTATTTCTAGTGGAACGTGTAAATTTAAACATATCGCACAGAGGCAAGGGTATACCAGTTTTAATAATTTTGTAAAAAAAAGCAAATTGCGAAGGTCAATATATCGTTCGAAAGGCAATCCCAGAAACTGCTTAACAAATGGGGAAACATGATCACGCCGGCGAATATTATAGACATATCGGATAATAGAGTTAACAATGCATTTCAATTTAAGAACATTGTAATAGACAGTTCCAGATATGACTTCTAAGGCGTAGGAAACCAACGGCATTAATAGCGCATAAGCAATTCTGAACTTAATCCATTTTGGAAAATAGAAACAAGTTGAGTAAAGTCTACGCAAAATTCCATAAACTCTAGCATGAACAGAGTCAATATGAGGTCCAAAATTAAGCCTTCTATCAATAATGACTCCCAAGCACTTGTGGTGATCTAAAAATTGTACCATAGTTTGTCCAATAAAAATATTTATTACCATCTCATTAGAAGTAAATCGAATTGCTTTTGTTTTTAAAGGATTTATCGTCAAAGAATTGCTGCTTGTCCATTGGAGTATTGAATTAAGACACACATTTATATTATTTTCTAAAATAGTCTCACATCCCTTATCAGCACTAAACAATAAGAAAATATCATCAGCAAATACGAATGCATCACAGGAGTTTGTATTCAAACACTCAGAGAAATCATTAATATAAACGATTATCCAACGATTCCGAAGTTATAGTCAAATTATTAATTTTTTAGACCCGGATTTTTTATAAAAACCCCAAAAAGTCGAAAAAGGGCCCATTATGGGGTCAACCAAACTGACGCCAAATTATTGCTGACACTCTTACCTTTCCAAAATGCTACAATTTGTGCTAATAACTTTTCAATTTGGTTGACCCCCAAAATGGGCCCCTTTTCGACTTTTTGTAAGGTATAAAAAAATAGTCGGGGTCTTGAACCCGGACATTCGGTTCAAAAATCTGGAGTCCCGTGTCCATCCCCCAAGAAAAAAATAGTTTCCCGGAATCAGGGTAAAAGAACTGGAACAAATTTCGAAAAAATAGAATAGTTTTTACTAAACTAGAGTTAAGCCGGCATTTGCTAGCTTCAGAGTATCATTATATACATTTAATTAACCGTAGGTATTGTATCAAGAGTGCGACCTTCTATGTTTGCACAATGGCATGACAGGTATTATCTAAACGCATTGTTAAATTCACAAAAAAACACCTTTGATACCGTTCAATAAAACTTGCAAATCTTTTCAAGCTTATGCCATGTTTACGTTAGAACTTTTTGTAGGGTTAACCTACTTTGAGAGGATTTATTTGAAGTAAAAGTAATGGATATGACAATTTAAATCCAAATCCAGTGGGTTAACCCTCATATATATAAACGTACTATTATATTGATAAAAATTGTGTAATGAGCAGGATATCTACAGTCCCTGAAAAATAGCATACATTTTTTTAAATTGAACTACATTAAATTAACACCTTTAATTTGCGCCTTCATTTGATAAGAAAATTACAATTTAAACTTTGATATAATCTGCACATCTACGTTACTAAATTGATATTTTTATTTTGAACTTATTCCATTCCATCTATCTATCTTCCTATCATCTTATAAGAAAGGGTTTATGGGCTACTGGAACCAAATTATTATGAATATAGAAGAATATTAAAATAAATAAATAAATATAATATAAATTGAACCATAAAACATTTGACAGACAAATTTATTTTCATATTAAATTTTGAGGGATTGAGATTACTTAACTCTAGTTTGGACAACGAAACTTACTCATATGGGATCTAACTGAGGAGTATAAATATCTACATACATAATAAAATAAACATTAAATCAAATTTAAAACAAATATTTTTTTGTCAAAAATAACTAAATTCTGCCCACGTAATATGCCACGTTATTACGTTCCGCTGCAAATAACCTCGCATGTTCGAAATTATTAAAATTTCCATATGGCAATGCCGTGAATGTCAACTGCAACCAACTTCGTGTTTCCTTTTCTCTTTCTTTCGAAACGTGGAAAACATCAATATTGGTTGGTTTTCTCGTAATTTTTTACAAAAATAATTTTGCAATGTAAGTTTTGGATTAAAATACCGACCAAAATGTCCCCCGATGACTAATGTGCTGCTCTCCTCTTGGTAATTTACAGATGCCCCGCGAAATCAAAGAAGTTAAGGATTTCCTGAACAAGGCCCGTCGTGCCGATGCTCGTGCCGTCAAAATAAAGAAGAACCCCAGCAACACCAAATTCAAGATTCGTTGCTCCCGTTTCTTGTACACCTTGGTCGTTCAAGACAAAGAGAAGGCCGAGAAAATCAAGCAATCCCTTCCCCCAGGCTTGCAAGTTAAGGAAGTCAAGTAAATTCGCTATGCTTGACCCCCCACCCTGCAAAATTATTCTATAGTTGTTGTTTTGTGTATGCCAAGTGATGACGGACAGACAATGTTTGTCCATTGGAACTGGGAGGAGTGTGAATAACTGAGGTGCATAAATATTAAGAAATTCATCTGGGAAGCTGTATTTGTTTTTAAAATGCAGGATTTTTTCCAACGTGAATGATAACAACAACAAGTAACACCTTAGTAAGCAGAATTTTTTGTAAAAAAAACATTCTTCATTAAATGATACAACAACAATGTTGTAATAATTTAAAAAAAGAAATTACAGTGATTGTGTTTATTAATTATGGTGGGTGCAATATGTGTTCCTTGTTTACATTGTAATGGAAGTAACAACAACAATAATAATAGCTGCCGGTGTATTGTGTCATGTGGCTTGGGGTACCTGGCGTTCTTTATTGGGTTGCATTTTGGCTCGTGATTAGAAGTGCTTGTCTCAGTTTATTTACAAATATATGGAGATGGATAAATTAATCAAAATTAGTGGACATCGAAATATTTTCGGTTCAGTTCTGACGTGAATTTTTCAGTACCCAGTTTTATATAAATGGCAAAAAATAATTGTTGCAAATCAGTGTATCACATGCTTTATTATAATAAGTAATTTTTCTAGCATGATATTTGGAACATTTTTATGTTGAGATATTTTTAAAAAATTTAATAAATAAATCGTTTTAGTTATTAATTAGGACCGTTGATAAATCTAATATTAGTTTGAATAATAGTAGGTTTCCCTTATAGATAGCAACCCCATTTACCGACAGGAAAAATTTCTTGTGACAGGTTTGTGAACCATTTTGCTATAATCTAAATGTTTGTGTTCCTAATGGATCGAAACTTTCTTTGCAAGTTTTTAAACAAAGATACAAACTCTTATAAGCATCAGCTCAGATAACTCGATATAACATAACAAGACTTATGACTGTATTAGTCGGTAGTCATGCGACCCTTTGAAATCAAGGTAAGTGCCATTGTTTGAAATACATGAAATCATTGAGCTCTTTTGGGTACCAGTCCATAGCAACACAATGGAGAATGAAATGGCAAGTAGGTTAGCTTGGATGGTTCCCAGTCCTTCGACTTCTGACCCTTCTGTCATTTAGAAATTCATATCACCACAAGCATATGGACTGTTCACTGCAGGATCAAATATCTGACCTCAAGATGGGACAACAGGTGGTAGTGACAATTGAGCAAATACCATGCTATTTAACATGATACAAAAGCTATTTGGTAGGTGGGAAATATAAATTCTCATATTCTTCTCCGACTCTGGTGCTATCATAATTTGTATGCTTAAGGCATGTCTAGGCAAACCAACGTACTTCTACAAAGAGTTCTTTACTACCTTTAGATTATTTCTCTATCTCAATGTACAATTCCTAGTTGAACACATTGGACCAAAGATCTCCGAGTGAATCAACTGATGACTCCTGTGTAACTGAACATCCTTAAAACAAATCAAAGGTCAAAAAATTATTTGAAATCATAATTTGGTTGCATATCTCCTCGCAAAAAATCTGGTTGCAATCAAATTCTTACAATCTCAGTACATATTTCTGTAAATGTTCTAAGAAGGATCAACTGCTTGTCTGGCATCTGTCTGCCCTTTTCCAATTGGCAATGTCTGTAACGTGAGAATATCTCAAATATATATCATGGTATTTTTTCTCGCCTTAAAGTATGCTTCAATTATGGTATTTTCATGATAATTATGGTACCTATTGTAATGGGCCTTGTCGGTCAACGGTTTCGTATAGCCCCCATACAAGGGTGCCTCCCAATATTCGGTATTTTGATGATTTTAGCGACTTTATTCAGCGGAATTCTTTCAATATTTGCAGTTCGTTATGGGTACTATAATCAGTGACGGAAAATTGTATATGAATGTCTACGTCTTCGAATAGCCACCCCCATATATAAATTTTCATTTAAGGGCTATTTTTCGAAATTATTTGAAAATGTTCAAGATCCTTCCTAATGGTGGAGGGTATTGAAAGTTCGGTCCGGACGAATTTAGCTGCTTTTTACTGGTTTTATAATTAAATTTACATATTGCTTTTTGTTTATTTTAAAACTACGTAACTTTATAAACAAATGCCTTTTGTTAAACCTTAAATACCAATAAACTATAGACCGTCATCTTCTTCACCAATCTCCAACATTGCTTGCATAATTTTACGTTTAAGTTTTTTACGAGATAAATCTGAATTCAAATTACGAAACTCCGTTGCAACCAATTCTCCAAAAGCATCCCATTGATCACGGGCAACTGGTGTGGATGTGGTTACGGTTGTATGATTTGTATTGGAAGAAGACGCAATAACTGGATTATTGTTAACCATTGTTGCTGATGGAGAGGAAGTTGTCACATTGTTGTTGCTGTTGCTGTGGAGCACTGCAGATGATATATTACTGGAATTCAATTCAATTATGGAAGCAGCATTTTCATGATTGAGATGTATAACATTGCCGGCATGATTAGTTTCATTTGCAGAGTTATTTGTTGTTAATGTGGAATAATTATGACTGGGGGCAGCATGTTGTTGTTTTGGCTTTTGTTGTAAATATGTGCGGGGTGTTGAGATAAAATGTTGCCTTTGCATCTGTTGCTGCTGTTGTAAGGTGGGCAAATATTTTTGATCTATTGTCTCTTCAGACACAAGTGTCGATTGAACAGCAGCACCACCCTCACCATTGGTTCCAACTTCGTTCAACTCGTTTTCAAAATTTTGAAAATCTTCAGTTGATGTCTCTCCATGATTGTCTTCATACTGTAACTGGGACTGGGACGTATCATCATTGCTATATTGATTGGAAGTTGTGGAGCTACTACTATTATTTTGCGGTATTACTGTAACATGTACATCCTCTTCGGCACTGTTGTAGTCAAATCGTAAACGCATTTTCTATAATCAGAAACAAATGTATTCAATTTAGTTGGTTCTATTTCATGACTTAGCTGCTCACTTACCTTTGGTGTCTGATAGTTACAGCTGCTCTGATAGCCACCTGGCCGTGGTTCAATTACATTACGCAAAAACATTAACGCCTCGAAATGACTCCATTTGCAGCCAATACTTGCATCTCTACCCTCAGCTCCAGCCTCTTCCATGCGTTGTTCCAGTTTCTTCATTTCCGTATTAAATTGATTGCGTAGATTATGAATCTTCTTGCCAAAATCAAATTTACTAATGTTCAAAGTCGAACAAATGTCTTCAATGGCCCGATTACGTTTATCCTTGCTCTTATAGGACTCGTGCCAGTGATTCCAAAGGCATTCATTCTTTTTGTACAAATCGATCAGTTGATTTACTTTTTCGCGTGACCATACGACACCACCACCGCCTCCTGGTCTGATGGCAGACACTGCAGTAGTCTGTTGCACGGTTTGTTTGCTCGGCATTTCACATTCGACTTTCATTTTTTCAACTTTCCACAATACCTTTAGATTTAAATATTTTATTTTAACGATGTTTATAAGACTATGTGCAATAATTTTCTTTCTTTTTTGGAGCAAAAGAAATAAAACACTTCGGCTGTGCTAGTTGTATTTTGTTTGTTTATAGCATGTCATATGTTTTGCCACTCTCTATTTTGTATAGCATGACAGATAAATGTATGAGGTGTTACCAGATGTGACATAAGATTTGGGCGGGAAGATACATAAAATTACATCAATTGACTCGGGACTTTTTCTGTTATAATATAAAATTTCGAATGAATATTTGTTGCATGTTTGAATGTATAGAGAAGGGGACAAAAAGTGGTTTATGTGAAAAAATACGTAGAGGCGCTGCTCACAACAGATATATGTTAGAATAAAATTTCAATTAAAGAGCATTATCACCAATTACATTTTCGGAACACAAAAAAAATTGCGCTCGAAATTGTATTTAAACGACGTTTTTAATCCATTGAATGTTGATTTTGCTTTTAAAATTTACTTAATATCCGGAAATAAATATTTCATTTCATTTCATTTATTTACCTTACAAAGAAATATAAATAAGCCCACAGGGCCCATAACTTATATTATCTATCAAATTGGAAACAAAAAATTTTTAAAAATATTTTTTTTGTATATTTCTTTTTTAAACACGTTTTGGGGCTGCTAATTGTTCTACGAAAAAAAGACCTAATAATAATTTAAAAAAATTAAAATACAATTGAAAATTAATAAAAAAATAAAAATATCTGATATTCGTCGAAAATTGTAAAAATAACTAATAAAAAATATACTTATTAGCTACTGAAAAAAGTTCTATAACAAATTTAGGTTTGGGACCTTGTGATACTCTTCGAAAAAATACATAAAAACGTTTTAGGAAATAAATACGGAAAATCTTTTTAATTTCCTGTTGATTATCGAATAGAAAAAAATCATTATAAAATGTTAGGGGACTCCGATAGTGCTTGAAAAAAAGAAATATTAGGAAAAAATTAAAAATATTTTTGGTAGTCTCTAAGATATTCTTTGCAAAATATATGTTTGATTGCTATTGACAATTGTTCAATTTCTAATTAGCATTCCCAAATCTGCTTTTTCTGTAATTTACCTTGTCAAATTTAAAGGCATAAGAAACAGTTCCCATCTCTGATTTATGAATATAGATTTTGACAATGAGATGTTGTCAAATGTATAAATCTAAAACAATTGTAAACATATGATTACATGACTTTGCCTTCTTAATTCTACCATGCTACTGACTCACAAACGTGACTTCTTTTCAGATAACATTAATCATAAAATATTTGATGGTTGATGAAAATATTTTCTTAAAAGAAGTCACGTTTGTGAGCACGCGACAAACCAAAAAAAAAAAAAAATAAATAAAATAAAATTTTATAGTTTATTAATTTTTGTAATTGTAATCATAGAAAACATACATTGAAAACATTCATTAAAAATTTCCGTTTAGTAGCCCTTTTACGGTTTTTATTTAGATTTTAGTTAACATTGAAAATTAAATGGATTTTCGACACGAAGTCGTCCAGAAGTCGTAGGTAGTGTCCTCTATATAAATAGTTATACCCTACAATACTATGTGTTGGGGGTATTATAACTTTGATTGGTCTAAAAATTATATAACACCTCGAAATATTGATCTAAGACATGGAATATTGTATAGGGATCTTCTTATCTCGCCGAGCTCAGTTGATTTAGCTATGTGTGTCCTTCCATTCGTCTGTCCGTGTTAATAAGCTTGTTAACATAAGCCTAAATCTTGAGAAAACATTGAAAAAGGTTTGTGTAACAAGTATAGAATAATCGAAATTGAACCCTTATTTATAAGCTTATACTTGTAATTGTAGAATAAGCTTACGAATCTAATATTATATTAAGCTTATTTTTGTAGTAGTGTAAAATATTATTTGTTAATTTTTAATCATTTTACGCATTTTTTTCTTTTCATCACTGCCTCATGTGGTATCAAGATACGCTTTCTTCTCCTTTATTTGAGATTCTACATCTCTTCCACTAAGACTACACATATATTGGTTTCCTGCTACTTTTTTAATGCCTCCAGTCTGAAATGAGATTGAAATAATATATACCACAGATTCCCAGATTTATTGTTCATCATTACCTGAAATGGGTACTAAATTTGCAAGATTTTGCTTTTAGCCAGAGAAAACAATTGTTAGCTGACAAAAAAAAATCAAAACAAATTGGTCAACAATGGACAGATTTGAGAAAAGTTTGTGCAAAATAAATGTTTCTCAAGCATTGTTCTATTTTTCTTTTTTCAATTCAAATTGTTGGCCCTTTGTGGTGGAGGTACTTGAGGGAGTAGACGGATATCGTCCTAGCACTGATACGGTTATTGGGATGCACAGAGTTTAAAAAATTGGATGATATGTTTTTGGTAAATTATTTTCTTTGAAATTGACCTTTTTTGAGGTAGGTACCAATAGGATTGGAACAATACGGCTCATCTACGAACTCGATCTATATTTTCTAAGCCAAATCGGGGGCTCCCTCTAGGTCGATTCCAAATGTCCTGAAACGGATTTGACCCAAATAGACCTGGGGTCTCGAACCGTTGTTTGGATGAGACCCGTTTTGGCCGTATCAAATGTGTTTGTAATCAAAAATGATTTGTTTTAAGATAATTCATTTTGTTCTATTTTGGAAGAATTTAAAAATTACAATTTTTGTTTATAGAATATGTACAGTTTTCATTTACCTTCTAATAAATTGATTTTTAACAGCTTCTTATATCCCATAATTCTTTGTTTGGCCTTTTGAACTTTAAGACGCTTATTTAAATGCCGAACTCTGAAATGAATCCGGCATTTGGTAAATTAACTTCTAACTAATTAACTTCTAGGCTTTCTTTTACGAGGCGTTCTTTATTTATTTATTTATTTTTTTTTTTGAATGGGATATAGTAATAACATTAATTTTATTATAAATAGTTTCTAATTGCTGCTCAGATGGTTTCATAATGATTGCTCCTGACATTGGTATTCTTCCAGATTTAACTTTCGAATCATATACCCTGATATACACCTAAGTCTGTTTTTACACGGTAGATTGGTTCCAGAAGAAGTCGTGTAAAAAAAAACCGTGTAAAAAAGACATTGATCTTATACAAAAATGGGTGATTAGGAACAATCTCTAAAACCTATTAAAATTAGTGAAAAACAAGAAGTTTTTTTTTCTTTACCAAACACGTCTTATTGCATTAACAGTTCACAAAATATTAACACGTTTCAATTGCTCTGACCAGTAAATTTTATTGTATGCACGTAGTGCTATTCACATTTGCTTTGACCAGTAAAAAGTGTTTGTACGCGCTAAAGGGGAATTCACTTAAATCTTTAAGCTAGTGTTCGCAAACTATCGATACTATCGATGGTTTCAGACTTTTTTCTTTCATAAATACTTTTTTGTGATATGAACATACTTCGCAAAAATTAAATTTGACAAAAAAATTTTAAGTACATAAAATTTCAAATCGTGCTAAATGGAATAAAATCGTGTAAATAAATTAAAAGTATTCAATTTTCAAACCGTGTTATATCAAAACCGTGTACAAAAAGACCATGTAAAAACAGAATTAGGTGTATATTCTAAAGCGTCATCTTGAACAATGCCAATGTCATGAGCATTCATTTCGTTGATTTCGGCCAAATCGGGTGTTTCGTTCCTCATTTTCGGATTCGTATTATTATCAGTAATTAATTCATTTAGACTGATCCATTCGAAATTTTCATTTACGTCGAGTCCTGTGGTTTAAACTTAAAGTCCTGTGGTTATGGGTGGTTGTTAAGGTCACCTTTACTTTGTATTGCGTCAAAAAAGTTTTCCAATGTATCCTGGTTAAGTCGTCGAGTTAAAATACATTAGATTTTGAACTTTTGTACGTATTCGTATAACATAATTGGGGCGCTGTTCGATACCAGAATTCCCTTTTTGGAAGACTTCCAATGTATTCTTATTAGGATAATAGGTGTTGACATTAATTTGGTCAGTCTTCCAATACATTTTTTTGTTTTTGTAGGTCATTGCCGAATGGTTCCTACTAATGGTAGGAACTATTGTAAAAAAATAATTAATTTGATAAAGCCCTAGTTTTTTTTTAGCAATTTCCTTACCTTTCCGGGCAAACCAGTTGTACCAGGAGATGAATTATGTACATTGAACCAGTCATTGGTCAACTGAATAAATTCAGCAGTGTCCATTGCATTGTACAAGTCTTCATTGTACCATGGAGAGAAGGTCGGCTAACTTTGTCGGAATTAGTATCAAAACAATAAAAAATCAAACAACTTGTTGCATTTGTTTTGAATAAATAATTGAAAACCGCGAAAACTAAATGAAAGGTCAAAATTTCTTTTCAAAATCATGTTCTATATATCTCTAAAGGTTTATTTCGCTACAAAAACTGTAGATTCTGTCGATGCATACATTGAAATAAACATTTTGAAAACACTCGAATTTGAATATTTTCTGAACAATTTTTTTGTTATTGAAAAGAAAACATATACGTAAACAAATAAAGTTGACATATTAAGCCAAGGCAATAAAAAAAATTAAAATCATATGGTATCATAGCCCTACCTTGATATTATTGTAGCATGGTACAATGGTAGAAACATTTGCTTTCTCAAATACCCATGGCACAATTACAGACTGTAGAACAAAGCTACCCCCCAAATACAATTTTTATCTTTAGGTGCCCTTATTTTTCCCAATATAAGGATTTTGTTAAAAAAATTAAAAATTACCAAAGCCTACTGTTGCATATTTAAAATATTATTTGACACAATAAGACTCCAACACAGAGTTGTATCTTTCTAGTTTCTTTGAAGTTGAGCAACCTTTCTTATTAAGCCAAGCAAATACCGATATTTTTTAGAGATCACATGTTTTTGGAAAATATTAGTTCCGAATCTATGATGTTTATTCGAAAAGAGGAGCAATTTGGTTCGACATTTGCTTTTATTACGTAGTTCAATTGTCAATGTTGAATTTGTTTCGTACGCCCGACATATTTGGGTAACTCTCATTTAAATACATGTGTTTAAATTGTTTGGTGAAAAACGTCGGTAACGCCGTTAATTTATACTTATTATTTTTATAATAAAAACAACTAATTTTGTTTATATTGTATTGTATTTCAATTTGTTTCTTTCTTTTGTATGTAGTATGTATAGATCATTTTAAAACTAAGACAAATTAAGATTTCTTTAGTTTTTGTTGTAGTTGCAATTTTTTTAGATACAATGACAATCTAATTCTATATAATAGCAGACAAAGTATTTGTATGCTAAATCCTAAACGATAAGTTATATTGTATGGCGGCTACTAAACTTATTTGTTACATTGTAAAACTAAAAAAGAAAATTGAATCAACGAAAAACGACAAAAAGAAAAACTTACGAACAAATTTTGTACGAAACATTGGATTGACGAATGGACTGTGTGGTTTGGGGCGATAGGGAGGAAGGTACAGGGTGTATTTATAGTAGTAAAATAAATCTATCTTATGCTATAAAAATTGTTGTGTTTTGTGTGTGTGTCTCTTAGTGTTTGTGATTGATTCGTATACGTATAAGTACATACATACATATTAGCGAAAAACAAAATTATTTTTATAAAAGTATAACAGGTAATTTAAGTACATATTAAAAATTAATTTCAGTAGATACTAGATTTTATACATAAACATTATATAATATTGAAGACTATTATTTAGAATAAAAAATGGCATATAATTTTTCGAAGACAAATTAAAATTGAGGAAAAAACATATTTGGCCTAAAGAAATGGAATTTACCGGTTTTCGTTGTATGGCTGGAAGTTTTTAGAAACATTTTTTTGGACATAATTGTAAGTATTCTCCTGAAGGAGATTATCTACATTCCGGGAAAAAAGGAAAAACTAATATTACTTATAATTTTCAATACAAAAATAAAAATATTAACTAATGCATTATTGGTTTTTTTTTTATTTGAAAAATATAAAAATTCCATGATTGCTTCCGGTCTAATAATAAAGAGTGTTTAATTCAGAATTCTCAAAAATGTGAGCATTTAGATTGTGTTGGATTAACTCTTATACAGAATTTAAAATGGATGTTAGGAGAAATTAGAATTTTAGCGGGAAAGAAGAAGAAATAACACAAAATTTCTATTGCTAAAAGGGCTAACCGTGATAATTGTCTAGCCACAATAAACTTGACTTGAGAAAACATAAGTTAAACTTATTGTGATAGGTCAGTTATCACGGTTAATTGGTTTATAAACTTTGAAGATGGAAATCAAATTGGATCTATTTCTTACAACAAGACGGGGACAACTCCCAACTCAGAAGACCTACAATTATAAGATTACAGTCAGGAAATCTTCTTATTCAGAAGGTCATTAAAGTGTCTTTAATATATTGAAAGATTTCAGGACTCTTTTTAATTTAAAAGGATCTTGTAATATGAACGTAATGTCTTTTAGTATCAATTGCCGTTAGCAGGCCAAGAGAAGGTCTTCAAATGTAAAAATGGTCATTATATGGTGTATTCGTACAGAAACCCATTAGAATGTCTTTTAATGTTGAAGACCGTCTGACTGACTTCAAATTTTGAAGACGATCTTAAGTTCTTCTAACATAGAAGACCATTTGGAGAATGATCGACGATGGCAATCGAATGGAATCTATTTGTAACCTTTAAAAGGCCTTCTAACAAAGAACATAATTAGACGTTTATCTGAATTAGATAATCGTTAGATAAAACGAAAACAATCTGAAAGTCTTTTAAAATAGAAGAAAATGGACCGATGAATGAAATCAAAGAAGATGCGGTCATATTTATTTGTAACAAGAATATGAAATAGATTCTAAAATAGAAAACCATCTGAATTAGAAGATAGTCTGAAAGAGTTAAAAAATAGAAGACCACCTAAAGAATGGCTGAAGACGGAAATCAAAAGGTAACAAAAAATGAGGGTCCAGTGCTATTAAAAAAACATGATTGAGTTTTGAAAACCATCAGAATTTTTTTTTTGAATTAGAAAATGCTTCTCATTTAGAAGATCATTTTATAATTTTCCAACATAGAAAATCTCGATTAGGTATTTTAATAATGATTTCCTAATAAAAAAGAAAAATAACAATAGCTCTTCATATTCGAACGCCTTTAGATACAAGTAAGAATGTCTTTTAATTAATTTTTAATCTAAGAGGATCATCAAAGGGTCTTGTATAAATACCGTCTAATGTTTTGCGAATGAAATTATGGCTCAAGAATACAACAATTGTAGTATGTAATAAGTAATTTTGCTTATGCAAAGAAGACAGAACGTTAAAAGAACTTTTAAAAACTACTATTCCTTTTGGTTACTCTGAATTGGAAAGGCAAGAGTTCAACTTTATTAAGAACTGCTCTCCTCAGCCATCTCTGTAACAACGATAAATTCAGTATATTCCATTCCATTCAGGCCATTAATTTAATAAAAATTAAACATTTCATAAAATGAAATGTTTTGCTAAAAAAGTTATACATTTATGTCTAAAATTTACTTCAGTACACTAGATTATATACATACAAAAATGGACCAGCAAATCTCTACTATGCCGATGTGGATACTTTGAAGGAGTTACTTGTATCATTTACGACTCCATTGCCATGGCATTGTTGATTCGTTGCAGAGACCGGCGATGCTGGTGCTCCAATATCATCAATTGACTTCGTATTGTTTAGACGTTCTAGTTGGCTGGAGTCTTTTTCAGTTACTTCCACTGAGGATATCATGGTTTCCCTTACTCTTTGCTCCTCCTCAAGAGTGTTTTCCAAGTTCTCTTGCATTTCACTTGTTTCTTCAACAATCTCTTCAATCTCTATACCTTCTTCAGCATCAGCATCACCATCATCCAGGGGTATACCTTCTTCTAACATTACCTCTTTGGCAATATCACGTATATTTTTATTAATCATTTCCTCAACAATTAATATTAGTACTTCCGATTCTTCGCGATGAAAATTACACCAGCGATCATCTTCATCATACATTTCTTGTATTATGATTTTTCCAATGTGATCCTGTTTGGCACGTTGGCCATAGACCGAATAAATTTGTGTTCGTTTAGGTGGTGTCTTGTCCATGGCCAGGCAGTGACGCACCTCTTTGTATATAGCATTTTGTATGCAATGCAGGCGATTAGGGGGATTGAAAAATGCCAGCTGGCTGTGGAAATTCGTCGGATCACCTTCACGTAAAATTTCGCTATGCTCTTCTAGATATTCACGGCAAATATCTAGGATAATTCGTTCATAGATATTGGTGATTTGTTCCTCCATAACTGAGGGTAGTTTTTCACCTTTTTCGTTGCAATATTCTGCAAAAGAGAAGGTAATAAAAAAAAAACAAAATTAGCTCACATATTTGAGATGGGTTTCGAGAGTATTTACCAGTCTTTAAGAGTTCACAATAGAGTTCATGCGTTCTTCTAAAAGTTATATCCTTAATACGTTCTTCCGAGGGGAATATGGTGGTCATGGGACTACCATGCGCTGGCGGTACATAGGGTGGTGGCGGTTTATTGGGAATTTCCCTTACATACATGTAAGGTAAGGCGGCCACATGTTCCAATTGTTTTAAATGCTGAAGGATAAGACAATAGATATTAGTTTCATAATCTCATACAATAATGAATATATTTAATGGATTGATTGAGACACAAACAAATTTTTTTATACAAAAATATTTTTTAAGAAAAGCAAAGGATAAAGATTTTTAAAATTATACTTTTTAAGAAACTTCTAAAATTTTAAAGAACATTCAAGGACTATCTGACTTGTTAATGGACCGTATGAGCAATAAATGTGGAATTAAAATTGATATTTGTGAAAGGATCGTGTGAGCTATTATTAAATTTAAATTGTATCTTATCTAAGGACCATTTAAGCTATTACAATGAATTGTTTCTATTTTTTAAGGTAGACTGTTAAAAAATTGTCCAAGAACTATCCGATTTACGAAGTTATGGTCTGTTCCAGAACTGCAATAATATAAAAATGGTTCCTGCGATAACTGATATCGAAATAATAGATTCGTGCAGGTTCGAGAATAGAGCATTAGTTTTACAACATTTTTGGATCTCTTACCTCATTATCTATTATCAATGGATGTCGTCTCAATTCCAATTCATTTATAATATCCGGCATTAAAGCATTGCCATTCGATGTTGCAATGATTTGGGCGCCAGAGGCACCACTTGTAGTTGTTGCTAAACTAATGACAGAAGACGAACTAGCAGTTGCTGTGAGGGCTGGTGGTGGTGGCGGTAATGGAGGTGGTGGTGGTAATAGCTCCTTTTCGGGACTAGTACTAGTTATGGTTATGGTGGGCGTTTTAACCGGCAACTGATCTTGTTTTGTTTCAGCACAATAAGTTTTATTCGATAAACTCCCATTACCTCGGGAGGTTTCAGCCACTTCACTATCACCCTCTTCTATCGTTGTGGTGGCATCTTCGCTCACCGTCGTTTCATACAACGGCAATGATATATCATCAATATGAGTTTCATCCGTTGTATCTGGTTCGAAATCAGGTTCGTAATCTTCACTAATGGTTTTATCCAAATTCGCTGGACTTACCACAGTTACGGTTTTCGATAAACCTGGCGGGGTGGTTGTTGGGGTTTGTTCTTTTGTAAAAGTTCTACAGTTTGAAGTTGTGCTGTTGTCTTTGGTAAAGGTTTTCGAAGATGAGCCGCCATTGGGCGAAACGACAAAAGTATTTACTTGAGATGATGATGATTCAGAGCTATTATTGGTTGGTGAGATGGGTGTTTTGCTACGTTGGTTTTGGGTTGTGTTATGAGATTGCAGTTGTTGTGAACCAGGTGAGGAATGCCTATCTATGGAAATGTTGGCAAAATTCAAAGAATACGAAGAATTTTCGTTCGTACTTAGATTCGCTACTTCCGTAATGCTTGTTTGTTCGCCCTCTTGAGCCGCAGAGGAATTCTTCGATTGTAACGCTGCAGGATATGAGGGCAGGGCATTAGCTTGAGATAGTAGATTAACGGCAGCTGATATTTCATCTAATTTTGAGGAGATTTCTTTGGCTTTAGCTTCCGAATCATATTCAAATTGCCCCGAGAAGGAGAGCTTTTGCGGTGTCTGTGATGTCTGAGACGGGTTTATGGGTGGAACTCTCCCAACTGTGGTAATAACTGTGGGCCGGCTTGTTGGTTCTTTAATTGTGGAAGAAGCTGTTGTCGCCGTTGCTGACTTGTCACAATGTCTGTTTGTTTCATAAGGAATGTAATTTGTAACTTCTGCAATGCATGATTTGGACTTTTGATGCACATTTTGAATTGTCGCCGTTGTTGTTGTTGCTGTGTTTGCTTTATTTTGACTAGTGTTCGCTGATACATTTCTATGACTAGTTGTTGTAGCTGCAGAAAACTTTGGTATATCGGCAATTTCCGTATCACTGAGACTACGCTGCAGTCCCGGTGGTTGCTGATGAACTGTTGTTGCTGGTTGATGGCGATTTACAGAGGATCCCAAATGCAGACGTTGGGTCAGGACTAAGAATATTTGTACATTATTCTCAATACGTTTTTGTTTCTCCTGCTGTTGTTGCCTTTCCAATTCCAACGCCTGTTCAGCCTGTTCCTTTTGTAGGATGTCTTCCGGTTGCTCCCCAGCTGATGACGATGAGGCACTAGAATTTAACAATTGAGCCTTGAAATTCTCCTCCGCAACACTGGGACTGTAAATGCCTTGATTTGCCGCCGCCGGTACGGCAGCCACCTTTGCCAATTTTGTAGCAGAATCTTCATCAGCTTCTGAGTGACCAGAACTGAAATTTAAATTCAACACCGGAACTTCCACAAAATTGCTTTTATTTAGGACATGTCCCTGCGGTGATTGTGCTGTTGGACTTTCAATGGCTGTGGTGTTTGCTGTTGTTGTTACCGAACTTTTCTCCAACAACTCTTGGGCTATCCGCTCCTCATCAGCAGCAAAATCTCTGAGCACAGCCATTTTGGCTTCTTCATAAAGCCGTTCAAGATCGGCCTTACACAGCTTATAACGTCGCGTAGGTTCGAATTTCTCCACCGTTTGGGAGGTAAGGCGACGCCATAACTTATTCAACTTGGAGCCAGTGGTGCGCACAAAATCCAATTCTTGTTGGGTGGCTGATGACACTTCAATGTCGTCATTGTTATGTCCCATTACAAAGGCCGAGGAATTGCTTGCCGTCGTTGTGGTGGTGTTGGTTGTGTTTGTGGCCGATATATGAGATAATTCTTTTAGACTTTTATCAATGTCCTTGAGACGTTTTTCCATTTTACGCGCTCTAGAGGCGCGTTTCTTTTCCGTTTCCTTGGCTAGATTCTGATAAATATGATGATGACTTGTATCATCCAAATTAACCTCTCGGGTCAACTCTTCTTCTTCATCAACAACTGAAGAAGCTTCCAATGGTGGCATTTGTTGCAGGGATTTCTTTTGGTTTCTGTGGCCGTCGCTTTGAGGTGTCTTTTCGAAATGCTGTTGCACATTATTATAGCTTAACAGTTGACGTTCCAATTGTAGAACTTCAGCTTCTTCCTCGTCGAGCCGTTGATGCCATTTCATTAAATGTTCCACATGTTGACGACGTTTGCGTAAATCTTCTTCGCGTTTCTTTAAGAGTTCTTCCAAGGCCGCAGAGGATTCCAATTCATATGTGGCCTTCAGTATGGATGGTGTTGTCTGGGGTAGATTTGTTTTATTTGGTGAGGGTTTTATGGTTGCCACAGTTGCAGCTGCTGCTGCTGGTGATTTTAGGGACTTCGCGGCAGATCTGTTGGTAATGGGCGATACCAAAGGTACTTTGGGTGCAAAATGGGCTGGACTAGTCGTTTTATCTTTCTTATATTTTGTGGGTGAATGCTGCTGCTGAACGCGGGCACTAGTTCCAATTCCAGTAGATGCTATTGAAGATTTAACATTTGTATTGCTACTGCTTGTTGATTGGAGCAATCTGCAAGAAAACAAACAAAATTACGAGTGATTATGTCGCTCCACAAACTTGTCATGAAAATTTAACTTAATTTTTTATCTTTCAAAACTCTAAGGTGGTAATGTGGGAGCGAGGTATAGGTAAAAGAAAACATAGCAAAAATGATAAGCATATTTCAAGATAACAACAACAAGGCATATTTTTGCGTTTAATCATGATATCATTTATAAAAATATGTATTTAAAAGTGAAAGTTTTAATAAATTCCTTAACTTTTTAAAATAGCCTGATATTACGCGAATAGGAACATCAAAAAGTTTAAGGAATCTGTTTAAAGGGCTCTAGGTGAAAAAGTTCGTTATTTAAGAATTTTTAATAATTCAATGTTTCTAGGATCATAAATCATAAATTGAAAAGATGACCAAAATTATTAGAAAATTGAGGTCCTGTGAAAATGGGAAATCACGGCATTAATCACTTATTTTATTTTAAGAGCATTTGAAGAGCTTTGATGGCGGATTTTCAAGAAGTTTTTTAGTGAATATTTAGAGAAAAAATTTTGAATACTTTTAAAGGGCCAATCTTGGATGTTTAAAGGTAATTTTCAAAAAGTATATTTTTACTTTTAATATTGAAATTTTGAAGGAATTTTAAGTTTTAACTGAGAGTATTTTGCATAGTATTATACCCTCCACCATTCTATGGAGGGTATATTAACTTTATCATTCCGTTTGTAGCCCTTCGAAATATTCATAACAGACCCTACAAAGTAAAGTTCTAAGACGATCTAGCGATGTCCGTCTATCCGTATGTCTGTTGGTTTTCATAACGATATAATTAAGACAGAAGGCTAAAATTCTGCATACATGCATAGGTTACCAGTAGGCAGGTTAAGTTCGTAAATGGGCCATTTCGGTCCAAGTCTTCGTATAGCTCCCATATAACGATACCTCCCGATATTCGGTATTTTGATGATTTCAGCAACATTATTCACCGGCATCGTTTCAAATTTTGTATTGGAAGATACCAATGGGTACTACAGCCTATGGCAAAAATTTTTGTATGCAGGTTTAGATCTTCGGTTAGCTCCCACATAACGGTACCTCCCGATATTCGGTATTTTCATGGTTTTAACGACATTATTCACCGTAATTGTAACAAATTTCGTATTTGAAGTTCGTAATGGGCACAAAAAATTTCGTATGCAGGTCCACGTCTTCGTATAATCCCCATATAACGGTTTTCATTTTTTTTTTGAAATTTTTCAATTTCCTTTGAAATGGTAAGGCTATTAAATGTTAGGCCCAGACGAACTTAGCTGCTTTTCTACTTGTTTTAAAGCTCTAATCGTTCCCTACAGGACTTCTTTTTCGATTAATACACACTACAACAGTATGTGTTGAGGGATTTATAAGTTCGATTGGGCCAAAAAGTTTGTAACACCTCGAAATATTGGCAGTAGACCCACCGTGTAGTGTATCGATTTTCCTATTTCGCCGAGGTGAATTGACCTAGCTGTGAGTGTATCGGTACGGGTTGCACACAAGAAATTATAGTTTAGTCGGTTAGAGTTTGGGACATGGCAGAAGCCTACTATTTTGTAAAAATTCAACCGCGAATATTTTTAATACAGAAAATTACTTCCAGGCAAATTCCCGTTTGACACAGATATCATTGACGTGTATAGTGAAATATCGGTGATATATGAAAATATATACACGAATCTAAATAGTCAAATATTGTTTTGAACTCCTATTAGCACGACAGAGGGCGTAAATATAGGTCAATCTCAATATATTGTTTGTAATTCCTTATCATTGAAAAATAATGAAAGAACCGTGATATTTGAGGGGTTTTTAAGTAATCCAATTATTTAACCCAACAATATCTTAACGGATTCGCGAATAGAGTAAAATTTTAACGTACATTTTGGACCAAATCCGTTTCAGGACATTTGGAGTCGATCTAGCGATGTCCGTTCAACCGTCCGCTCGTCTGGTGCGCACGACAACTCTCGAAGAGAGTATCCGATTTGGTCCAAATTCGGTGCATCGTAATATTATTATCAAACTTAGATCGAATTCGGTCCAATCCTTCTGGTACCTTCTGGTAAAAGGTCGAAATTTAAAAAAAGGTTTTACTGCACAGTAAGAGAATGGATAATCCAATTTTTCTCGAACTTTGCAAATTCTAATATTCGCTCAAGAGCTAGGTCACGTGCGAAAATGTAAAATATCAGTCCACTGCATCAAGTACCTCCCCCGCAAAGATTCAAAAATTTTATAACTCTCATAAAATGTGATGTAAGAGTCCGATTGTTTTTAAATTACACCAGGGATGGAAAATCAAAAAATTCAAAAGGTACTAAAATGGTACTTTTTTTAAATAAAATGGTACTTTTTTATAATTTTTTTTTTAGAGTTACAAAAAAACGTTTTATTCGGTAAACAAAACAAACATAACAAATTCATTCACCTATGTATTTAGGTACATATGTATGTATATAGCTTCCAGGAACATAAAATCTGAGATCATTTTTTCTTATATAATATTCTGAAGTTTGTAAAGTTATTTTTATGATTGATTTCTTATTTCTTAAGGAAATTGTCTGGAATTTTGTAATCAAAACAGCAGGAATTATTCGATCTAAGAAGACTTTCGATCTTATGAGATTAGAAAGACTTTCTAGCTGTAGACGATTTCTTTCTTTAGTCTTAGTGGCATTTTGAATTGAAAATATTCGTTCAACATTCTCTGAAGAATGGGGAATTGACAATATACCAAAGGCAATTCTTGATATATCTGGGAACATTAATTCCCCCAATTCGTTTTTAATAACACTAACATTAAGCCAAAAATCACTAATATTACCATCTTTACATTTTTTAAGTTCAGGATAATCAGATAAAGCTCTAAATTGGGAGTTAATATTTTCAAAATTTTGTTCTTTCTTGGGAAACCATTTCATTAAAAGTGGAACTATACTGTTTATCTTTCCATCTATAATATTTTCAGGTGAAAAATTATTAAACATCATATACAAACTATCGTTATTAAAATATATTTTCTTTTTCAAAGTGTTGCAAAATTTTATATAAAACTGATTTACATATTTCTTGAATTCCATTATTGTTGTGTTTTCAACATGTTTACTTTGTATAAATATTTCAACATTAGTTCCACAAAAATATTATGTAAAGGAATATGATTTTCGTTAATGTCGATTTCTAAAATATCGTCACTAAGTCCATCTTTCAGAATAAAATTTCTTGCAATTTGCATATATAAAAACTTAATTCTTGGAAGTAAAATATGAATTCTCGCTTCTTCTGATTGCATTTCAAGATTAATATTATTAATTAATTTTAAAACATAAGACAAAATTAAGTAGAACATTTTCATTATGGGATTAGTTAGTTCATCGCTAATGAATTCCAACTTTTCTGTTTGATATTCATTTTCAAAGTTTTTGAGGTTAAAATAGTATGTGAGAGGTTCCCATTGTTCTAAAATGCGGTTTACTACCTCTTTCCTCGAAGCCATCGTGTTGCAGCGTATCAAAGAATGACCCCAAATTCAATATATGTCAAACGCATCCAGTTACAAAAAGATTTGGAACTGATAATTTTAATATTACTTGCACACCTTTGTATTTCCCCATCATCACTGAGCAATTATCAGCCTTAAGATGGTGAATGGCAAGTTATGTTCGGCCACAAATAAACATATCATGATCTCCAATTTTTTTGCTGCTTCTGTTGAAGGGCAATGTTTTGTGGCATTCTCCACAAGTGCATCCAGTTTTGGTGTGCTTACTTATTTAAACGCCAATTTACACTAATTGCATTATAATGGAGACATCTTAAGTGAAATAGTACTGAATTTTCCGCGGGAGTACTTAGGTACTTTTTGTACCATTGTACTGAAAAAGTACCATTGTACTGAATTTTCCATCCCTGAATTACACACATCAATATTCTTATTAACCCATGGTCTGATGTGAAGATGGCATATATCGGTTCACTCCTTCTGGTACCTCCCCCACAAAGGGTCAAAATTTTGAATATCCATGAAGCTCATAAAACGCGAAATTATCATTCGATTCCACTCAGACTTGCCATATCGCAATAATTCTATCAACACAAGATCTTTTATAACATGGCAGAGATCGGACAATTCCTTGTGGAACCTCCCCCACATAGGATCAAGATTTTATATATATATATATATATATATATATATATATATATATATATATATATATATATATATATATATATATATATATATATATATATATATATATATATATATATATATATATATATATATATATATATATCTGCGAGCCATTTCTGGTACCTCACTCACAAAGTGTCACAATTTTCATTATTTTTATCTGTCAGAACTTGCAAAATAAGTCAGCGATTCTATAACTTGATATATCTACATTTTTCTCTCAAACAGAAACCTGAGGTAAATCTGGAATTGGATATAAATGTTCGATTTTCTTTTAATTTAGCCCACATCAATAATTTTATCTGTATTAGATGAAGTATGAAAATGGAATACTTCGGTCGGCTTTACAGAGTGAGTGATAAAACTGCAACCAACTTCAGACTGCTGTCATTTCTAAACCACTCGTCCGACAGTTGTTAAAATTATTCCAGTGACAGCTCATTATATTGTTTACAAGCGTACAAAAGCATTTTCCAAAAAAAAAAAAGTTTTTCGTGATGGAATTCAAGCGTGATAGTGCGATTTCTTTATATTTGGCTGGAAAACCACAAGTGGCTATCGTTAGAGCACGCCAGCATTTAAATGTGACTAAATCTTTTGTGTCTCGTACCATCGCTCGTTACCGTGATACTAGCGTAGGTAGCTTAGCCCGACGTCAAGAAAGTGGGCGGAAGAAAACAGCAACATCAGCAGAAATGGTTCGAAAAGTAAAGAAGCGACTCGATAGAAACCGGCGTCGCAGTGGCCGCTCCTGAGCTGAAGATATCGCAATATTCCATTCGCAAAATATTGATAAATGAGCTCGGGGTAAATCCATTGAAATTTCAAAAAGTGCAAGAACTTACACCGCAACAGAATGAAAATAGACTCAAAAGAACTAAAGAGTTGCTTCGCTTGGCCGAAAGTGGTGAACTGCCGAACTTGGTTTTCTCCGATGAGAAAACATTCGTTGTCTAGCAGTTTGTAGACAACAAAAAGATTGTGTTTACTTTATAAAAAGTGCCGGCCAAGGTGATGGTGTGGGCCGCCGTAACAGCCGATGGTCGCTCTCCGCTCAGGCATCAGAATAAATGCCGAATACTATCGCAAAAATATTCTAGAGGGTGTATTACGGCCTTGAACACGCAAACGTTTTGGCCGCAGACCTTGGACATTCCAATAGGGCTCAGCACCACCGCACTCAGCACGCGCCACCCAAGAGTGGTTATAAAATGAGGTTTCTCGCTTCATTTTCAGCGCACAATGGCCACCGAAATCTCCGGATACGAATACGTTGGACTATTGTGTCTGGAGTATTTGGGAAAGCAAGGTTGGCACTAAAAAATACCGAAGTGTCGATCACCTTAAGCAAGAGCTTCGCCGGGAATGGGCCAAAATACCGCAGAGCAACATTCCGGCAGCGTGTGACGGTTTCATTAGCCGTTTGAAGGCCATAATTCGTTCCAAAGATGACCAATTAGAACAAATCAAAATTTATTCTAAAATTTAATCTACTTCCGACACTTTTTGCTTTCATTCAACAAAATTTAAAAAAATGTTTGACTTTGTTGCAGTTTTTTTATCTCACCCTGTACTCCTAAGACGGTCAATAATTTGAATAACCATAACAGAGGTCAAAATATTTGTTTTAAATAATCGAGCATTGGCTGATGATATACATCTGTCGGCAGAACCGTGAGATACTTTTTAACTGGGTTTTTAGAAATGTATCTGATAATTGTCATTCAATAAAAAATAATGCTAGTTTCTTGAACAGCGATGTTCCCCAAAATATAAAAATTAACCACAATAACACCCCAGCAGATCACTGAGAACACTTTACTTCATTGTTATAATATATTCTACACCTGTTTAAAATTCATATTATCATTCGTTGGCAGTCAGTCAGTCATTCAGTTAGTGTTGTCGTTGTCGTTGTTAAAGTTGACGTTGTTGTTTTTGGGTTTTTTTTTTTTCGCTAAAGACACCATTTGGAATGTATCTGGTATCTGGTGGCGGTGTACAACATGATCGCCAAACTGTTTGTGTGTGTTTATGTTCTTGTTATTATTTCATTTATTTAATAAAACAAATTCTTACTTTCTTTTTGCGTGCATTTGTACGTGTGTGAGTATGTGTGTGCATATTTACATTTAATTTCAGACATGAATTGTATATCAATTAACACTTGAACTTCTGTTAACCAGGGAGGAGGGAATACGAATAAAATTGAAATGTTTCGTTGACACGTATTATTTTTATCTTGTTTTTTTTTTGCTATTCGAATGAGAAACATTTTGATATGTTGATTTCAACTCAACTTTATCTCTGCGGACTAATCTTATCATGAATTTCATATTTGATCACTTGTTTTTTTTTTGTTATGAGCTTTATAAAAATATTTTAAATATTTTTTAATAGGATGTAGTGCGTTTTTTGTTAAGCCTTAACTGACAAGAAAAAGTACGAAAATGAGCAATAAAATATTCTGAGAATAAATAAATCATATCTATGACTCTAAGGCATGCTTTTTGAAAAATTCACGGACCTACTTTGGATTTTAAATATTCAGTGGAAATTTAATTTAAACTTTCTTTCATTGAAACGTGATGGGTATATATATTATTTGATATGGCCAAACGTTCCTAGTCGAAATAACGGTTTTAGACCATAGGACATTTCGTCCGTCTGTCTTTCTGGCTGTCCGGTGCGCACGATAACTCTCGAAGGCAGTATCCGGTTTGGTCCAAATTTGGTACATCGTAATATTTTTGTCAAACTTTGATCGAGTTCGAAGGTGGGCAATATCGACCCTCTCCTTCTGGTACCTCCCCCACCAAAAAGTCAAAATTTACAAAAAAAAAATAATTTTCTGCACAGAAAGAGAACGGAAAAACCAAATTTTGTGCAAACTTTGCAAATCATGACATTTACATTACCGCAAGATCGGGTGCGAGAATGAACAAGTTCGGAATACTCCTCCCACACAAAGGGTCTAAATTTGGAAAATCTAAAACGCTTATAAAATCCGAAATATACTGCAGATTCTCTTCAAATTTCACACATACCAATATTTTTATCATTGCAAAATGTGGAGTAAAGATGAAGTATATCGGACCACACCTTCTGGTACCTCCCCCACAGAGTTTCAAAGTTTTGAATAACCAAAACGCTCATAAAATTCGTAATAAGGATCCGATTTTTTTTCAAAATTCCTAACATCCCAATATTTTTAACCGAACAAAATCCGATATGAAGATGAGATATATCGGAACACTGCTTTGAATACCTTCCCCACAATAGGTCAAAATTTGGAATATCTAAAACGCTCATAAAGATCTCTCTTTAAATTTTGCACATCCCAATATTTTTACCATTACAAAATAGGTTGTGAAAATGGGATATACCGGCTCACACCTTCTGGTACCTCCTTCACAAAGGTGAACATTTTAAATAAGATGGGATATAATGGCCCAATCATTTTTATACCTCCGCAACAACTGGTCAATATTTTGAATAATAATAGCTATTATCAAACGTGAAATAAGAGTCTTATTATATTCAAATCTCAATATTTCTACCAACACAAGATCAGGCATGAGAAACGAAATTCCCACAACACCCCGAGCTCCCCCACAACGGATCAATATTTTGAATAAACAAACATGAGGCAACTTGAAACAACCTAATACTACACAAGATCTACTATGAAAATATAATATATCGGTCATCTCTTTCTGGTACCTCCCCCACAAAGCGTCACATTTTTGAATAATTATAACTCTCGTAACATGCGAAATATGTCAACGATTTTCTTTAAACCTTGTATGTTACAACATTTTTAACAACAATATTTTACCAACCAACGATTAACTTCAAAAATCATATATATGTATGTGGTATGTTGGCCAGCTCTTTCTGGTAACTTCGCACAAAAAATTGAGCATTTTCAAAAAGTATATACAGGGTGAGATGAAAAAACTTCAACCAACTCCAGACTGCTTTCATTTCTAAGCCACTTGTCCGACAGCTGTTTAAATTATTCCATTGACAGCTCATTATATTGTTTACAAGCGTACAAAAGCATTTTGGTGAGAATTTTCCAGAAAACCACAAGTGACTATCGTTAGAGCACTCCAACATTTAAATGTGAATAAATCTTTTGTGTCTCGTACCATCGCTCGTTACCGTGATACTAGCGTAGGTAGCGTAGCCCGACGTCAAGGAAGTGGACGGAAGAAAACAGCAACATCAGCAGAAATGGTTCGAAAAGTAAAGAAGCGACTTGATCGAGACCCGCGTCGCAGTGGCCGAAAAATGGCTCGTAGGCTGAAAATTTCGCAATGTCCCATTCGGCAAATATTGAAAAATGAGCTAGGTGTAAAGCCTTTGAAATTCCAAAAAGTGCAAGAACTTACACAGCAACAGCAGCAAAATAGACTCAAAAGAGCTAAAGAGTTGCTTCGCTTTGCCGAAAGTGGTTAACTGCAGAATTTGGTTTTCTGCGATGAGAAAACATTCGTTGTCCAGCAGTTTGTATACAATCAAAATGATCGTGTTTACTTGCCAAAGAGGTCAGCTGAAAATGTGCATCTTCGATTGGCCACCAAGCGCCGGCCTTGGTGATGGTATGGGCCACGATAACAGCCGATGGTCGCTCTCCGCTCGTACTAATCCACCGTGGCATCAGAATAAATGCCGAATATTATCGCGAAAATATTCTGGAGAGTGTATTAAAGCCTTGGGCACGCAAACATTTTGGCCGCAGACCTTGGACATTCCAACAGGACTCAGCACCATGGCCACCAAAATATCCGTATACCAATCCGCTGGACTATTGTGTCTGCAGTATTTTGGAAAACAAGGTTGGCACTAACAAATGCCAAAATGTCGATCACCTCAAGCAAGCGGTTCGCCGGAAATGGGCCAAAATACCGCAGAGCAACATTCGGGCTGCGTGTGACGGTTTCATTGGCCGTTTGAAGGCCATAATTCGTGTCAAAGATGACCAATTCGAACAAATCTAAACTTTTTCTAACATTTCTTTCTCTAACATTTGATGCTATTTCCGACATTTTTTGCTTTCATTCAATAAAATTAAAAAAAAAAAAACTAAAAATTATGGCGTTTGACTTTGATGCAGTTTTTATCTCATCCTGTACACTTTATCCAGACCTGTCACCTCTAATGATTATATTAGGCTAAGGTTGTAAACGAAATGGACAATATTGTTCTACTCCATTAGTATATTTTCTATAGAGGATCAAAATTTTGGATAAAAATAAAACATGTCAAAGTATATTTTAATAAACGGACGCTGAGGTGTCGGCAAAAACGACTGATACTTTTCAACGTGTTTCCATCAAAATTGATGTTCTTGAGCCTAGAAATATTCTGCTGTTTGTAAATACTAGTTTTTGGCCTTTAAAAAACTTCGTCGAAAAAGTCTTGAAAAAAAAACTTTAGTAATGATAATATTTAAGCTCTTAAATATTCTACGAAAAAGAAAATAATTCTTGATTTTTCTAGTCCACATTTTTAAAATATTTGATTGGAATCTACGTATTTCCTATATGGATATTGAAAACATTACTCTATTAGGTGGTACGGTCCTCCTTATTTAACCTATCGTTCGTATCTCTTCGTTTTCAATCGATGACAAACATTCATTACAAAACCACTTCAACAAACATTGACCAAAAACGATTCTCCACTGATAGTGTCAATACATCAAAAGGGGTACTTGTAAAACAACAACAACAGCAACTAATTAAAATCACTTTCGATTAATTACAACTTATTTAACTTTGGATAGAAATATGTTTCAAGATATTTTTTTTTTTTTTTTTTTGATTTGCCATTGTTGCTCTTAATTGACCAACAGCAATTGGTTAATATCTTGCCATCCACTTATGGCTAGAGGAGAAACCAACCAACCAACCAACCACCATTAACATCAACATCATTCCGAAATAAAATACTTTTGCCTTTACGATCGATAAGAACTCTCCACTTAAAGAGAGATACAACAAGAAACACTCAAGATTTGACTTTTTACAGCGATCCTCAGCTGTGTGTGGCTCATTTTGTGTTGTGTGGAACAACAAATGATCAGATCAGAGAAGCCGGAGTGTACAAGCCGAGATCAATGATAGTTGGCTCAATGCTAACAAAAACAACATCAAATACACAAGTGGTTCGCATTTCACATTGCAATTCATCTGAAACTGTTGGAATTCACTTGGCTCCCTTGGCTGGTCGTGGCGAGAAATATCGGACGTACACATGTGCGGTTATAACATTCCCACATTCCAATGAATATTGGAAGAACAATACCAACACCACCGGCACACATGTGTTCTTTTATACATGCATATGTACTATGTATGAATGCGTGTACTGGTGACTCTACTAATGTAGATGTCAGTCAATTGACCGTAACAAGTGGCAACTTATTTTCCTTCAGAGAACTTAATAAGACAACGGAAAGAGAAAACCAAATTCATTTTCTTTAGATTGACGATCTATATATACATGGTGAGATAAAAAAACTGCAACAAAGTCAAACGCCATAATTTTATTTTTTTTTTAAATTTTATTGAATGAAAGCAAAAAATGAGGTGATCGACACTTTGGTATTTTTTAATGCCTTGCATTGCTTTCCAAAATACTCCAGACGCAATAGTCCAAGAGAATGGTATCCGGAGATGTTGGTGGCCATTGTGCGCTGGAAATGAAGCGAGGAACCTCATTTTGTTACCATTCTTGGGTGGCGCGTGCTGAGAGCGATGGTGCTGAGTCCTCTGGGAGTGTTCGAGGTCTGCGGCCAAAATTTTTGTGTGCCCAAGGCTTTAATACGGCCTCCAGAATATTTTCTCGATAATATTTGGCATTTATTCTGATGCCACGGTCGATTAATACGAGCGGAGAGCGACCATCGGCTGTTAATGTGACCCACACCATCACCATGGCCGGCGCTTGAATTCTGGTGGCCAACCGATGGGGCACATTTTCCGCTGACCTCTTTGGCAAGTAAACACAATCATTTTGCTTGTTTACAAACAGCTGGACAACGAATGTTTTCTCATCGGAGAAACCCGAATTCGGCAGTTCAACTCTTAAGCTCTTTTGAGTCTATTTTCTTTCTGTTGCGGAGTAAGTTTTTGCACTTTTTGGAATTTTTAGAGAATTATTCACATTTAAATGCTGGAGTGCTCTAACGATAGCCACTTGTGGTTTTCCAGCCAAATATAAAGAAATCACACTATCACGCTTGAATTCCATTACGAATAACTTTTTTTCTGGAAAATTCCCACCAAAATGGTTTTGTACGCTTGTAAACAATATAATGAGCTGTCACTGGAATAATTTTAACAGCTGTCGGACGAGTGGCTTAGAAATGACAGCTGTCTGAAGTTGGTTGCAGTTTTTTCATCTCACCCTGTAAAAAGAGTAGTGAAATAACTGAATGGCTGAGAATCAACGACCAGACGAAAGGGCTGAAACTAGAATCTTGCACGAGGGTCAGTCTTGCTGTGTAGGCGTGTAATAAGGCTGGAAATTAGTACTAAAAGGTTACAAAAAGCACTAAAATGTCCTAAAAATTGAATACTCTGTATTGGACAAAAGGAATCGAGTGTCAGAATTTCGAACTTTAATATTTCGAACAGTTTGGTTTTGGGGTGAACGAATGATGCAGGAATTTTGATATTTTATTTGTAGGTTTGTGATAATGAAGTGTGCTGCAAGTGCACGAAAAGTGCTAAATACATTTGGTACAATTTGGTGTTAGGTGAAATTTGGTATTAGGAACGCTATTCCTTTTGTAGCCTGGACATATGGTACGTAGCCTGGACGTATTGTACGAAAAGTACTGAATGGTAATATATTTTTGGTACTGGGTGAAGGGATAGAAATAAAAATCTAAAATTTGATATTATATTACTGAGTTTTGGCGGATGTTTGGAAATGCGTTCTATGTATATACGAAAAGCACTAAATGACACCAAATTTGTGTACTGGGTCAAGGAATAAAGCTGGATATTGATATAGATGTCGCCGTTGGTGTTTTGTGGTTAATATATGGAGGTGGTTTTGGAAATGGGTACTATAATTGTTTGAAAAGTACTAAGTGCTACTAAAATTGGTATTGGATGAAGGAATAGGGCTGGAACTCTAAGATTTGATATTGAGGCCCCTGTTTGTATGTGGAATTAAGATATGGATGTGGTTTTAGAAATGTAAATGTAGAAATGTATTAGGTGAAGGGGTAGAGCTGAACCCGTGGAATTTCATATCGCGAAAACTGTTGGTGTCTAGGATTGAGATGTGGGACGGTTTTGCTTTTTACGAAAAGTACTAAATGTTACTATATTTGGTATATAGTAAATTTTATATAGCTGGAATCCCGAAATGTGATATTGAGGTTTCCGTTGGTATCTGATGGTGATTTTGCAGATACGTACTATAATTGTTCGAAAAGTGCTAAATGGTACTAATTTTAGATCACGATTGGTGCCAAGGATGGAGAGCTGTAGATTGTTTTGGTTATGCGTACTAAATGTTACTAAATTTGAAATTGGGCGAAGGGATAGAGCTGAAATTTGATATTGAGGTCAATGTTGGTTTCTAGGGTTTAACAATGTCTGATGGGTTCACTCCAAACATGTTAAAACATAAAAGAGCCCCAAAACGATATATACACATTATGTTAGAGTCATATGTAATGTGACTTTTTCAAACTTTATATTTTACATTTTGTAGCATATTTTTAAACTTAAAAGTAACGCTAATATTATAGTATTATATAAAATATATACTATGCATTAGTACATATTTGTATTAATTTATACTGTCAAGTGTTTCTTTTTGGATTTAAAACTCTGGGGAGAGTCTAAAACTATGCTATAAAAATGCCATAGATAATTGTTGAAAAGTCTCTCTGTCAGGGCTGGCCCAAACACCTCACATTTAAAATTCAACACACCTAGCGCACAATCATAGTTTTGTGTATAAAACTCACCAACAGAACTGTTCGCTTGTTTACAAAAAAACAAATTTGCTTTGCAACAGTCAGTAGCTTCTGAAGAGGTCCTGTCGCTCGATTTCATGATTATCAATATTGCATAGAATTAACATTCGCAATGTCGGGAGAGTTACTCTACTTGATGTTAACGTCTGTGAAACATACACAAAGCTTTTGTGATTGGCTAGCCTTGCTTGTGTAATTTAGCCTTTAACAAATATAAAGGCTGTAAGTTCAGTCAGGAACGAACTTTGAATGCCCTCCACCATTTGGAACGAATTTAACAATTTTCAAAAAAAAAAAAAAAATAAATAAAATAAAATAAATAAATAAATAAAATCCGTTAAAAATTCTGTTAAAATTTTAAAAATACCGAATGTAGCCGTTATATTAGAGTCTATACGACGGCGTGGACCTGCATTGACAACTTTTGTCGTGGACCTGCAGAGACAATTTTCTTTCTTTCAGGCTGTAGTATCCATTACGAACTTTAAATACCAAATTCAACAACAATTCCGGTCAATAATGTAACTTAAATCATTACCGAATATCGGGAGGCACCGTAATATGGGGGCTATACAAAGACGTAGACCTGCACAGACAATTTTCTGTCTTAGGTTGTAGTATCCATTACGAACTTCAAATACCAAATTTGCTAAAATTCACTAAAATCATCAAAATTCCGAATATTGGGAGGTACGATTATATGGGGCTATACGAAGACGTGGACCTGCACAGACAATTTTTTGTCGAAGGCGGTAGTATCCATTACAAACTTCAAATACCAACTTTGTAATAATTCCGGTGAATAAAGTCGGAAAAATCTGTAAAATACCGGATATCGGAGGTACTGTTGTATGGAGGCTATACCAAAACGTGGACTATTTTCAATACCAAAATTCGTGCAGACATAATATACATTTGAGTAAAATTTTATCAACTTACTTAATTTTGTTCGGAAGCTAGTGTGATTTCCACAGACGGACAGGCCGACATTGCTAAATCGACATAGAATTGCATGTTGATCAAGAATACATATACTTTGTGGGGTCTAAAATGTATATTTCAAGGTACTATGGTGGAGGGCATAATAAAAAGGTGTACGGAACAATATTGTACCAAATTCTACATTTGGTACAAATTGGTACTACATTCGGCATAGAGTTAAGAAGGCGGATTTGCGCGAAGTATACTGAATACTAGTATTTGATCCACTGCCAGAATGCAGCTTTAAGACGATTTGGAAACGGGTAATCTATGGTGTACGAAAAGTAATTAATCGGTATTTTGGTATATATTTGAAGAAACGAAGTATAACATGTATGAAAAGTACTAAATTAAGCATGTGATATAACGTTCACAGGGGTTGTACAGAACAATGGCAATGCGGAGTTTTTGGAAATGCGTACATATGATAGTTTAGACATGTATAGGTTGATTTTTTTAAAGCTATAAAAAAGTCTAAAAATAAAATCAGCTTTTCCAGTGTTACTGGTTGATCTTCACTCCAAAATCGACAATTCTGCATATTTACGTACCCATTTCGGCAGAAATCTAACAAGTCTCTCTTCTGAACCATTTTGAATAATTATTTTGGATCGCCCATATTAAAAAAGCTCTTCTGATCATTTCAATATCTTGTCTGCTTATATCTTGTCGGTTTCCAATTGACTTCAGAAACAAAAACTTAATATTGAAATGTAAATATTAAAAACAAAACACATTCATATAAATTAAAAAAAAAAACTCTGTTTGTTGTTGTTAGTGTGGTAAGAAAAAAAAAAGATTCAAAATAAAATTTTATTATTCAAGGTTGTAAGGCAGGCGCATTAAAAAAACTAATACAGAGAAAGAACAACAAAAACAAGAATTTGCTGAATTGCAAAACTGAATTTACGATATGGCGGCTAAACTGGTGTGGTTGTTGTTGTTGGTGTTATTGCTGTTGTTTTTCTTTTTGCCAGCCAACCCAAACCCCCAACAATAATCACAGCGGTGATGACGGATGGATGGGTGTTGGAGGGACGCGACCATTGATCCACAGGGCTGGCGATGACTACAACTACGACACAACCATAACGTTTTTAAAAGGGGGGAGGGGGTGTTGTTTTTCCAATTGGAAATAATGTATAAACACAGAGACACGCATACAAACACACATGGGGAATAATTTTTATTATTGTTTGGAAATTTATTTTTATTTTCATCAAGTATAGTACTACAATGACGGCAAAACCAGGATACACATGTATGTGTGGGTGAGTGTGGGTGTGTGGGTGTGTAATAATGACACACAAACCATACATATTGATATCTTAATTATTATTAACAATAGAAATATAGAACAGGGAATTGTGACCACCTCCACCTCCCGTCCATAACATTTTACCAGGCTCAACTTTTTGGTGGAACACTGGAACCCAGTGTTCCAATCAACGCCAACACAATTTCTGGGACCAGAAATAACTGCAGAACAATTCTCAAAGCAGAAAGCAACAATAACAACAAACACTCTTGCAAACGTCAGATCTTTTTTAAAAAGTCATGTGCATGGGACAGCTGGCGGTGGCGATGGCGTTGATGACGGTAATAACTATCGATGGAATGTAAATAAATAAAAATTTATTCCCCATAACGTTGCACCGCCAGCACAACCATCTGTCTGACTGACTTACTCACTGACTGTTTGTCTGTCTGTCTGTCCGTTGGCCTGAGTGACTTCCTAGTAACATTCGTACGTAATGAACTCAATTGTTTTCATTTGTGTACTGCTGATGGTGGAGGCAGTATCTGAACCATTCCACAATGGAAGAAAATAACACGAACATGAAAATATGCAGTTTTTTGTTTTGCAAGGCTACTTTTTCTGTTCTTTAAAAAAAAATAATACAAATATGAGTGCCTCTATTAAAGTAAAATTATTTAAACCTTATTTTGTGGAGGTAAAACTTTACGTTATTTATGAGGCAAACCTTACCCACATAAAAACTTTACAGGGGATCTACAATTTTGAAGAGACACTTTTACTTCATTTTCCAAAGATGGATTCAGATGGTACTCCGACAGAACGTTACAGACTACCATGACATTGCCTTTTTATACCCTCCACCATAGTATAGAGGGTATATTAAGTTTGTCATTCCGTTTGTAACACCTCGAAATATACAATTTGGACCCCACAAAGTATATATATTCTGTCCGTCCCTCTGTCCGTTCGTGGAAATCACTCTAGCTTCCAAACAAAATGATGTAGGTTGATAAAATTTTACTCAAATATAATACACATTTGAGTAAAATTTTATCAACCTTTTTTTTATCTGCAGAACATTTGGTATTCAAAATGGGCCATGTAGGTCCACATTTTGGTATATTCACCGGAATTGTTTCAAATTTGGTTTTTGAAGTTCGTAAGGGATACTACAGCCTACGACAGAATATTGTCTGTACAGGTTTGCGTCTTCGTATAGCCCCCATATAACGGTATCTCCCGATATTTGGTATTTTGATAATTTTAGAGACATTATTCACCGGAATTGTTTCAAATTTGGTATTTGAAGTTCGTAATAGAAACTACAGCCTATGACAGAAAATTGTCTGTGCAGGTCCACCATTTGGTATAGCCCCCATATAATGGTAGCTCCCTATATTCGGTAATTTGATGATTTTAGCTACATTATTCACCGATTTCTTTCAAGTTTCGCATTTGAATGTTGTAATGGCTTATGACAAAAGTTGCCTATGTAGTTCCACGTCATCGTATAGACCCTAATATAACAGCTACATTCGGTATTTTTAAGATTTTAGAAGAATTTTTAACAGATTTAATTTTTTTTTTTGAAAGTTGCCAAATTAGTGGAGGGTATTCAAAGTTCGGCTCGGCCGAACTTACAGCTTTTTTACTTGTTTTATAAATTTAACAAGAAAAATATATTTTTTCCCATTGGAACCATGTCGAAATAATTTCGAAATGCATTTCTGTGTACGTCATTGCCGACAGCCTATGACCATTTATTTATGTGCTCCCTTACGTCTGATATAAATATTACCACAGACTAGATCTTTACTATATCGGGTACTCCATTTGTTTAATATGAGATATATGTATGATTCTTTAGAGAAGGTATTAGTACCGAAAATGTTGGAAAATCGGAAGATTATTAAAAAAATATCGATATTTCATCCCCCTCTCCGTACACTATGTCATATACGTGCTGGTGTTAGTCATACGCCACCTGTATCTCTTCTTCCCTTATATTCCCATTTCCATAAATTCAGATTATTTTATTAAATACTCAGAGTCGGTATGACTGGTAGTTTCCATTGGTCATGCTTGCCTTCGTGGTCTTCAATTATAATAACTGCCGCTAAATAACTGCAAAGTATCTTTAATCCACCGAAATCGAATATTTTTAAAGTGATTACAATGATTACTCGTATAATTGGCGATAGTCATACGCACCACATATCACTTCTTTCGTTTACAGACATCTTCATTTCTCCAAAGAATTCGGGAACTGAAACGTTTTTTATGAGATGTACAGGGTGAGATAAAAAAAGATCGATTAGTACGAGCGGAGAGAACCCATCGGCTGTTATGACGGCCCACACCATCACCATAGCCGGCGCTGGAGTTCTGGTGGCCTACCGAAGGTGCACATTTTCAGCTGACCTCTTTGGCAAGTAAATACGATCATTTTTTTTTGTTTACAAACTTCTGGACAACCAATGTTTTCTCATCACAGAAACCCAAATTCGGCAGTGCGCCACTTTCGGCCAAGCGAAGCAACTCATTATCTACCAGTTTCACTGTAACGAGCGATGGCACGAGACACAAAAGATTGATTCATATTTAAATGATGGTATGCTCTAACGATAGCCACTTGTTGTGTTCCAGCCAAATATAAAGAAACCCCACTATGACACTTGAATTCCGTCACGAATAACTTTTTTTCTGGACAATTCTCACTAAAATGCTTTTGTACGCTTGTAAACAATATAATGGGCTGTCACTGGAATAACTTTAACAGCTGTCGGACGAGTGGCTTAGAAATAACAGCAGTCTGAAGTTGGTTGCAGTTTTTTCATTTCACCCTGTACATATTCTTGATCAGCATAAGATTCTATGTTGGTCATGTCCGTCCGTCTGCCTATCTGTCCGTCTGTGAAAATCACTCTGGCTTACGAACAAAATTATGTAGGTTGATACAATTTTGTCGCAATGGGTACTACTTCCTATGGCAAAGGATTGCGCCCATAGTACGGTGCCTCACAATATTCGGTATTGTGCTGATTTTAGCTACCTTTGTCAAAATAATTATCTCAAACTTGGTATCCCCGCCACACTGGCATATATCCCCATTTAACTGTACAACATAGTATTCCGATTTTTTTTATTTTAGCGGCATTTTTCATGGGACTTTTTTCAAATGGTGGAGGGTATTCAAGGTTAGTCCCAGCCGAACTTAATTGTTTATTTTCTAATATTTCCTGCTTTTTTTTACGGTCATATAGGTTCCTGCATGTCTTTTGAAGTTTCATACAATGAGTGGCGGATAATGAACCTCAAAACGTATACAACACAGGTGTAAAAATGCTGCCAAATTGAAAAAATTTAAAGCAATATGAGCGATTTTCAGGATATCTCTTAAAACACAAATAAATTTTTCCTGCTCCTCTGTTTAGAATATAGTTAGTTCATTTGTTAATGCTTCCTTTCTTAAAAAAAGGTATTATCCCGGGGGATTCCTTTTTCAGCATACACACTATTTTTAGTGAATGCATAGAAAGTCCAGCTCCAAGAATTTATAGTCACCCTTATTGTATTCGAAAGTCTTATGGATTTCTTGGAAATATTTATTTACGCATCCGTAAAAACAAAAAATGGTAAACACAAAGATGTTCTCTGACAACAATGCGTTGTTTTTGTTTATCTCTTTATCCAGGCTATGTCTTGTTAAATCTTCATTTTCGCTGTCATTGTGTTTGCACTGTGGTCCGCATTGTAGACGATGACGTATTTAACAGCAAAAGTCAAGCTACAGAAGTTTTGATTTGATTTTTTTACAATATTTAAAGATTTGCTCAAAATTGCAATAACAGAAACATATAAAAATATATATTTTTTTTCAATTTTAAATCCATACAGAAGATACCATTGAAATTATTAACCAAATCAGTATAAAAAAGTTAAAAAGTATCAGTCGGGTTTTGTGGGCGGATGTATACCCTCAGATAAACATATTTTGGCATCCATATTTATTATTCGTCATATTAAGCCTCTTTGGGGGGGGGGGGGGGGGGGGGTGTTTCGAAGTGTTTGGCCAATATTATCCAACTCCTCTCTGATAAATGTCTGATGTAAATATTACAATGTGCCATATTTAGATTATATCACTTGATATGAGATATGTGATAATTTGGGGTAGGCGCCGATATCTATCATCTTCACACCATATCTTGTGTTAGTAGAAATATTGAGATATGTCAGGTTTGAAAAGAATCGGACTCTTATTTCACATTTTATGAAAGATATAATTATTCCCAATTTTGACCCGTTGTGGGGGAGGTACCAGAAGGTGTAATCCGATCTCTACCATCTTTATAACAGATCTTGCGTTCTTGGAAATATTGAGATGTACCAAGTCTGAATGGAATCGGATGTTGCATTCGCGGTTTATGAGCTTCATAAATATTCAAAATTTTGAACCGTTGTGTGGGAGGTACCAGAAGGAGTGGATCGATATATTCCATCTTCACACCTTAGGCTAATAAAAATATTGTGATGTGTGTAATTTGAAGACAATAAATAATAAATATTGACCTTTTGTGGGAGGAGTGGACCGATATTGCCCATCTCCGAACTCGATCTAAGTTTGATAATAATATTACGATGTACCAAGTTTGGACCAAATCGGATATTCCCTTCGAGAGTTATCGTGCGCAGCAACGCATCGCTAGATCGACTCCAGGGTCTAAAGCCGTTATTTCGATGAGGCACGTTTTGGCCTTATCAAATGATATATGGCTGAGGGTATAATGAGTGAGTAACTGACTGACTGATTCGTCAAGTCCAGGCAAAATGGTTCAAGTTACAATCTTGAGATTTGCATATGGGTCAATGTTGGGGGTAAGGGTGACATAAGGCTGGGTTTTTGGAAATTTAGACAAGAAGTATACTCAAAGTACTAAAAAGCACTAAGTTTCGTTCAATTTGGAATTTTGTAATGGATACAGTAAAGATCTTGACATTTCTTCTAAAAATTCAATTTGGGAAGCAGTGTTGACATAAGTAGGTGTTTTTTTTGGAAAATATTTACTTAGTGTAACAATTCGAACAATAAGTTTGCCAAAAGTACTAAAATGCATAATTTGGTACCATCTGGAATTATGTGAACGGATAGTTGCAAAATCTTGCAATTTGGTACGAGAAACAAATTTGATGTAAGGAGACGGTTTTGTATGAAATGTGGGTGAACGGAAGCAGCTGATAATTTGAAATGTTGGTATTGGGGTCGTTGTTGGTGGTTTTGGAAATGTGTACTAAAAGTGCTTGACAATTACTAAATAGTACTTTATTTGGTGCGATTTGGTATTGAGTGAACAGATAGTGATAATTTTGTAGAAAATGTTAAAATGTTCAATTTCATACTCCATATAATACAGATAAATATATCGAAGTGAAAAAATAGAAGTAAATCGCATCTTTATATCCAATTTTATGCGAATCCATAAATTCCATATTCATCTCAGGTTTCTGGTTGAAAGCAATATTTAGACATAGCAAGTTGTAAAGATAAAAATATTAAAAATTGTGCTCCTTTGTGGGTGAGGCACCAGCAGAGGTTCGCAGAAACATGTCATCTTCACAACAGATCTTTTGTTAACAAAAATGTTTGTAACATTGTGTAACATTTTCAAAATATTGAACTTTATGTGGGGGAAGTACCAAAAGAAATCGTCCGATCTGTACCATCTTTATAATAGATGTTGTGTTGATGGAAATATTGCGATGTACTAAGTTTGAATGGAATCTGATGTTCATTTCTCGTTTTATGATCTTCATGGATATTAAAAATTTTGACCCTTTGTGGGGGAGGTTCCAGAAAGAGCGGACCGATATATTCAATCTTAACACCAGATCTTGGGTTAATATAAATATTGGGATGTGTGAAATTTGAAGACAATCGGACTCTTACATCACACTTTTTAAGAGTTGTAATTATTCAAGATTTTGACTGTTTGTACCTGCCTACTTGATGAAGTGGTCCGATATTGCCCATTTTGGCACCTGACGTAGCACTGACGCAAATATTAGGATTTGCAAAGTTGGAGCAAAAACGGATTATCCTATCTCTTTCTGTGCAAAAAATATATTTTTGAAAATTTCGACTTTTTGTGGGGGTGTTACCAGAAGGAGTGGACTGATATATTCCATCTTAAACACAGACCTTGGGTTGATAAAAATATTGGGATGTGTGAAATTTGAAGACAATCGGACTCTTAAATCACATTTTATATGAGTTGTAATTATTCAAAATTTTGACCGTTTGTGGGGGAGGTACTTGATGAAGTGGACCGATATTGTCCATTTTTGCACCTGACCTAGCATTGATGTAAATATTAGGATATGCTAAGTTGGAGTAAAATCGTATTATGTTTTCTCTTTCTGTGCAGTAAATTATTTTCTTTGAAAATGTTGACATTTTGTAGGGGAGGCACCAAAAGGAATGGACCGATATTTTTCATCTCCGAACTTGACGGATACTCCCTTCGAGAGTTATCGTGCGCACCAGCCAGACAGACAGACAGACGGACATCGCTAGATCGACTCCAAATGTCCTGAAACTGATTTGGTCCAAAGAGACCTAGGGTCTAAAACCGTTATTTCGATAAGGCATGTTTTGGCCGTATCAAATGATATGTACCCTCTGTAGCCATATGGCTAAAAAGCGAAATAAGCATGCAACTCTCTTCCAAATTTCACACATACACACATTTTAGCCAACACAAGATCTGTTGTGAAGATGATATATATCTGCGATCCCCTTCTAGCAACTCACCCACAAAGGGTCACAATTTTCAATTCTTTTATCGGTCATAACATGCAAAACAAGTCAGCGAAACTTTATAACTTGCAATATCTGAATTTTTAATTGGATATAAATGTTCGATTTTTCTTTTAATTTTTTCCATACCGATATTTTTATCTGTATTAGATGAAGTATGTAAATTGAATACTTCGGTCGACTATTCCTGGTACCTCACGCACATTTTAACATTTTCTAAAAATTATCACATATCTCATATAAAGAGAAGGAAGTAACCAATATAGTCCAAACCTGGCACATCATTATATTTATATCGCATTTATTTAGGATCTACGTCAAAGAGGGTCAACAATTTGAATAATCATAACAGATGTCAATATATATTTTAAGATTCGACCAATGGCTGAAGGCATACATCTATCGGCTCAATCGACTGATCATTTTTAACTTCTTAATTAAAAAGTTCGGTGTGTCACACATTTTTGGGACAAAACCAAATTATCCCCACTTGGTGGTGGGGCATCCAATTATAATAAATGCAAATTTTAAAACATATAAGTGTAATTGTATTCACTTGCAATTAAGATCAATACATCTGTATTATTTTCATTTAAATAAAATGCTTACATATTTGTTTGGTTTTCACACCGGAAGTCTCCAATTAAAATAACTCCATAAAATGATGTGGCAACCACTTTAAATGCTTATAATATTATTTCACTAATTTCAACTAATATTTAAACACACATTTTAGAATACTTTTTAGCCTCCCAATAGTTAGTTAGAAATTATTAAATACATTCTTCTTCGTTTTCTACTCGTATTCTTTTCAATTCTACTTTTAAGGTAGGTATTTTTGCATTTTCTTTTTCACTTTAAAATCACAATAACAAGGAGGAGAGGAGCCGATGAGGAAACAACATTCGACTAGAATATGAATGTTAAAATATTCAATAAGTTAGTTAAAGCAGCAAAAGAAGAATGCACCAACAACAAATTAATAACACCACCACCACTACCCCAACATCATCATCGTCGTCGTCATCAATTTCAAAATCATTCTCATCATCACCATTACCGTCATTCTCGTTGCCGTATAATCATCATTATTATGATAGGTATATTCACATTTAGTTGTTGTTACTAACTAACGCACCTCACTTAAAACCAAAGACAAAAACAACAACAAGGCAAACACAATGGATCAATTACCGCTGTGTTGTGGTTGTTGTTGTTACTGCTGTCACCAATGTTAAGACCGGCCGATGAACACTCGAGATCGAGGAGAGCGTGTTAAGAATTTTTAATTCTATTTTTTTGCCTTTCAAATAATTTATCGAATAATTTATTAATAAACACGCTAATAAATATTGATGTTATTTTGGTTGTTTTTGTTGTTGCAATTATTTCTTTGTTGTTGTTGACTAGGCTAGGGGTTAATATTTAAAATTTTGTTGCTTTAGTTTACTTTGGCTTGCTACCCCTCTTTCGCTGGCAAGCAATTTTAGAACTTTTATGAACGTATAAAAATTATCGAATGTCCAAAAAGCAAAAACAACGACTAGAAAACTGTTTCTGTAATCAAAACAATATTGTAGACCGAACGCGCGAATTAGATAACCTGATTAATTATGTTTATTAAAAAAAAAAAAATTGTTTTTTTTTTTTTTTTTTTTTTCTTTCTTTTATTTATTTATTCGTCGACTTGCGACTAAGAGGATGGAACTAAGACTAACTTTTACATTTTCAATTTACTTATTCTACAGGTATTATTTGTTAATTAATTATTGCAGTGTTAGCATAAGTTTATTTTAAATGAAATTTGATTAACACACTTTTGTAAATAATTGTATACTCAGCTCCAGACAGTTTTAACTGGAAAAATAAAATAAAGTCAAACTAAAGAATGTCAAATTCACTTATGCTTACAGTGCAATAATTGTACACGTTTTATTGGCTAATTGTTTCCAAGAACTTATCAATTTTATCAGGGGTAGTATGATTATACGTAACTACTCCCCCCTTTAGACTAGAATTCTCCTGAATTCTTTTATTTAATTTTACAGTTATATATTTATGTTTTGTTATGATTATGAAAATTAAAATAATTATTACAATTACTATAGAAATATTACATACATATGTTATTTTAGTGTGGTATTTTAATTTTCCGATATTTCTTACATTGTATTGATGTTCTTTTTCAATTTGTTCGAACGATATCTTATGTTTAAAATTTTGAGTTTTGTTTGTATTTTCAATTATTTGTCTTTCTTTTGTAATTTCTGCAATATTTGAAAAATAATAATCTTTTATCCTAACTGAACAATTATTAAAATTAATTAAATAATTTCCATTTAACAAAATTTTTTCAAAGTTACAAGTTTGATTTACAGTCGTGTTTATTGCATTTTTAATTATAATTGTGTCTATATCTAACTGTATAATTTCAAAGTCTTTATTTTTTATCAATTGACAATTATTCTTTATTAAACAATGATGACTTAACTTTAAATCTTTTAAATGTTTATTCTCTTCAAATTTATAAGTTTTATTTTGAAATTCAAAAAATCTTTCCATATTAGATTCTATTTCATTATTTTCATTATCTGGTATTGGTACAATAAATCTTAATTTTACTGTTATAAATTGTTTAGGTATTTTTATTCCAAACACAAGATAAGAGTTGTTAAGAAATGTTGTTCCAAACTGAATATATTTAAGTTTGTTATAATCTATTTCATATTTTCTTATTTCTCTACTTGTTAAAATACTTGGGTGTACAATCCCGTATTTTGCAGAAATTACGTTGTCTTGCAAATGCTCTATCTTATTCTTAATTAATTGTATATTAGTCAATTGTTCTAAGTATAAACTTTTATTATTTTCTTCCTCTAAAAATTTGTTTATAGAGTTTAATTCTTGTTCTATTTTCTTTCTATCATTCTTAATTACCATCTTTAAATGACTTAAAGTTATATTGAAATAATCATTAATTACAATCTGTTGATTATTATTTTCCTTAATTTCATTAATATTAAGAAGATGTTCTTGTATGTTCCGTCTGTCTTCATCGTCCATCGTCCCAAATAACCATTTGGTCATACTTCCTATACCGTTAATTAGTCCACGTCTTTTTCTATTTTGTTTGGGTATCAACGTCATTAATTTATTTCTGGCATCTAATAGTTCTAACTCAAGTAATTCTTTGTTTTCGATTTTCATTAGAATAATGTTATCTGTTATGTCATCTAAAATTGTTTCAATTTCGTGAAGATTGATTATATGTAAAATTATGTCCGATTCATTAACAATTTTCTGATTTCCCATGCAAATGTCCATATATCCTCTTTGTTCTGTCAGAAATTTTGTAGTAATTATCCCTCTAGTCTGTGGTATCCATATTAGTATCATCAGTATTGTCCAAATCTGCAAATTTCAAAGGTCTTTTAATATTGCACGGATGTATTCGCTCCAGTTTTGTCTTTTTATATTTCGGTTGTTCCTTATGTCGGACGGCCTTATAATTTTTTATAAACCCTTCTTTTCTATTTTCCTTATAATCTTCTCTAGAGTTATTTATTTTATCTATTATTTTTCTTTTACTGTCCTCTAAATACTTTCTAACTTTATTTTCATCCATTTTTCCTTGTTGAACCTCTTTAGGAGTACATTTAATAGTTGAGTGATATCGTTCGTTGTAATTTCTAATTGATCTCTGAATTAATTGTTTCACCGGTATTTCCTTATTTGCTTTATACATTATCCTAAACTTTTCCGCAATTGTGTTGTGAAATCGTTCTATGTCGGCGTTTCCCGTGTGACTATTAGGTTTGGTCAGATGCAATTCTATATTTTCATTGTCTAAGAATTCCTTTAGTCTAGTGGCGTTAAATTCATTATCGGCTATTATTTTCCTTGGCTTCCCTACCTTTGTAAAATGATCATCTAATTGCTCCATTATTGTTAAATGATTTCTATCATTCAATGGATACGCTGCACCGAATTTAGAAAATTTATCAATTATTGTCAAAAAATGAAATCTTTTAATCACATATGTGTCAATATGTATTATTTCGTTTTTCGTCGACGGTGTTTCGGTGTATGAGAATTTCAATTTAATTGGATTTCTATCATATTTTATCTCCTGACAAACTTCACATTGATTTATAACTAATTGAATTAGTTCCATTAATCTTGGGTAATAAATTTTATTTTTTATTTGGTTATAGGTTTCCTGTATGCCCGAGTGCATACTTTCTTTTACATGATATAATGATATCTGTTTCACCGCCTCCACTTCTGTTTCTATATCTTGAGCCCTGATAGTGCATTTAATAAATTCCACTTGTTTCTCATTAGAGTACATTTCTATTAGTTTTTCCTGAACAGTATTATAGCTTCTCTCCGATACTTCCGAAAATATACCTATTTTTCCTTTGGTAATATACTTTCTAAATATTTCCCCCATTTCGTGAAAATCACTTTCCGCTATGAAAATTATCCTTTTATTATGTAAATGTTTTATTTCCTGAACTTTATCATTTGTAAGTATAATCTGTGTCCTGTACTTATTCACTATTTCTTCTTTTATAAAGAAATGATCTTGTAAATTTTCATCAGCTGAATGAATTGTAATCATTGATACATCATCATCATCCTCAATATTATTTATTATTCTCAATTCTGAATTATTCTCCGAATTTTGTACCTTATCTGAAATGGTATCATCTTCATTATCTTTCTCAATTCTACTTAGAAAATCTGCCACCTTGTTTTCCTTGCCTTTTATGTATTCTATATTAAAATCGTATTCTCCTAATTTCAAAAACCATCGCTGGTGCCTGGGTGACATGTCTTTCCCTCTATATTTTGTGTGTAAAAATCTGATGGGTTGGTGATCCGTAAGTATCTTAAATTTTCGACCATAGAGGTATGGTCTCAAATAATTAACGCTCCATAATATTGCTAGAAATTCTTTGTCCGTTGCCGAATAATTTCTTTCGTGATTGTTAAGCGTTCTTGATGCAAAACAAATTGGATGTCCCTCCTGTGACAGGACAGCACCGATTGCGTAATTCGACGCATCTGTAGTTAATGTAAATTGTCTTTCATAATTTGGGTATCTTAAAATTGGATGAGAGCTAATTAAAGATTTTAATTTTTCAAAAGCTTCTATGTATGTAGGGTCCCTTAAATTTATTTTTACACCTTTCTTTAAGTATTTTGTTATTGGCTGTGCGACTTTAGCATAATCTCTCACAAATTTTCTATAATATCCCGTTAATCCCAGGAAACTTTTGATTTGTTTTTCTGTTTTAGGTAAATCTAATTCTTGAATAACCTTAATTTTATTGGGGTTTGGTTTTAGTCCTTCCTTTGTCAGAATATGCCCCAAAAATTCTGTCTCTCTTTTCATGAAATTACATTTGTCGATTTGTATTTTTAAATTTGCCCGTTCCAATACCGTGAAAATGTCCGTTATGGCTTTAACGTGTTCCTTAAGAGAAGTACTAAAAATAAGTATATCGTCCAGATAAACTACACATGTTTTATTAATGAAATCTCTTAGTGTTTCATTCATTAATCGTTGGAATGTCGCTGGGGCATTTTTTAACCCAAACGGCATTCTTATGAATTCATATAATCCGTGAGGTGTCACAAAAGCTGTTTTCTCTCTGTCCTGTTCTCTTATTAGAATTTGATGGTATCCCTTGGCTAGATCCAAGGTAGTAAAATATTGTGCTCGTCCTAGTTTATCTAAAATTGAATCTATGTTCGGTAGTGGATATTTATCATCGATCGTCACTTCATTAAGCTTCCTATAATCTACCACTAATCTATATTTACGCTCTCCAGAATTATCTATTTTCTTGGGTACTACTATTAATGGGCTTGAATATCTTGAACAACTTTTCCTAATTATGCCCTGTTCCTCCATTTCCCTGATCTGTCGTCGTACTTCTTCTTCATGTTGTGGCGGATATCTGTATAATTTGGAATTTATCTGTTCATTTGTTGTCGTTCTTATTTCATGTTTTATTGTCATTGTACTTGTCAATTGGTCCCCTTCTTTAAAAAATATTTTGTCGAATCTTCTTAAAATTCTCGTAACTTCTAAATGCTCCTCTGCATTTAAATGATTCAACTGAATTCTGTCCAAGTCAACTTCCAGTTTTTCCAATGAACATATTTCCAAATCCTTATATGGATTAATTAAAAATTTTGTAATCTTGTTATTAAATGTTATGTGTCCGTCTATTAAATTTATCATCGTGTTAAAATGGTTTAGTAAATCAACTCCTATAATAAAATTGTACTTTCTTCCTTTTAACTCTTGCATTTTCCACTTAATTTTTGTATAATTTGGTAAGTTAAATTCCATAGGTGCGTCAGTTATAACTTCAAATTTAATTATGTCCTTCCTAGTTATGGTGCTAAATTCTATAGGTTGTTTTAGTAAAACTCGTTCAAAATCTTTTACCTTACTGTCAATCAGGCTTAAGTTTGCGCCTGTATCAATCAAAGCTTTATATTTCCTTTTATTAATCGTAATGGTTATGGTAGGTAAACAATCGGAGGTTGTTTCCGAAAAAAATTATTTTGTCTTTGGTCTTGTCCGTTATCCTGATGTAAATTTGGTTCAGAGTTTCCTACTACTCGATAATTATCTACTTCTATATTGTCTATTTCCATAGGTTCCTGCTGGTCTTGCCTAGGTTGATTCAAGCGATTTTGGCTGAAATTTGGCCTAGGGTTTCCTACCTGTTGCTGAAACCTTCTGAAATTTCCCGACATATTATTATAGTTACTTTGTTGGACTCTATACTGTCCTGAATGATTAAAATTTCCATTTTGATTCCTATTATTATAGTTATTATTATAACTGTTATTTTGTTGGACTCTATACTGTCCTGAATGATTAAAGTTTCTATTCCTATTATAGTTATCGTTATTATTATTATTATAGGTTTTATTATTATCATTATTATTTCGTTCTTGTCTAATATCCGACCTAAAATTATTTTGTCCTAACCAATTCCGTTGATTATATCCCTGGTTATTACTGTTAATCTGCGGATTAAAATTATTCCTATTTTGCGACCGATTTTGTCTAAATGTTACGTCGTCTTTAGTCCTAAACTTCCTATATTCTGGCCTAATGCATGTGTCTTCAAATCTCCTTCTTGTCAATATTTTTAATATATCATTAATGTTTCTTTCTTCGTAAATTTTGTCTAACAGTGTACCTTGTGTCATTTCCTTAACTGTATTTACTAAAAGACTGTCCACGTTTGATAAGTCAATGTAGTGGTCATTTCGGTAATAAACTATTAACTCATCTGCCTTATATTTTAGATTCTGCAACTCTATTATTAATTCACTTACCGAATTTACTTTTAAGTTGGCTATCATCCTATATATATTGTGTGGTTCCACGTTCGGTCTATACCTTAGTTTTAAAGTCTCTTTGATTAGTTGCCAGTTGTCCGGTGTGGGTATGTTTATTATGACGTCTTTAGCTTGTCCCTGGATTATTTTATAGAATATTGTTCTTATGGCCTCCTTCTTAATATTTTCATCTTGTATAGTTGACAGCAAGTATTCAGTGCTACTAAAAAAGCTGTTCACCGTTACTTCTCCGGTGCCGGTGAAAATGGGTAGATGATTTATCGTTTTTAAAATGTTGTCTTTTGCATTATTTGATTGTGTATCATATAACACCGGGTTACGCTGTTGTTGTTGTAGTTCTTGTGTTTGCTGTTGCAATTCTAGATATGCTTGGCGTAACCGTTCCAATTGTTGATCCTTTCTGGCTAGTTCTTCTGCCACATTTACGGATGCGATGTGAGCTTGTTCCTCCATTCTTCTTCGTTTGTCGAAGACTTTTTGCCTTTGCGAATACACTTTTAAAAGAAAAAAAAAGGATTGACTTCCTTTATCTAGTGGTGTCCACTTAACTTAAATGTTCACTGCACTATTGTTTATTTTAGTGGTGTTCAATTTTTTGAATTATTCACTGCACTATTGTTTATTTTAGTGGTGTTCAATTTTTTGAATTATTCACTGCACTATTGTTTATTTTAGTGGTGTTTAATTTTTTTTTTTTTTTTTTTTTTTTTTTTTTTTTTTTTTTTTTAATTATTCACTGCACTAATGTTTATTTTATAATCCTGGAGGGTCCCGTAGGATTCGCAGAATTTATTTAATTATTTATAATTTAGGTACGTTTCACTGGATCCTTTTTAATTCCTAAAGGATCCTACCGACTGCGCCAATTAGATAACCTGATTAATTATGTTTATTAAAAAAAAAAAAAATTGTTTTTTTTTTTTTTTTTTTTTTTCTTTCTTTTATTTATTTATTCGTCGACTTGCGACTAAGAGGATGGAACTAAGACTAACTTTTACATTTTCAATTTACTTATTCTACAGGTATTATTTGTTAATTAATTATTGCAGTGTTAGCATAAGTTTATTTTAAATGAAATTTGATTAACACACTTTTGTAAATAATTGTATACTCAGCTCCAGACAGTTTTAACTGGAAAAATAAAATAAAGTCAAACTAAAGAATGTCAAATTCACTTATGCTTACAGTGCAATAATTGTACACGTTTTATTGGCTAATTGTTTCCAAGAACTTATCAATTTTATCAGGGGTAGTATGATTATACGTAACTCGCGCGCCCGCTTAACCGACGTGTTATACGTATCCACCACAAACACTCGCGCTATTTGTTATATGGTCGCCGCTGCCGATTTGTGAAAATACTAAACTTTGAATACGCAACAAGCGAAGAGTAATGCGCCCATCGGCCTCCCTTTTTTCATTTCATTCATATGCATGATTGGCACATTATACTCTCATCTTGATAGAGAGAGAGAGAGAGAGAGAGAGAGACGGAGCGCGTGAGATTCAATGAATTTTGAATGAGAAAAATAAACAGTGACTCCCCTTGGGGTTTGTCAACCTGTACTAGGCAATGCATGGAGACAGGGTTGCCGTGTTTTTAAGGGAATGTTTGTGACCAGATTTAAATAAAAATGGAAAATAAAAAAGTAGTTATATACTTCGAATGTCATATGTCATTCAATGCAGTTAAGTGTACTAAATGCTACTAAAAATGGAAATTCGAACAACAAGTGAACCAAAAGTACTAAAATGCGCTAAATATAAATTGGAAAAGTGGGAGCTGGTTTTCAAAATGTGAACTAAATGTAAGAACTATAATAAATTTGTCATAATTTGCAAAGACCTAAAATGGTAAAGACTGGACAAAATGCATAATGGAAAAATAGTTAATGTGAAAAATATATAGAGGCGCTGCTCACAACAGTGACATGTTAGCATAAAATTATATTTACAGAGCAATTTTAAGAATAAAATTTTCTGTAAACCAAAAATTTGAACTAAAAATTGCATTTCACTGACGTTTGAATATTGCATTTGCTGTTGAAACAACTTAACATTGGTGATTATGTTGTTATGATATCGTAACAACAGAGGTATTTACACCTGGTGACAATATTTTGACTCTGTCTTGTCCCATCTTTATACTTCTATGTCTTTGTAATTTGGTTTTGGCTGAATATATAAAGGCGAAATTTTGAAATTTAGTATAAAAAGAGGTGGTCCAGAAAATGTGAACAATAGGTGTACGAAGAGTGTACCATTTAGTACTCTTCTTACACGTAATGTTCGTAGGACGACCTCTTTTTATACTAAATTTCAACATTTCACCTTTATTTATTCACTCAAAACCAAATTGTGACAAATTCAGTATAGTTCTTACATTTAGTTCACATCTCGAAAACGAGTTCCTTATATTAAACATACTATCTAAACTTGATTTTACTATATATAATATAGTGTAGGAATAGAATTGGAATTATGAATTTTGATATAAATACCACTGTGAGTGTGCGAATCGTTTAGATAAGGAGTCGAATTTAGAAATTCCTACTATAACGTGTACAAAAAGTACTAAATTTGACATAGAGTGTAGGATTAGAGCTATAATTGTGAATACTGGTATTGGGGTAACAGTGATTGAGTTGCGTTCAGATAAGGAGGTAAATTTGGAGACCCATAATATTACATGTACGAAAAGCATTAAATGGTACTAAATTTGAAATAAGTGTGGAAATTAAGCTGAACTAATGAATATAGCTATAGAGCTAATTATAGCTTACACAATTTACAGTTTTGGAAACGCGTGATTTATAGGGTATGATAAGGTAGAGTGTAGAAATAAAGCTGGAAACATAATATTTTATGACGATCACTGTGAGTGTGTAGCTTTTATATATGGAGGAGGTTCCGAAGCAGTTGGCCAATATTGACCAATTCGTATCGTGAATATTACAACATGACAGATTTGGACTATATCATGTACTCTTGGACTACTTCCTGTACTTTATATGACATATGTGCAAATTTTTGGAAAATGTATAAATATGCGTGAGGTAACAGATATAGAGGACCGAAATGTTCCGTTTTCATATTTTATCTAATACAAATCAAAATATTGGTATGTGCAAAATTTGAAGGAAATCGAACATTTATATTCAATTTAATGCGAAATCATAAATTCCGATAAATTACATATTCATATTAGATTTCTGGTTAAGAGAAATATTTTGATATAGCAAGTTGCAAGGAATCTCCGACTTGTTTCGCAAGTTATGACAGATATATATATATTGAAAATTGTGACCCTTTGTGGGTGAGGTACAAGAAACAGATGTATATCATCTTCACAACAGATCTTGTGTTAGCAAGAATGTTTGTATGGATTTGGATGCGTAATTCGCTTTCTTTGAACGTTTTGTTTTTCAAAAACTTGAACCCTAGGTGGGTGAGGTAACAGAGGGAATGGTCCGATCTCTACCATCTTTATAACAAATCTTATGTTGATGGAAATATTAAGATATGCCAAGTCTGACGTTATTTCCGCGTTTTATGAGCTTCATGAATATTTAAAATTTTGACCCTTTTGTGGGGGAGGTACCCGAAGGAGTAGATCAATATATTCCATCTTCACACCACACCTTGGGTTAATAAAAATATTGTATTGTTTCGGATTTTATGATTGTTTTGGTTATTCAAAATTGTAACTCTCTGTAGGGGAGGTAACAGAAGGAATGGTCCGATCTCTACCATCTTTTTTACAGATCTTGTGTTGATGGAAATATTGAGATGTGCTAAGTCTGAATGGAAAAACCGGATATTAAGTTAGTGTCTTACGAGCTTTATGAATATTCAAAATTTAGACTCTTTGTAGGGGAGGTACCAGAAGGAGTGGACCGATATATTCCATCTTCACACCACACATTGTGTTAATAAAAACATTTGATGTATGTAATTTGAAGACGCTTACACCACATTTTATAAAGGTTGCAATTATTCTAAATTTTGACCGTTTGTGGGGGAGATACTTGTTGGAGTGGACCGATATTGTCCATTTCCGCACTGATGCAAATATTAGGATAAGCAAAGTAGGAGCAAAATCGAATAATCCTATCTACTTTTGTGCAGTAAATTAATGTCTTTGAAAATGTTGACATTTTGTGGGGGAGGTACCATAAGCAGTGGGCCGATATTGCCCATCTCCGAACTCGATCTAAGTTTGACAATAATATTACGATGTACCAAGTTTGGATCAAATCGGATACTCCCTTCGAGTGCGCACCAGCCAGACGGACGGACATCGCTGGATCGACTCCAAATATCCTGAAACGGATTTGGTCCAAAGAGACCTAGAGTCTAAAACCGTTATTGCGATGAGGCACGTTTTGGCAGTATCACATGATACGTAGCCATATGGCTCAGGGTATAATAATGTGGGCTGCACCGTGATATCAACAGACAAACGTTAAATCGACTTAGAATTTTATGCTGATTATGAATATATATACTTTATGGGGTCTATAAGGAATATTTAGGGATGTTACAAACGAAGTAACAAAGTTAATTAAGTTAACCAATGGAGTACAAAAGAGGTTTCGAAAAATTCATGCTAAAAAGGGGTACAAAGGGTAATGAATATTATAGATGAGATATCGGGTTATCGTAAAGAGTTTGTGTGCTAAAAATTGTATGTGTGACATGGTCCTTAAACTCCTTTGTTTTTATTTAATATTGCCCTGAAAATTGTAACTTACAATGGCAACATTGCATCATCTTTTCATGGCAAAACACTCATTTGTTCTCTGGTTTTGCTCCTTCGATAAAGAAACAATCCATTTACATGTCTACATACATCACAATATGTGAAAAAGAAAAACGCATTGATGGTTATAACGTTTATAATATAAATACACACTTAAAGTAATCTTCAAAATACAATAACAAATGGATAAATGGTGTGGGGATGCGGGAGGTGATCCAAAATATAGCCGACAAAATGTAAACATAAACATTAATGTCCAAAGGAAAAGAGAGATTGAGAGAGAGAGAGGCTAGCAAGCAATGATGTTTCACTCTCCCCATTAACCATGGGTTCTCCGATCTAGTTCTTATTCTCTATAATAGCCTGAGATTACTACAGCGGTAACGGCGACGACAAAGGCGGCGGCGCTTAATGATATTTTTCCTCGCCACAGCTGCTGCGGTTGCTGTTGTTTTCTTGTTCGTCGTAGATTATTTTGTGAATTTTTATGAATGGAATGACTACGGACTGCGCTACGGGTGTGTGTTCACTACTGGTCGCCTGAGGTATGATGGGGTTAGATAGCGTATAATTAGCGAAAATACTCCACAGAGAGGGAAAAGCAAAATAAGAACAACAAAAATATATATATAGCAAAACATGTTTATATTGAGATGATGGCGATGTTGACTACGACGACGATGGCAACACAACGATGAAGATAAAATTATGAGAATGAAAATCCCAATAATGATGATCGTGATGTTCTTCCTACACGTTGTTGTTGGCATTGTTGCTACTATTTTGGTTCTAGTTTAATAATTGTTGTGGAACTAGAGGAGATGTTGAGGATCAAGACAATCTAAGGTGAATTTTTCTACCGAAGAAGGTGAGAAAGGTGAGAAGAATTATAAAAGAAAAAAAAAAGAATTAATTGAATAATTTGCAATTACAATGATTTGTATGTATGCAAAAGTGTACATATACACTGGTGGCCAAAACTAAAGCAACTGAAATTACAAGGAGAATGAATGCCCTGTAACTTTTTCAAAAATTAAGAAAATGAGAAAGTTTTTCTTGTTTTAAATTAGGTACTTTATTCACTTTTTAAAAAACCTAAAACATAATACCAAAATTCATTTTTATATAAAAAATAATGTTTGGTAAAGTCAATTAATCCGATTTTGGCTTGGACAAAACAAAAGCAACTCTGTTGTACATTCATATAACCGCTGCAATTTCAGTTGTTTTTACTGTGATATTTATCGCTTTTTGCTTCCTTCGACAATTTCGCTTGTCATAAATCCTTTTTGAGAAGTTTTTTACAACAGTATGTGTTTTTCCTTTCGTTTTTTAAGTACTGCCCAAAAAAAAAAATTTAAAAATGGCTAAAAGCAAATACAGTACCTGAATAAAACAGCAAATTATCAGTGACTATCAAAACAACATATCACAGAAAATGATTTCCGAGAAATATTTCATAAATATTTATGTGATTTCATAATTATTTCTGTATACTAAGTCGGTTTTATGAAACTGGATCAGTAGTAACAGTCTATAACGGATGAAGGTCGTGAAAAACTTCAGCCCGTATTGATCCACATATTGTGAGAGAAATAAAAAACAACTATTTAAGAGTTCAACTGGATTGGTGAGAGAGCAATCATTGGATATAAGCTCGAGATCAGTGCGTAGACGAGTAGTGGGAGCTGGTCTGCATGCCCGTAAGACATCAAAAAACCATTTATATCTGAAAAAATCAAAAAGGCTTTCGAAACGATAATATTAAGTGGAATCAAGCTCAATGGAAAAAACATTATTTCTGGGATGAGTCTACGTTTAATATTAAAGGCTCAGACGTGAAAAATTTTACGGTGAGAAGGCCAAAAAATGAAGGACTCAAGCCGCAGTGTTGCAAAGGTACAGTGAAGCATGAGGGAGGGTCAAAAATGGCGTGGCGCTGTTTTTCTTTTTATGGACTTGGGCCTATCCATAAAATAAAGGAAGTTGTGGATCGGTTTGTTTACAAAGATGTGTTGGACATCACGTTGTTCCCTTACGATGAGTAAAATATTCGGCTGATTTTGGTGTTTCAGCATGACAATGATCCCAAACTTGTATCAAAACTTGTCAAATATTGGTTGCGGGAGTCAAAAATTCATGTTTTGTTATGGCCGGCACAATCACCTGACCTAAACTCCTTAGAAAACCTTTGGAGTATCCTAGATAGGAAGATCAAGAGAGATTCGGAAATAAATTAGCACAACATTTTCTAAAGAATTCGGGGTGCCTGGGAAGGCACACCCAAGGATCAAACTGAGCGTGTTATAGATTCAATGCCTCGTAGGTGTGAAGCTGCTATCAAAAATAATGGTTATGCTATCGACTACTAGCCAAAATTTAATTATTTTAAAATAAAAAATCAAAAGTTGCTTTAGTTTTGACCAAGCAAAAATTGGGCCATTTTAGTTTTCCACATATTATTTTTCGTTCAAAATTATTTTTGTATTTTTATTTTTAGTTTCTTAAAAGTGAATTAAACCCCTCATTTAAAACTGGAAAAATAATTACGATTTGTTTATTTTTGTAAAAGTTACAGGACATTTATTGTCTTTGCGATTTAAGTTGCTTTAGTTTTGGCCACCAGTGTATGTATGTTACATACAGTATTTAAGCGCCAGACAAAGACTTTTGTTATTATTTTTTGTATTACGCCAACATAAAAGGGACGTCAATAATATGATACAAATACTAAAGTAATACCTCGGCAATCTGAATCATTTTTCGAACCATTCCACCGAATTTGGTACCATTGGGAATTAACTGAACGGATAGAGCTAAAATCTTAAAATTTGGTATAAAAATCATGTTTGGAAAGTAGTGTTAATATCAGGTGCACTAATTGTGATAACTGTACTAAATGGTACTAAATTTGGTACAACTGGGATAAAGGTTAATGTGCGTACAATTGAGATTGACTATTTGGCTTACTTCCTGTTGTTAACGAGACTCGTCTATGATAAATGTCGGCCGGATCACCGAGCAGATCAGGTGTTTACAAGTAAGCTTCACCTCAGCAGTTCCATACTTGACCTGCTAGAAGGCGTCTATATATATTAATAAAATGTAAAATAAATAAGAAATGTGCTTAATTTTTGACATGAGATTCATATCGATGTTCTGCATTATTCCCAAGGTATTTCAGCTATTCAGGACAAAGAAAAAATACTATCCTAAAATATCCAATATTGTGGCAAATAAGGATTTCCACATTATTTTCAATTATGTCTGCATTCAAAAATACCAAAGAGTAGCGGCAAAGTGTTGAAAATATTTACATTTCAAGTGATGTTGTTGTTGTTTTTGCAACTGGAGTTGTTGACGGATAATGGCTGCAGATAATTTTGTTTTTCTTCTTCCAAATCGTTGCTATTGCTTTCGGACGACAGAACAAGAAAAAAAAAAACGAAAATATCAAAGAAATTACTTGAATACTGCAATCTCAGTACAGTGGAAAGGCCTTTGTTCAAATTATATGTGTTTACACCGAAGACTGCAACTTCAAGAGTATTTATGTGCCGTCGGGGAGCGTGAGATGTTACGGACCGTGCTTACTGACTCACTGCCTTTACCTCGCTTATAAATATAGAGAGACCGCTTGAAACTGCGGACCCGTCCTGGGGATCACTTGGTAACACGATCTAGGAGCAATGTGAGACCCCTGCATTTCATGTCCCGTTTGCAAATGAAGCTGACAAAGTCAGTAAAAAGAATATTTGTAGATCGCGATAGAACACTACAAAGATGAGTTCCGAAATATGCACAATCAAAATTTTGGATATAAATGAGAGTTTTGAATAAAATTACAAGTAAAAAAAATAAATAAAATCCTACAGAAATCCTGTTCAAATTTTAAAAATACCGAATGTAGCCATTATATTAGGGTCTATACGACGACGTGGAACTGCATATGCAACTTTTGAAATAAGCCATTACAATATTCAAATGCGAAACTTGAAAAATCGGTTAAAAATGTAGCTAAATCATCAAAATACCGAATATTGGGAGGTACCATTATATGGGGGCTATACCAAATGGTGGACCTGCACAGACAATTTTCTGTCATAGGCTGTAGTATTCATTAAGAACGTCAAATACCAAATTAGAAACAATTCCGGTGCATAATGCCGCTGAAATAATTAAAATACAGAATATCCGGAGGTACCGTTATATGAGGGCTATACGATGACGTGGACATGCACAGACAGTTTTCTGGGACGGCCGCCACACAAAACAAAGAAAATTATGAGTAGACTCCGTAAAAAGCTCCCACCCTTCGAGCAATCCTGCTCGTGAGCAAGTTTCGCTCTCTCGTGAAAATTAGCAAATCTGTGCTCAGCTTACAACCTCATGCCTTGCATACAAACATGGATGACGCGAAGTAAAGTAGAATTTAATTTCTTACTACACAAGTTTCCTGATCGGCATAAAATTCTATGTCGATTTAGTGATGTCCATCTTTCTGTACGTCTGTGAAAATCACTTTATCTTGCGAACGAAATGAAGTAGGTTGATAAAATTTCACTCATTGAAAATGGGCCGTTTTGATATAGCCCCCCTAAATGGTACCTCCCGATATTCGGTATTTTGATGATTTTAGTGATATGACAGAAAATTGTCCTGTAGATCCACGCCTTCGTATGATCCCCATATAACGATACCTTCCGATATTCGGTATTTTGGTGAATTAGGCGATATTATTCACCGCTAATGTCTCAAATTTGGTATTTGAAGTTCGTAATGAATAGTACAGCATATGACAGAAAATTGTCTGTACAGGTCCAAGTTTTCGTATAGACCTCATATAACGGCACTTCCCGATATTCGGTGAATTAGGCGACATTATTCACCGGAAATGTTTCAAATTTGGTATTTGAAGTTCGAAATGGATTGTACAGCCTATGACAGAAAATTGTCTGTGCAGGTCCACGTCTTCGTATAGCCCTCATATAACAGTACCTCCCGATATTCGGTATTTTGATGATTTTAGCGACATTATTTGGCATAGCGAAAAATTTGTCATTTGAAGTTCGTAATGGATAGTACAGCCTATGACAGAAAATTGTCTGTGCAGGTCGACGTCTTCGTATAGCCCCCATATAACGGTACCTTCCGATATTCGGTATTTTGATGATTTTAACGATATTATTAACCGGAATTGTTTCATATTTGGTATTTGAAGTTCGTAATGGATAGTGCAGCCTATGACAAAAAATTGTCTGTGCAGTTTCCATATTTGGTATTTTGATGATTCCACGTTTCCATATTTGGTATTTTGATGATTAAGCTACATTATTGACCGATTTTTTTCAAGTTTCGCATTTGAATATTATAATGGCTTATGACAAAAATTGCATATGCAGGTCCACGTCGTTGTATAGACCCTAATGTAATGGGTACATTCGACATTTTTAAGATTTTAGCAGAATTTTTAACGGATTTTATTTATTTATTATTATTATTTTTTTTTTTTGAAAATTTCGAAAATCGTACAAAATACCCGGACGAACTTACAATTTTTTTACTTGTTATTAACCTAGTTCCTTCTACTAGCAAACAATAACAATTGTTCAAATGTCAAACAATGACACTTCGAATGGCACCAAACTTAAAAACTGAGTTTTAGGGATAAACAACTGACTTTTCTTGTTACACATCATAGAGAATTTTTCTGTTGCGGTGTGGCACCACTGTTCGTCTTTGCTTGACGAAATATATTGGGCTCTTTTTAATCTTTAACACTTGATTCTCAGCGTAATGATGTTTATTTTATACCGTAAGATGCGCGACGTACGGTAAGATGATCATTTCTTGTTGTTGTTTGTTGTTGTTTTCCTCCGTTTGTCTGTTGGTCTGTCTGCATTTTCAGTCTGTCATTATTAATTTTGCGAAACGAAGACGATGCCAAGCGACGCCGGCTAAAAGATGCCGTTGTCCGTTGTTGTGGCCTTTTTCCATTTATTTATATTTTTGTTGTTGCTTTTCTGTTGTGAATTTTCTAAACGAAATGCCCTACAACGCTTGAATGAAAACGAATACACTAGAGGGTCTGGTCTGTTGTTTGGTTTGTAATAAATTTGAAAAAAAAAAAAAGAAAAGAACTGTTCTATATTTAAATGTTCCAATAAAATATTGCGGAACTTATGGAAAAACAATTTACCGAAGAAAATCAAATCTGAATTCAATTTTGAGATTTAGTTTCGTTTGTTTTTTTTCTTCAAAAATTTTGGGGTTTCAAGGAAGTATTCCTCCCGAATCGCTTTCACCGTGTTTGCAAGAAAACAACATATTTTTCTGCGATTGCTTCAAGAGGAAATGTTTTTTTTTTTTTTGTTTTTTTTTTTTTTGCTCGCTTCTTCTTAAGTGCTGTATAAGAACAAACATAATTTTAGTGATTTGAAAGTAGCAGAAGAAGAAAAAAATTGGAAAATCCAACGACGAACAGGAAAATTTATTATTTTTAGTTGCCTTTATGAGATAATTATAAATCATCTCGAAAAGCCCCCCTTTTGAAACGTCGTTCGTTGTGTATTGACGCCAAAACAACAAACTCAAAGCACACACACACAACAAGAACTATAGGCAGAGAAATATGAATGATGTCTGAAGGCATATCGAATTCTTAATGCCCATAAAAATATTGAAATCATAAAGGAAAACAGCATTTTTTGAGAGTTCATAAATTTTTTTAAGATTTCTTTTTCAAGGCCCATCTGAGCTTCGATATTATTTTTTAAGAAATCCTTTTTTAACGAAAAACTCCCATGGTTGTTAAAAATTTAGAATTTCCATAGCGGAATTAGTGAGGTTTCAAGTAATTTTGAGGACAAAACTGGCACTATAAATACACTCTCACGCATCTAGCTTCCGAACGAAATGAAGTAGGTTGATAAAATTTTACTCGAATGTATATTATGTCTGCAGGACTTTTGGTATTGAAAATGGGCCATGTGGGTCCACGTTTTAGTATAGCACCCATATAATGAAACATTCCTATTTTCGGTATTTTGGTGATTTAAACAACATTATTCAACGGAAATGTTTCAAATTTGGTATTTGAAGTTCGTAATGGATACTACAGCCCATGACAGAAAATTGTCTGTGCAGGTCCACGCCTTCGAATAGCCCCCATATAACGGCACCTCCCGATCTTCGGTATTTTGGTGATTTAAGCAACATTATTCAACGGAAATGTTTCAAATTTGGCATTTGAAGTTCGTAATGGATACTACATCCCATGACAGAAAATTGTCTGTGCAGGTCCACGCCTTCGTATAGCCCCCATATAACGGTACCACCCGATATTCGGTATTTTGATGATTTTAGCGACAAAATTCAACAATTTTTTCAAATTTGGTGTTTGTAGTTCGCAATGAAAACTACAGCCTATGACAGATGACAAGTGGAGGCTATTCAAAGTTCGGCACGGCCGAACTTACAGCTTTTTTACATGTTTTATGGTTGAAAGTTAATGTATTAAAAAGTACTCCTCCTAAACATTTGAAGCTTTTGTTGCAGAAAATATCGTGGCCATCCACCATGAGCTTCGGACTGCAATAGCTTCGTTTACTAGTTACTAGGATCGCTGCGGTTTGAGGTGCTACAAATGACAAACTTTTCGACTTTAACTTGACAGGACTAGAGGTACAGTCGGTTGGGAAAAAACGAGTGTGCCATCATCTGCATATCCAACTAATTTCATTCATTCGGGTAAATTTCAGTTGAGAAGAACGTCGTACAACAAAATTCTTAACACCTGATGTTATTTCATATTTTTCGGTTCCCAGTTTAGTTTCAAACAATAATGTTAGAGTTTTAGAGTCTGCCTTCTAACATTCCAAATTGCTGAGCTTAACGCAATTTTTATATCAAGTTTAATAATAGCACAAAAACGTTTTTGCTGTTTCCACTACTTCAAATTAAGACAAAGTAAAATTTTGAATAAATTTCAATTTTTAATATAATATATTTTCAAATCTTTTTACCAATAGCATTTCCAGTTGCAGTTTTTGTTATTTCTAAATTTGGTTTCCAAAGTTTGTTATGACCTCATTAGGTATTGTTCTGGTGGTTTATTTTTACTGTGTAACATTTTCGATTCCGTCTGCAGCAAGAGCTTTACGTGTTCTGATGTTGCAGTAGGCACATTTTTTCTACTTTCTGTACTTTTAGGGAATAATGCACAAACAATTGTGGGAGCCCATTCGGGATTAATTCCAGAAATATCCTTTCAGTTTCCCACCCTTTACGTTAACATTTTGTACGGGAGGGATATTTTTGGATATGGATATTTTTGAACTTCTCCAAATAGTTCCTTCCATGATTTTTATTTGCTCTTTTGTTTTTCTCTGCGTACATTTTTTCTTGCTAGTCTATACACTTCTAGCGCTTTAGAATCACCACTTCCAGTTGGCACTAGTTTGACTTAAATACATTCTTCCGTATTTCTGCGAGTTCTTTGCACGATTAGTTTGCTGATTTGTTTGTTTTCTAGTCTTGCCACATATTTTGGATTTTAGGATCCCGGCCTCGCATACTTTCGATGTTACTTCGATAAGTTCTAGGTCTGAATTATTTTTTAATTTAAAATTCTCTTTAAGTCCAAAATTTTTGGTTTTCCTCTTTTCTTTACCCATTACGAACTAAAATTACCAATTTTTGAAAATGTGGCAAAAATCATCAACGTACCGATAATTAGAAGCTATCGTTATATGGAGGCTATACCAAAAGTTTATACAGGATAAACTATGTTCCGCCACCGGATCTAAAACCTATTACGAACTACAAATACCAATTTTTAGACAAATCCGTGGGAAAATGTGGCAAAAATCATCAAAATACCGAATATCAGGAAGTACCGCTTTATGAGAGCTATACAAAAACATGGACCTATACATACAATATACGCCAAATAATATGGGCTGTATCGTGATTTATGCTGATTATGAATATTTATTCTTTATGGGGTCTATGACGAATATTTAGGGATGTTACAAACGGAATGACAAAGGTAATAGGTGGTTTTCAAGGTGGAGGGTAGAAAAACTAGTTGTCTTCTGCCTCCTTTAAGAGACAACCTAAATATAGACCATCTACTAACACTAACGTTTACACCTTTTCAGTAAAATCTTAGTTGCCCTTTGCATTTTTTTAAAGGAAAACTCAATGGAATTGCTCTTATTCAACAATTTAATCTCAAGATGTGGTGTTTTGCAAATCAAAACAACAACATGTGTTGCTGCTGCTGTTATTATTATTCTTACTATACAAATAAATTATTTACTTTACGTTAATTTACTTCCAAATAACCCTGAAGACTACAGCTCTTCCCCAACGATGCCCACGAGGTGAGGCAAGAAGTAGGGGGGGGGGGCTGGAGATTTTGTCCATATGTTTATGTTTTATCAACAACGCAACATAAGAAACTACTCTTAGTTTTCTTTAGTTGTTGTTTTTTTTTTTTTTTTTTTTCTTTCGACATTCATCTTTGAAATGTCTTCTTTCTCGTAAACAAACGGAGAAGCAAAAAAGTCGTCAATACGAAATTCTAAAATAAAAAGAAAAACACATTTTTCTTTTTCGATTTTTTAATTAAATTCGTGAGCTTTTCGCTAATTATTTTATTGTTAAAAATTTCCATTTTGAGAGAAACAAAAATGGAAAAGCACTGGCAGATGAAATCCCCATAGGGTAGCGCAATGAATTTGGCATATTTGTTTTGTTCTTCAGATGACTTCTTGAATTTCACAAATTAAATGCATTAAATAATGCAAGTGAGAGCTCCCAATGCAGGCGGCGATACACCGTCGTACATATACATACATTCATATGCATAGACCGTTTAATTAAACGACATCAATTTATTACAAATAGAAATTACATTGAAACTTCCGGTATTTTATGCAATGCTAATTGCACAACGTCATCATCGTCAGCGTCGTCTTCATAGAACCTTCTCTTGGGCGTTTCGATTACACGAACAAGAGATGATATAGGAAATGAAAATGCAAATGGACATACATATTCGGAATTGATGATTATTAGACAAGCTGTAAGATCGATCAGGTCGAACTTTGAATACCCTCCATTATTAGCAATGAATTTGGCAAACTTCAGAAAAATAAAGTCCCGCTCCAATACATGGAAAGATTCTCCTGAGGATATCTATTGCCAATAAATCGGTAATCAAAGACGAAGTCATGATGGGTACAGATGTTATAATTGCCTTTGGTCGCAATCTGGTCTAACGTCGAAATGGGTTACGATGAAAATACACCAATTAGAGGTCTGATCACGGATCATCCGGAGATAATACTGACTAATGGTATTTTCTAGGATATGGGTACCATTGAACAGAGATTGTGGTATTGATACATGGTTCTACCTTTGCATTTACAAAAGAACATCAAGAAGAACTTCGGTGGTGAAACATGAAATAAACTCAACAACGCGCAAGAATTTTTAACCTGGCAAAAAGAGATGAAGACCGTCACAATGTCCCTTGTGCTTCCCAGTGGCATTGGTCAAAGGCAAAGACGAAAGCACCCGATTTTGTGTCGACTACAAATAATTCATCGAGATCAAAAAGATAGCTACCCGCTCTGAAATACAAGCGGGACAACATAATTCACAACCCTTGACTTACAGAGTGGCTGCGGGCAATTGCATATCTCCGATGGTAATGGCTGTCTCTGGTAATCAAATGAAATGTCATTCGGACTCTGCAACGCTCTTTCTAGCCTCGAGAGGCAGATAGAGCATGTATTGTAGGGCCGTAGTGAAAATCTTGTCTAATATACCTGAACGAAATTACAGTAATGGAAACAACGTTCGATTAGTATCTAAACAATTTAAGGGACGTTCTCCTGCAGCTGACATCATCAGGCCTAAAACTAAACCCAAATAAGATAAGCTTTTTTTGACGAGAAGTAAAGGCATATCGAAGATTTACAAAATCAGCATGAAGTCATAAGGAGCTTCTTGGGTCTCTGCACGTTCTACAGCCGCTTCGTCCCAGCCTGCCCCAACTGACGCAGAAGGGTCAAATACAAAATTTGGAGAGTCTAGCAAGAGGAAGCGTTCCAAAAACTAAAAGACATGCTTTATATGTACAGGCCCTGTTTTGACGTACCCCATATCGCGGGGCCAATTTGTTCTGAGCCCAGATGCTGGCGTGTATTATATTGGCTGTGTTCTAAGTCAAGAGTCAACGAACAAGAGAACGATATCGGATATTATAGCTGAATATTGTTGAAGCCTAAGAAATTACTGTATGACAAGAAGAGATCTACTGACAGTTGTTGAGAGCACCAAACATCATCACCACAGTTTCAGATAATATTCCTTTTTCTCATATGTTTGTCAAATGTAAAATTATATTTTCTTAGCGGATAAATACATTTGGTTAATTATTTTCATTACAATTTATGACAACAACACATCCGTGGAAAATGGACTCGAAAAATTTATTTGGCTTGCCCTCTAAAAATACGCAAACACACACACACACATATGCATATGTAAATGTACTCGCACACATGTGTATGTAGAAACTGACAATTCACAATTGACTGACATAAAAATAAACAGAAACAGGTGTAATGTTTAAAAATGGAAAATTTGTTTATTTTCTCCTTCTTCGACGATCGTTTGTTTGGCCGTTAGGTCGGTCGGTCGGCCATCGTGTTTTTGACTTGTTTGCAACAATGTATCGGCAAGTACATACGATGTGTATGTTCCTACTATATATACGTACATAAACATATATCTCTTCTGGGGTCTGACTAGTCATGAAGATTTATTGAAAATGACTTGTTACAAATCCCTTCATTTATGTTTTCGGTACGTTGTCTCCGGCTTGATTGCTCATCTATCAAATGAAATGAATGATGCGGACGGCGGCGGACGAGAGTAACGAAGAATGAAAACAATAACCGCACACATCGTACATATGTCTACAAAAGAAAATAAGCTTTTGTCTATAGTAATCGGTGTTTCATTTTTTTTAAATGTGGGCAATTCTAAAAATGGTCATAATTACAGCTGTGAGTGGGCTTCCAAAATAATTCCTAAAAATCCACGATAAAAGCTGTAAAATAAAATCGGTGATATAGTCTTGGAGAAATATTCTTAAAATATTCAGTTTTTGGCATGATGGACTTTGGGCATTTGTCCCCAAAAAATTACAACTGTGATAGGCTTTGGAAAATTATTGTGTTTAATACAGATATATCATGCCTGAGCTAGTATCTAGTAACCCGTATATGGAATTATGGGAGTAGCAGCCAAGTGTGGCTTGTGTGAGACTTGGCAACCCGTCATTTTTTCTTCGTTAAGACCAATTTCCCATAATTGTCTTCATAAGCAGATCGCTCGATTGCATTGCAACTGAACGCAGCACTTTCCATTACCCTGGCTGGAGAATTCATCAGTTTTCGATTCATAGAACTGCAACAGCCTTCTGAAGTTTGGATATCAGAAAAGTTTTTTCCGATACATCATCAAAGCTGCTGCCGTTCGCCATATATCTGAAATATTCTAGATGAGACCAAATTTCCGAGCAGCGAGACTAGAGAATGAGCTCCATTGTTCCAATTTCACTGATCCATAGTCAGAGGAGGTTAATCGATTGATACAGAAGCATAAGAGAAAAAGTGCCAATTGTTGCCAATATGAGTAAGATGTGCTGGCCTCTTTAAATCGGCAATTCGTCGAGCATCCCGAGGGCGAAACGAAGAGTCTACGTCGTATAAAATATCTTCCCACGATGTATTTACCAGCACAGTTAATGATGGGTTATGAATAATACAACTTTAAGACACCTGGATACACCTAGAGTTAAGTACAACTGTTACGTCTTCTACTTATCATGGGTATTTGATACAGTCAACCACAGCACACTGTTTGAGGATGTACAGAGTACTACTCCCCGGGTCAAGTTAGAAACGTTGGATAATCAGCTTTATTTTTGAACGCCAATCATATGTGAAGGTCATATCGACGAAACTGTTTAGCCTCTACCTTCCAGAAATTCCCCGTGAGGCTTTTAAATCAGACCGAGAACTCCCCAAGATCCTGGGGGTAACATTCGACAGCCTTTTCAAGTCGTCTGCGCAAGTCACAAGTCACATTTGCTATAAATTGAAAAGTAGGAACAGGGTTCTCAAGGCGCTCGCCGGCAGCGCTTGGAACTTGGGGTACGAACAAGGAGACCTTGCTGACCTCTTATAATGCCATCAGCTATGTGGCCACAGTGTGATCTGAGAATACAAGAGCTATGTAGTATATTGACCTGCCAGAAAGCCGCCATTAAGACAGCAACCTCCTCCTCATGACATCTGTCGACCATCTACTTCAGTGCACATAACTACCTTATTATTGTCTATCCTGGAACGTCATTAATTCTCGGCCGGGCTGAACTTTTTATACCCTCCACCATTCGGAAGGAAGCTTAAAATCATCAAAATACCGAATATCGGGGGTACCGTTATATGGGGGCTATATAGATCGGTGCAAAACTTTAGCTTCATGACTTTATTCGTTTTTACTCTAGAGTTATTACAACAGACGGACGATCGGAATTTTACGCTGATCAAGAATATATACTTTGTTGGTTCTAAAATTATTATTTCGATGTGTTACGAACGGAATGACGAACTTAATATATGTATGGTGGAGGGTATAATATATATATATATATATATATATATATATATATATATATATATATATATATATATATATATATATATATATATATATATATATATATATATATATATATATATATATATATATGTATATATATATATATATATATATACTTGTGGCCAAAACTAAAGCAAGTGAAATTAGAAGAAGAATGAATGCCCTGTAACTTTTTTACAAAATAAGAAAATGAGAAAGTTTTTCTTGTTTTAAATTGGGTACTTTATGCACTTTTTAAAAACCTAAAACAAAAAACCAAAATTCATTATTATATAAAAAATAATGTATGGTAAAGTCAATTAACCCGATTTTGGCTTGGACAAAACAAAAGCAACTCTGTTGTACATTCATATGACCGCTGAACTTTTAGTTGTTTTTACTGTTATATTTATCGCTTTTTGCTTCCTTCGACAATTTCGCTAGTCAAAAATCCTTTTTAAGAAGTTTTTTACAACAGCATGTGTTTTTCTTTTCGTTTTTTAAGTACTGTCCAAAAAAGTTTAAAAATGGCTAGAAGCAAATACAGTACATGAATAAAACAGCAAATTATCAGTGAATATGAAAACAACATATCACAGAAAATGATTTCCGAGAAATATTTCTGTGATTTCAAAAATATTTCTGCATACCAAGTCGGTTTTATGAAACTAGATCAGTAGTAACAGTCTATAACGGATGAAGGCCGTGAAAAACTTCAGCCCGTACTGATCAACAAATTGTGAGAGAAATAAAAAACAGCCATTTAAGAGTTCAACTGGATTGGTGAGAGAGCAATCATTGGATATAAGCCCGAGAGCAGTGCGTAGACTAGTAGTGGTAGCTGGTCTGCATGCCCGTAAGCCATCAAAAAAGCCATTTATATCTGAAAAAATCAGAAAGGCTTTCGGAAATGATAATATTAAGTGGAATCCAGTTCAATGGAAAAACATTATTTCTGGGATGAGTCTACGTTTAATATTAAAAGCTCAGACGTGAAAAATTTTACGGTGAGAAGACCAAAAAATGAAAGACTCAAGCCGCAGTGTTGCAAAAGTACAGGGAGGGTTAAAAATGGCGTGGCGCTGTTTTTCTTTCTATGGACTTGGGCCTATCCATGAAATAAAGGAAGTTATGGATTGGTTTGTTTACATAGATGTGTTGGACATCACGTTGTTCCCTTACGCTGAGTAAAATATTGGGCTCACTTTGGTGCTTCAGCATGACAATGATCCCAAACTTGCATCAAAACTTGTCAAATATTAGTGGCGGGAGTCAAAAATCGGTGTTTTGTCATGGCCGGCACAATCACCTGATCTAATGCCCACAGAAAACCTTTGGAGTATCGTAGACAGGAGGATCAATCGAGATTCGGAAACAAATAAGCACAACATTTTCCAAAGAATTCGGGGTGCCTGGGAAAGCCTACCCAAGGATCAAATTGAGCGTGTTATAGATTCAATGCCTCATAGGCGTGCAGGATCCTATCAAAAATAATGGATCCTATCGACTACTAGCCAAAATTTAATTATTTTAAAATAAAAAATCAAAAAGTTGTCTTAGTTTTGACCAAGCAAAAATTGGGTCATTTTAGTTTTCCATATATTATTTTTCGTTCAAAATTATTTTTGTATTTTTTTATTTTTAATTTCTTAAAAGTGAATTAAAGACATCATTTAAAACTTGAAAAATAATTACGTTTTATTTATTTTTGTAAAAGTTACAGGACATTTATTGTCTTTGCGATTTTAGTTGCTTTAGTTTTGGCCGCCAGTGTATATATTTTATATATATATATATATATATATATATATATATATATATATATATATATATATATATATATAACTATCACAGCCGTTATTGTAGTGAGTTTTTTCTCTTCCAATTTATGTCAATTTTTATGTACATAGATATAAGGTGTTGAAAGGCTTGATGTTTTTATACCATGTCGATGTTTTCATCTCTCCAAGAACATTCATTCTTTTTTTGCTATTTTTTCATATTTTAATATTTAAAAAAATTATTATTTTTATGATTTTAATATCATCATTAAAGAAACATATCAACAATTCATGATGTCTCATGACGAAGTGTTGTGATGTGTTGTGTGTCTGTGTCCATTTAAGTGTTTGTGTGATAGTTCGTTTTTCAATTTAGATGATTTTCCTGATGTTTTTGCTGTTGTTGTTGTTGTGTGTGTTATTTTTTATTATTTCCCATTATTTATGAGTTGGATTCCGTGCCAATTAATGAAGAAAAAACACATGTATATATGTAGGCACACGGATCGGATCGGATCGTTTCGGATCGGATGTGTGTGCTGGCCCCTGTGTTCATACATCAAACTTATTTCAAAAGAAAAACCCCCAAACTAAACAAAAAATCAAAACAAAACAAAAAATGGTTGGCGCCCACAAAACGACTGAAAAAAAAAACAATCCACGACAAAAAGGCCATGCGACTAATGCTGTTGATTTGGCTATTATTTTGAAAATCTTCTTCTACACTGACACTTTTTTCTGTGGCTATCATATATAGTAAAGCGTATAGCCCCCGACGTATCGCTAGTTCGGCCCAGAGACACGCACACACACACACTTATAAAATGTGCTTGATGATATATTATAAAGGTGATGCTGTTTGAATGGCTTGCTTACTTGCTTGTGACTTTCTAGCAGCAGTTCTTAGTGGCGGCTGAAGGGTCCAATGCAATTTGTATATCCTTATGGTTGGATGGTGGCGAATGCATTCTATCCAAGCATATATAATCAACTGAAAAACATTTCGTCGTGTGTTCTCTTTGTAGGGCTCATTCCAATCCATTGAAACGATGGCAATGGAAGATTGTGTGATTTTCTTTTTGATAATGGTAATGTCTGGCCATAAGATAATGTCTTGTACATTAATTTTATCGTGAGTTCGAAATAACAACAACAGCAGCAGTAGTGTATATAAACAATTTACTCAAAGAAATTTGCGTCAAATTGCAAATTGGCGCCTTAATGATTACTCCTAGACATTGGTGAAAAACAAACAGAAAACCAACAACAACAGCGACAGTAGCAGCCAGGAACCAAAAGAATTCAAGTGAAAACAAAATGACACATCTTTCGACATGATGCACCGCATGACGACCATCGCGATGATGATGATGTTGTTGATGATGACGAAATGACAGGATGTCTGAAGGTATGGCAGATTATTTCCAATTTGAAAAACAAGCAAATGTTTTCAATCACTAAAATGTATCAGAATTGAATGAAAACAAAAAGAGTGTGGCGAACCGTTCTAACCCTAATGACTTAAGGGACTTTATGTTGGGCGGAGAATGCAAGCAATTGTGTAAAAGTTGAAAGAAACTCGGATTTTTTATTACTATTGTTTAAGAATAGCCTTTAGAGAGTACTTCATATGGATAAAATCGACTTCGAGGACGAGATTCACTGTAATTGTTAATAGTATCTGAGACTGCATCTGTATAAATGCCACTCAGAGCTGCCTCTCACTTATAACGATGGTCCTCCATATCTGGTATTCACAGACTTGAGTCGCAAAGCCAACCACAGACCGACCTAAAGACATCAAAAAGGCATCCTTATCCGCATCCCAGATGCTGTCGGCTAGCGCCTTGAGGACATTGTTTATAGTTTTCAATTTATCGCAGATAGCTATGATTTACACAGGCGACTTGAAAATGCCGTCGAATGTGAGCTCTAGAATCTTAAGATAGTTATTAATCGGAACTATGTGCCCATCGTTGTAAGTATTTATCTGAACATGTAGTGGACAGTGTATCCGTTAAACAACACTTTGGATGACTTAAAGCTTGACGACCTAAGGCTTCATAGACATCAAAAAGGCCTACTTATCCGCATTCCAGGTACTGCCGGCTAGCGCCTTGAGGACATTGCTTCTAGTTTTCAATTTATCGCAGATAGCTATGGTTTACATCGGCGTCTTGAACATGGCGTCGAATGTGAGCTCTAGAATATTGAGATAGTTATTATTCGGAACTATGTGCCCATCGTTGTAAGTATTTATCTGAACATGTAGTGGACAGTGTAGCAGTTAAACAACACTTTGGATGACATAAGGTTTCGGATGGCATCTTCTCGTCCATAAAGACCTGTTCAGCTGGTGTATAAAGACTCCCCCAAACTCGTCTATAAAGACTATTTCGTCAACAATAACTCCACTTAGCTCTACGCTAAAGACTCAGCTCGATAAAAACGACTGACTTTACACTGTCCGAATGGTTAGAACCACTTTCTGCTCTTATATCAGCACAGCGAGTGTTCAAATTTACGCAAATTAAAAAAAATAGAAAATTGAAAACAATTCACCTACCTTTTGATCTCTTCCCGTTCCTTTTCCATTTTCAATAGTATGCCACGTTGTTTCTTTTTAATGGCAGCTATGTTTCCCAATAAACCCTTGGCCTTGTAACGGGCCTTTTGAACCTCTAGCCAAGCAATCTGACCCTTGGTACGATCCATTAAGGCCTTTTCACGCATTTTCAAAAGGGCAGTTAAGTGTTGGGTTTTGTTCATTTCATTTTGAATAAGTTTGTCGTACTAAAAATACGATTTCAATTAAAATCTAAAACAAAACATTGCAGAATGCTCACAACTTACCAAACCCACATTTGAGTAATTTAACGAAGACTCAGATATGGTATCGTTACCTTGGTGCAGTGCTGCCGAGGACCGTTCATGATCATATTTATGAAAGAAATTTACAATTTCCGTACCAATTGATATGCGCCTTGATGCCTTGGAAGGTGAGAGCAGACTTATACTCGGATTGTGTTCCTTTGACTGTGACTTTGGATTGTTTTTGGAAACTGCATTGTAACTTGGGGGATTTGAAGAAATGTCATTTGATTGCTTCTTCATTATGGATTTAATGCTACTGGCAGTGGTTGTGGTGGTGGTGACTTCATCATCAGCACTTTGTGATAATTCAGTGCAGCTTGTTTGTGATGAACGTATGGCCAAATGAAATTGTGTTTCATTTAAAGTTGCCTCTTTGGTATTGAGTTCCTGAAAATCCCCTCGAGACCGATTGATGTGGCAATTAATAAAGTTTGCGGCCGTTTTCGAATGTGATTTGGTTTTATTTTTGCAACTCAGCGAAGGTGCAGGTGGAGGATTTTCATTTTCTTTGTTGGAAAATTCTTGAATTTTTTGTAAATCTTCTAAAATAGAGGAATTGGTGTTAATGGAATGCTCATTTGTTGAACTGTTACGCTTCGCTTCATTTTTGTTGGAACCTCTTCCTGTCATAATCTCACTCTTGGAGTTCATGGAATATGTTTCGGTTTTTGTGTAATTACTGTTGGATCGTTGACTGTATTTAGAAGAAGTTATCTCTTCCACATTCGATTGACTTGATACCGAATCATAACTTTCACTGGCCGCGGCCCTTTTTTTGGTTTCATTGGAACTGGAACTCCTTTTGGGATTAACAATTTTATTACGTTTGTATAGAATAATGGTTTCTTCATTGCTATTTTTTTCTTGCAGAGATTTTGTGTATTTTAATATTAAGTCCTCCTTATCTCTACAATCTTCATAATCAATTTGAGAATGTTTGTCCCTTGAGCTGTGTTGTTCCACCGGTTCTTTTGGAAATGATTTCGCTTTCAATTCTTGCAGATTTTCTCTGCCATCTTCTGAAGTATAGACAGACATATTTGATTTTTTGTTATGAACCGATGTTGTGAAACTATCGGCATTGGATTTATGTGCCCGATTGTTTTGCGATTCTTTAATGTTTTGTTTTAGATTCTCCTTGAGTTTTTCAATCATACCAAGACGTTTTTCGTACTCTTTACTTTCTGTGGCGATTTCTTCCACTTTATGGTGTTCAAATTCATCCACCTCCAAAGTGTTTTCATCTTCTCCCTCCTCATTTTCTTGATCTTGACTATATGATGAAGTTTTTCTATTGTTGGAATTATCTTGCAATTGCAAATCTAATTGGGGCAGAGGAGATTCCCTTGGGGGTGATGTCAACAAAGGCTTGACTTGATTGGCCATTTGAAATAGTTGCCTTTTACGTGTCTTCAATTTTTCATTTGTATTTTCAAGGGATAATTTAAGTTTATCTTTTCCTGGAGTTGTGGATAAGGAATTTTCGAAATCGGAGGAGTATTGTTGTTGCTTATCCGAGGATTCCTTCTGGGAGTTTTTGCTAACATTACTACGAGGACTTAGAATCCGTGAAGATTTGTCTAAGGTCGATTTCAATTGTTCATTGACTTGTATCACCTGGGACAGGCTGCGATTAAAATCATCCAGCAATTGGGAGAAATGCAATTCCCTATCCTCGTCCCTCGAACCACCAACCCCTGGTGTTTCCTGGTTTTTGGATTTACTTTTAATCTTTAAATTTTCCACCTTCTCTAGCGACAAAGGACTCACTGGCCTCGGCTTTACGAATTCAAAGTCATTTTGATATTGTTTTGAATATTTCTTTTCAGGACTGCTAAAAATTTGTGATGAAATAGAGGTTACCTCATCCTCGGTATTCAATTGACTTTGTTTGGAATTTCCCTGAGACATGGCAAAAGTGCGTCTGGATTCGGTACGAAGGGACGAAACCTCGGTTAAAGTATTGGATATGGGCAGAGGCAACGACGAGGAGGAATAATTGGAAACAATACTTTCCACGGATTTATATTTAGATTTGATTTTCCCCAGCAACTCTAGTTCCGAGTCGAAAGTCTTTTCCTGAGAACTATGAAAAGATTTATTTAGGGACGATGCGATTTTCTCCGTATCTTTATGGAAATCCTTGGTATAAGTTTGTTGAGGAGATTTTAAACTTTCCAGAGACATGGTAAGTGTGGTTTTGGGAGCACCCTCCAAAGTCTTCTTTTCTGCAATATCCGAGCCCTCCAAGCTTTTTCGTTTTTTGTTTTCATTTTCAATCAAATTATCTAATAGTTTTCTTTTCTTTTCCGGTTCCTTGTGTTCTCCCAATAATAAATCATTTGTTGAAGTAGCCTGACTATTTTTCAGCATCTTTTCCCGTTTTATCGGGACCACGGGAGTGGGTTGGGAAATGGCCTCAAGTTTTCGGCGTACAGCCATTATGAAATTGTAAGGATAAACTTGAGCAGCTGTGGGCCGCAACAAGAAGGGTAGGTCTTGGGATTTTGAAGGATTTCCCCTGCAGTCTTCTTTATTGCTAATTTCCCCTGCCCCAAGGTCATGCTTCTTTGGACTTGTTTCTAAAGTTTTCTTGGGTATTTCTAAATCGGACACATTATCCAGCATATTCAGTTCCAGAGAAGTTTGTTTCAATTCATTTCCATTTCCATTTTCTTTATCCCTTTGTAATTTACTTTCAAACTGGGTATTTAATTTCGATGTTAATTCCTCCAGGCCTCGATTTTCTTTGTCATTCCGAATGCTTTTCAGGGCACTGAATGAATAATCTTTCTCATCTTCAGTTTTACGTAAAAGGCCAATACGTTTATGATTTTCAGCCAACGGCAAATGGGACTTGAAGGCACTAGCAAGAGGTAAGCTGTGGGAAACCGATTGAGCAGTAACTTGCTTTTCTCCTGCAGGTCGTGCACTCTGCTGACCTTTAGTTTTTTGTTCCAAGGATAAACCTTTAAGACTGACACTCTCCTTTGAAACTCGATCACTTTTGATGGTCTTATTTTCAATGCTGATTTTCTCCCCATCTAACCGATTAGTGCAGTTCTTTTGTTTCTTTTTATCCAAATTTTTGCTAACCAACTTTCGGGTGTTTTTCTTTAACTCCTCTAAACGTTTTTTAATTTCCTCTTTTTCCCGATTGGCCTTGGCATCTGGTTGCAATGCAGCTTCCGATCTACGTTTTTTCTTTTGCAATTCCATGAAGCGCCTGGCCTCTTCAGGGTCATAGGTTTTCTTGTTGGTGGAGGAAACGTGGGAGTTGACATTTTTATTGTTAGTCGCCGGCAATTGCAATGATTTTGAACGTGTTTTATTGGCACTACCCCCACTTTGGGATCTAACCGAATCTATGCGTGACTGTCTGCCGCCACTTACTGGCTTTTGGCTATTAGGTTTGTTTGTTGTTGTTGCCCTTTGTATTTGAAGATCGGTATTGCTTCTGCGCATGATCACAATATTGTTGTCTTTCGATGGCATTTCAGTCTTAATTTCCATTTCCTTGAATTTCTGGACGTTTGCATCCGTTTTTTCTTCGGACTTTGATTTTGTTATATTATTTAACATTTCTTGTATGGCTTGTATTTCTTGTTCCCTTTCTTGTTTTTTCTTTGCAAAATCTTCTTGCTGGTGTTGCACATTCATGTTGACTGACGCCGAAGCAGACGCCGCCGACTGCGTTTGGCATTCCTTTGCATTTGTGCGCAGGCCCATTGGTTTAATGTCCTTTTTGCCAACGGACTCACTTCTTTAAAATACTTTTTCTATTGGAATGATAGAAACAACAATCAAGATTGTAGTTGTCATATCAAATTTACCCTTATCACAGTTTTTTACCTGAATTTTTCTTTGTTTTGTTGTTTTGCTGCTTGGTTTTATGTGGCAGAAATCAACGCTTCAGCATTTTTTGTGCCGTTCGTTTTGTTGTTGTGGCAAAAAATAAACAAATTCGTCTCTACTAGCAATTTGTTGTTCTTTTTTTTATTAAATATTATTCAGTCTGCGTTTGTATTGATTAACATTTCATAAAATACTTAATTCACTTTTTAAAGGACACGCAAAGCACTAATAACCAACAACTTGTAAGAACCGGGGCCATTTGACACTGACACAAGGATACATTGCCGTAGGGATCTATAAAACAAAGCCCTGTTTGGAAAATTTACTATTTCCTCCTAAAAGTATCCAACAAAAGTGTGTGAAATGGGAATCACTACGAAATGATATCACTTCTGAGGTTGATAAATCTACAATTCAAAAAAATTTTAAGAGTTAAAATTTTTAGGGAAAGGGCGAAGATTGTTCAATGACGCCAACATTTCTTACATAAAATATTTTGACATGTGATTTCCGTACTGATTTTATTTAAAGAACAAAAATTAACGTAAAATACAACACATATGGCATTCTCACTCACTACGAATTGATAGCATATTGTTTTCTCTATAGGGATCTAGAAATCGTGACTAAAGTCGACTAGGATGTTTAATTAATTCCGTTAAAAATTATTTATAATACACTTAGTAAATTCTCAATATGGTAATTGTTTGCTGCTTTATGAGCAGCATATTCAGGTTATTTAAACGTCATTGACCTTAGTTTGGGTGCTATACAATGGAGGCGTAATTATTGCGTATTGGTCGTCGCTGGAAAATGGATATTTAACAAAGCCTTTCCAACAACAACTTTATGTGGGGAACCTCACAACACACATTACAGTGAAATCCTTTAAGGAACCTTTGGTATTTTTTAGTGCCAAACTTGCTTTCCAAAATACTCCAGACACAATAGTATAACGGATTGATATCCATAGATTTTGGTGGCCATTGTGCGCTGGAAATGAATGGAGGAACCTCATTTTGTAACCATTCTTGGGAAGCGCGTGCTGGGTATGATGGTGCTGAGTCCTGTTGGAACTGGAATGTTTTCTCATCTGAGAAAACCAAATTCGGCAGTTCACCACTTTCGGCCAAGCGAAGCAACTCTTTAGCTCTTTTGAGTATATTTTCTTTCTGTCGCGGTGTAAGTTTTTGCACTTTTTGTAATTTCAATGGCTTTACCCCGAGCTCATTTTTTAATATTTGCCGGATGGAATATTGCGGGTTTCGATCAAGTCGCTTCTTTACATTTCGAACCATTTCTGCTGATGTTGCTGTTTTCTGCCGTCCACTTTCTTGACGTAGGGATACGCTACCAGTATCACGATAACGAGCGATGGTACGAGACACAAAATATTTATTCTGGAGTGCTCTAACGAAAGCCACTTGTGGTTTTCCAGTAAAATATAAGTAAATCACACTATCACGCATGAATTCCATCACGAATAACATTTTTTCTGTAAAATTTTCACCAAAATGCGTTTGTACGCTTGTAAACAATATAATGAGCTGTCACTATTATAATTTTAACAGCTGTCGGACTAATGGCTAAGGAATGACAGCAGTCTGAAGTTGGTATAGCTGCTACCACAACTACAGGGGTTTCCCCTTTTTATCCAAATCATTACAGGTGGATAGATCTCGCCCCGATCAGGCGTGGAAAGCAGAATCTACATGAATCTTTTGATTAAAAACGAGTGAAGTGTGAAGCCCGTCCCTGTAGTTTAGTCAGTCGTCCACAACAAATTATTCCCTCCAAATTTGCATTTTCTCTGGGAAAGTACAAAAGTAGTAGAAAACGTTTCTTCATCAATTTTAATATTAAAGTATGAAAAATTACTGTAGTTTATTCATTTAAAATTCTACTTAAGACTAAATTGTTTTACATTTTCATCAGTTTTAATAATTTTTATGAGTTTTACAAAAATTCGTTGGAAACTTTTTGTTTTTGATTTTTCTTTCTCACTCACTATAGCTGCCGGAAGTACAAAAATAGGAGAAATAAAAATATTCTTAAAAATATTTCAAAAAAGGGCGCACACAAAAAACAGTAAATAATACAAAAAACAAAATGACTTTTCTCACAGGTTTGTTTTTGTTTCTTTTAGAATAATCATCACAATACCAAACAATTTGGGTTTGAAGACAATAAAAAAAAGTATATAAAAATAAACTAATAATGGAGTAATATTTATAAACAAAATGTAACTAATGTATAATAATGGCAATATATTCTTATAGTTTTAAATCATTTTAGGATCCCTTACATAAATTCATGAGGAATAAAAAAAACAGAAAGATTAAACATTTAACACAACATAAAAAACAAAGAATGAATTACAACTAAAAGTTAACAAAATTTAAGTCTTTTTCTTTCTACGTGTTCTACAAAGCAAACAAAACAAACGAACGAAATTACAATTGTTGATTAGCAAAGGCATTACAAAATACATTTCAACATCAAGTTTTCTTCCCCACAAAGTTGTTGGAGGACATTATTTTCACTAGATTATTACAAAATCACTAAGATTACGTTCTGGTTGTACCATATTTGAAGGCATCAATTGAACAAGTTTATTGAAAAGGAACGATCGGCGTGCCCGTAGTTCCTGAATATAACTGTGGCGAGAACGTTTACCACCCGATTTACGGTAGGCTGAATATGACGAAGCCGCATCAGAAATACCTGAGGTAGTGGAACTTGAACAGGACTCCATGGAAAGATCGTCGGGCGCATGAGTATTGTCCTCGGATTTGACACAAACTTCTAGTGGTTAGAAAATGAAAGAATACAATTAAAATATTTTGCTCTTCTTTTTGTCAAACTTCTTACCATCATCCGTAGTTGAGGCCATGTCGGAGCTACATTCGGCTTCTGTCAACGATTTGTCTTCATTCGCCGATGTCGATGCCGCCATGGATGTTGTGGCTCCTCCCAATGGCAGTGTGTTTAAAGGCCTTTCTTCTGTTTTAGTATCTTCATCGCATTTAAAAAGCAACGAAGCCAATCTATGGAACTGTTTGGAGAAAAAAGTATATCAGCATTGGCGTCGTGGTGAATGAATTTAGTTATATTTACGTTTCTCAATTGTTCCGGATTACTGTGATCAATCACTTCAGCAATTTGATGTCTTAGATAGTGCATTGCTTTATATGGATCAGCCTTGGCCATTTCTTCGTAGTGTAATTTACGCAACAAATAACGACAATGTTTTAAAATTTCGTCACGTTTAGGTCTGGAGCAAAGAGAGAAAAATTGAAATTGAAAATAATGTTGACCTGTCCTAGAAACTTAGACACAGGTATTTCATGATCTCAACTTCAGGGTAAAAAAAAACCTGAAATGTCCCAAGGATCCCATCCGAAAATATTTGTGATAACAAGTCCTAAATAAAATACCATAAAAAGAACAAAATCAAGAATTCTTTGTTGGGTCTCAAGACACAACAACAAAGTGGGTAATGAGATGGCTAAGCAATTATCTCGAGGTAGTTCCCAATCGATTGATCTACCGATGTATGAGCTTGTCAATCCACAGATAAGCTACTATATCAGCTGCTTCAAAAAGTCTCACATCGAAGAAGATAGCAGAATATGACCTATTCTCTTTTATGAATTAGTAGATCAGATCTAAGAATCGTAGTAGGCATACGGTCTGGCCACTCCAGTATCAGATATCAGACCTCAAAAATGGATATCAGTTGGCCTGACTACTGTAGACTATGTGAAGATATAGATAAGATTGAGACGATTGAACGCCTACCATGTCCATGTACCATGTTATCAAACAGGAGGCATAGGTTATTTCATATGTTGGAGATAGAACGAAAACGTTCTTCATAGATGTAGATGTCATCATCATTTATATGTTGGCTCAAAGCATCTCCTGAAAAAACACTCTACTAGCAATACATTTCTACAACCTTTTTGTTTTTTTTTTCGCTATAATATCTTTCCCATCATCACTACTTATTCCTCCTGGGATGAACTGGGGTGAAGGTCCCCGAATGAAGCAACTGCGAAGTCCGCGTAATTGAGTAAGACTGTCGAGACTTTCGTCCTATTCATGATGAAAATGCCTAAGTTCTTTTATGAGAAACTCCTCCATTTTCAACTTACTTTTCCAATTCTAATATCCAAAAATCATCTAATCTCAGCTGTGGTGTTGTTGAACGTCCCGGATTACCGCCAAACATATAGTGTAATTTGGCCATGTCATCGTAGACAAATTGATGGGCATAACGAGGACAGGGTTCCATAAGATTATTACGGCTATTATCAAATTTTGTACTATCAGGCGAAGATGGATTGTAGCGGCTAGTATAAATACGCGACCATTGATGAGTATCTAATGAATAAACCCAAAATGAATTGGAAGCATCAACGTGATGAATATCGCGACGATCTTTGATTTTGCTAAGACTCTGTAAGAAAAAAAGATTTTATATAAAAAATATGATAACCTTCCTAGAGCGAAGTAATATTCACCGAGAAGACATAGATTTCATTGCGTTCACAGTCGATGGTGGCTCTCAGAGTATAACCAGGCGAGGGTTCATTTTTACCATCGGAAGAATGTGGCGGATTACTGGAACCAGACGAGCCACTATTACTGCTCACACTGCTGCCATTACCATTATTATTACCAGTCGAACCAGTTTGGTCATTTGAATTGGGATGCCTATTTAAAATCTCCAATGTTTGGGTATCAACTTTATATGTTATAAAATCATGAATATCCTCCTTGCCACGCTGGCCACCATAAATATATAATTTACGTTTTTTCTAAACAATAATAAATTAATACTTTCCCTTTTAAAGCAAAATTCAACAAATTGCAATATTTTTCAACCTACATTATGAAACACCATACAGTGGGTAATACGGGATTTAATGGACAATACATCCGGCTGGGATGCCGTCGGATGATGGCAATCGACCAGAATTTGTGTCCATGTATTCGTGGCAATATGATAGGAAAATAGGCCGGAATACTCGGGTTCACTTGTGGTCGAAGCATTGACACTACGCGGTGTCAACACCTTACCACCGAATACATAAATTGTTCGTTTTTCCACATCGATACACATCTGATGGTCGTACATCAGTTGAGGACCACCAACCTGACAGGTGTCATCACATATTTGTAACCATGTTCTGGCACGTGTATCATACAGATAGAAATCGCTTTTAATATATTCGGTTGTCCGTATGGAGTTGTCCAAATAACGACCCAACATAAAAATGTTCTCACTGACTGGATCGAATACCATTTTATGGCATGAACGTGGTGTCGGACCATTAAATTGCTCGGAATGCTCAAATATTTGTGTCCAGTAATTATCCTTTATATCGAATACCCATAAATCGCTAAGATCTTGAAAGCCATCCCAACCGCCAAAGAGGTATATTAAACGTTTTTTCACATCCATGACCAGTTGATGGCCGCCGCGGTTACCTGGAAACGAAAATAGAATATAAAATAAGAATTCATAAGAAACAAAATGGGGGTTTATTCGTCAAGTACTACGAATGTTTCACAAGTGGTTTTTAGGGGAAACTAATTTGTTCTACCAATAGAAGATGATTGAGCACATTAGCGTCTACATATAAAAGAAAACATAGGACCAGCTTTTATATGACGATTTGAAAGGGATTACCATAGAACAAAAAACATTCCTTGCTGTGTATCGTTTTATTAAAAATAAATTAAAAAAGGCACTACGAATAGTATATCTTACTTTGGCATTCATTTTTAAAATGTTATATTGAAACAGGTCAATAGAATTTAACGAAGCTTCTATTTGAAAATCAGGAGATGTCAGAAGAATTATATAGATTTTACTTCACAAAGTCTATGAATTCCGTAGTCGTAAAATTTCGCCATTGTATGATCATTGAGCGAGTTTTTGATGGAAGTTTAGAAGGTCGTTCAATAAAAGACCAAGAGATTATCATCCCATAAGAGGGTTTAGTGAGCACTTATATCCGAAATCCTCGCATCCCTCGTTTTCTCAAAAAGGGCCAAATGACTTTTTCATAGACATGTGGGCGTTTCTTCTAATAGAAATAAACCTCCACACGATATCTGAGAGTCACTTTTATAGAAATGTAGTGATTCATTTTCTCTACCAACGACTAAAATTTCCGTTCAGGCACTGAATATATTATCTTCGGAGAAGAATATATATTTGTCACCTGTAAACAAGATCGTATTTTTAGCCGACTTCACCACCCCAAATGACCAAAATTTGATGAAGATGTGCGTGACGCCTGCCCGGCGTGTGATACAGGGCCGACCAATACGGTGAACCTCTTTAATTGCACAGCCAAACCTACCCAACTCACTCCAGAAGATCTCTGGCTATAGCCTATCAAAGTAGAAGAATTTCCAAACCTGGAGATGGAACCAGAGTAGCAGAACGCAAACACTTGCATGTACTACTGCTACAAGAACAAAAACAACAACCAAAAGTTGTCCCTCTGACCACATGTCATATTAGAAATAGTTAGAAATAGATAGAAAAATCTCATTCTTAGATGACCCAGTCTTTGGAAATTAACATTCTTTCTAGAATCGTCATTTGCCTGCTCAAATGACGATTGTAATTTTTCAATATCGCCAAAGTCTCATCTTGAAATGTGCTGTTAAGACCAATCATTGTGTGTTGAACTTATCAAATAATCAATACATCCTAGTAGAAAAAGTAATTACATTAGAGTATTATCATGGAAAAAAGGACATTTCAAAGATAAAAAAAAATGTTTTCCCACTTTACCTGGCTGGGCGAAACCCTGGACATGTTGTAGACGCCATGCATGCTTATAATCTTGACGATTTAAATAATCATCCATAAGTCCCTCTTCAATGCAATCGCTAATGAATTTTTCAGCCTTTTCAAAATCTCCATTTATAACGAGACATTGATGTAATTCGCTTATTAAAGGATGTTCCAATTGGACATGAGTTTGATCCTGCAATGCTTTAAAAGCTGTATCATAACCTTGCTGGCGGAAATGTTTCAAACACAAGCGTATGATTTCCACTTCACGCAACTAAAAGAGCAACAGAGCAATACAATTTTCAATAGTTGTAGTACTTTTCATCTCCTTACCTTATTGTAGTCCTTCAAACAACCACTTGTATACATTGGATCATCTTGACCCATTAATTCAATATACCAAATGCTATAGTTAAAGGTGGGTCCCCACGACAGGAGAGGTACAATTTTTATATATAAAATTGGCAGACTTGTAGTAGCATCCTTGGCAACACAACGTAAATTAAAGGTTTCGGGTATATGGTCATTGCGCAGCCCTCTTTAAATACAAGTTTGGAATTAATATTTTCACTTTAGAAACTCTTTATGGGCTTCGTTATTTACTTACCCCTCCAGCAAGAGTATCATGTGCTCCTCATCCAGACCACCATAGATACGAAATTTTTTAATATTACACACATGCGACTTTTCAAATTTACCAAATTTGATCTTCTTAACAATGGCAGGTCTTCGCAGTTTCAGAGTCAAATATTGTGGTGGATTATTGTTGTGAGCCGACCAACGTGACGACTGATCGCTGGGACAATCAACAAGTATATTTCTGCAAACAAAAAAATGGTTAAAGGCGCATTAAAGAAAATTATTGTCAGTTATCAAAAACAGAGCAATAATTTTTAGAAAAAAAATCTCAAATAGGTGTAAAAGGACTTGAAAGTTTTTGTAGATTTTAGGACGGTCTCAGAAATATTTAAATTGATGAACTTGGGAATATTCTTTCGAAATCCATGACTTCCTTGCTCATCCTGATTTTGGAAAATCTATGGTTATCAGGCCGAAAAAGGCTTTTGAAATTTTATTAATTTTTTTTTTTTTTTTTTTTTGAAAATTGTGGATTGATTATATTTGGCATACAAATTGAATTAATGGATGATTCCCATCCCGATTTCCAACCACCTAAAGATTCTCTACAAAATGTATTTCAACCTTTAAATATATAAAATCTACACACACACAACCACTCAGCCAGTCATCATTGTAGTAACCGCAGGCAGACAATGGAGGCGGACAACTGATTACCGTAATAAAAATGCCGCCAACTGCGCAGTTTACGACAATTGTTTGTATGTTTGTTTCATAAACAAATAATTGAAACAAAAATGCCTACAAGTAAATAATATAAAAGAAAATGTTAAAAATACCGTTTCTTTTTTGTTGTTATTATCTTGATTCTGGTTTTCATTTGCAGCTATTCTTACTTTTATATTATCGCAGATACCTATCAAGAATTCAAAAAAAAGTTAACAACCTGCAAAAATTCAGCGCGATATGAAGAAGCTTTGCAAAAGAACAGCAACATACATAAAACGGAGAACAATAATAACAATAGGAAGAAATAATAACAAACAAATCAAGGCTGCTGCATAACAAAAAGTATTCTTTACTCAATATAATCGATCGATGGAGAGCAGCAGCAAGACATCAGAAGGAAATTTTCAAAAATATTATGCAAATTTAGGCAAAACATAAACTGGCATTTGTCCAGACCCCCCAATTTGTTTCCCAAAAAAAAAACGTCTATTTTTACTTACTCTGGCACATAATTTGTGGAAAACGACGAATAACGATGTATTTCATAGGGTAGTTTATCAAATTCTTCTAAATTTTCCAATTTTAATGATTGTTTCAGTGCATTGCTGCTGGCAGTCATTTTCATTTGTTCTTTGCCATAACTGTTGATCATCATATTGGTAGGATTGGTAGTAGCGGCTCCCATTGCAACATTATCTGTAGTGTCTGTTGTAGCACGCAAGGATGTTGGAAGCGTTGAATCGTTGTTATCGTTCATCGTTGCTTTGTCGTTGTGTATACACGTTTGGACCTTTGTTTGCTACTGATGTATTTTTGCTTGATTTTTATTAATTATTTTTTTTTGTTTAATAAGGAAAACAACAAAATAAGAGTCCAACAAGAAAGTAGGGATACGTAGTTCTGTTTTTCGCCAAATTGGGCTTGTTTTTGCACACCGAACACATTTAAAAACGTTCCGAACCTCACAAATTTACAGGCGGAAAAATTTTGCTCTGTTTAAGAACTGGACATTGTAGAACCATGGCACAATTAAAGACGGTAGAACAAACCTACCCACAAATACATTTTTTTCTTTTGGTGCCCTTATTCTGTCAAAACATATACACATTGTATGTGTGTATTGTTTTGAATAAAAAATAGAATAGTTCGAAATTATTTCAAATTCGGTTGCAAATTAAATGCATATTTTTGACGTTTTTTAGGGTTTTAGGATAAAACTGTATTGTTCTACTATTTTAGATTAAATCTTATGGAATAACCCCAAAATTCCGCTGTTGTTTCGCGGGTTTTCCACAACATAAGAATTCTGTTAAAAATAAACAAAACCAACTGTTAAATATTTAAAAGTCTATTTGACACTATAAGACTCCAGCACAGAGTTGCATTTTCTAGTTTCTTTGAGGTTGAACAACCTTTCTTACTGAGCTATGGGTAACCAAAAATACTTACTAGGTCTAAACGTGTTCAACAATTTTACGCGTTATTTATTATCGATAAAACAACAAATACGATAAGACGAATTAGAAGATACTATTCGTTTCCCTGTGACTGTTGTTTTAGCTCAAGCCGCTTAGTTTTTAGCTTTATAAATTGAGATACATAAAGCGGTTGGCGTCGTCGTATGACTTACTTTTTTCACATTTTACAATTCCTCCTAAGAAATGTCAATGGTGAAGAACTACTGACTTAAGGTACAAGTCATGGTAGAATTAAGAAGGTAAAGTCATGCAATCATATGTTTACAATTTTTTTTTTTTTGAAAATTATTCATTTGACAACATCTCATTGTCGAAATATTTATTTATAAATATATTGTGCATACAAAAATCAGAGATGGGAACCAGCAATGTAAAGATACAGAAAATGCAAAGATGGAAATGCTTATTTGAAATGACTTTACCTTCTTAATTTTACCATGGTACAGGTACCTTAAGAGAATTTTGTTGCTGATTTAAGTCATCAGCGCCTTCTTCGTAGTTAATCAAAGGCATTTTGGGTTAACTTAGTTAACTTTCGCACCATGGTAGAAGAATATATGTAGATGTATCAACGTTGGGAACGTGCGTCAAAATTTGTATTTTTTTCAAAAATAAGTAGATTTGTATAAGTTTTCTTATACGACACTTATCGGAAGGTATAATAATATTTTAAAATTTTTTTTTACAATTTTGAATAAATTTTCATTAAAAATTTCCAATTTCAAAATTGATGCGACCACCTGTATTCTTCTACTATGCTTGCTTGCCCTAAGCTCCATTCTTGTTTTGCGAAGAAGCAAGCAGCCAATGACTTAAGTCAGTCAAAAAAGCTTTTATGCATGGTACAATGATATCAAGGTAGGGCTATGATACCATATGGTTTTAATTTTTTTATTTTCTTGGCTTAATATGTCATTTTTATTTGTTTATGTATGTGTTTTCTTTTTAATAACAAAAAAATTGTTCAGAAAACATTCAAATTCGGATGTTTTCAAAATGTCAAAATCTAGAGTTTTTGTAGCGAAATAATCCTTTAGAGATATATAGTACACGATTTTGAAAAGAAGTGTTGACCTTTCATTCAGTTATCGCGGTTTTCAATTTTTTTTAAATAAATGCAACAAGTTGTTTGATTTTTTATTGTTTTGATACTAATTCCGACATTACAAGCCAAACAGGTAGGCCTCTATACTTGCAATTTTTTCAAAGTTGACCTACCTTCTCTTCATTGTACCATGCTTTTATGTATTCTCACCTTAAGCCTTCAAAGGTTGTGACTTTGAGACATATAACCCCAGCCTTCATACAGGGTTACTAGTACTTGTGGTGTCTAATTTCTAAATTATCATATGCTCTGTTCCAGTACTTGCAAGAAATAAAGGGGAACTCAGTTTTTGAGGTAAAAACTTTTACATTTTTATTCATTTGTGGAACAGACCAATATACAAATGATCAATACGGCCAATTCAAATTAGTAACGGAAAAATATCGATATATTCCCATCTATCGATTCCAACAATCGATTTGTCCAGTGTGAACTTACATATCCCTAATTTTGTGTATATGAACGGAAAAAGACACCAAGAGCCCCAAAAAAAGGAAAAAAAAATATTCTGATTGGAATTTGCAAAAAAATAAAACGCTACAATTCAACAAATTTAGTTGTGATAAAAACTTTAGCTAACGGATAATATATTGTAGAGAAAAGAATTCTATATAGAAAAAGAAAAATCGATTGAAAATAAATTGCAAGTGATTGAAATTAAGTGCGAATAACGAAAAAATAAAAAAGAGAACTAGCCAAAGAAGAAGAAACGACAGAAAGTGTATTTTTGGTGTTGCTGCTGTTTTTTGCTGAGCAAAAATAAAGAGGAGCGCTACTTTTAGGAAGAAAGTGTGACCGAAAAAGTGAAATTTCATTGCAATAAGAAAATAATAAAAGCATAAAAGAAAATAGGAAAATATATATCGTAACTTTTTCTATATATATTTCGCAGATACTTAAGCAACAAACAAAATGGTAAATAAATTTCTTCTCTTGTCTTTTTATTGTTAATTCATGTGTTGTTTTACGAGACGACTTAACGAAACGAGAGCAGACCATATGATATACCACGAAACAAAAGAAAGACCTTCTCTGTCCCATTGCCCCAATGAGGCCTTCACCATACATTTTAGAGCGATGGCGGGGGAGGGTGAGGGCGAGCACAAGAAAAGGCCAATAAATGTAGGAATAGAAATAATACAATCGCCAAACAGTCAGTCAGCCACAAGCAACCACCATCACCACCTGCCACCTTTGATTCTACATTGCAATGAAAGAGACCAGCCAAAGCAAAAAATCTATAGTGGCCCCATCGCATACAATTGTGTCGCAATCGCATACACACCCCTTTAAGAATAATTGTTTTTTTTTTTTACACTAACTATCTTCAAATTTTAATGTTGCTTGGGTGGTGAACATTCTTGAATGTAACCCGTAGCATGTAAATAGGTCATGTTTTTTTGTAAGGAACATGAGCAACCTACCTTTTTGATGGGGAATGTTGATCTTAAAGAAATAAATTGTATTTTTCTTCAAGGACTTGAAACATTTTATCAAACAACATTTTTCATTTTGGTTTTTGATTTTCAATTTTCGCTGTAGGGGTAAATAGTTTAATTTTAAAGCCTAATGTTAATTGAGCATTTTGTAAACTTCACCACCTGTAGCTCTTGTGATCCTGATTACAAACTAATATATTTTTCCTAAAAGTTGCCCGAATTTCCTAGATATGGGTCTCCCTACAGTTACGGTAGTTCTATTCATTTTGTGAACCTCTAGAGGACCTGACAACAAGGAAATTTACCTCGAAGTCGATGTTAAAATCTGTCCAAATGTTGTAACAGTTCAGCTGTTTTCGTTCTGACTCCTCCCAATCGGGTACTGCCTCTGGGTCCAGTTTCAAAAAGGATGCAGACTGTACGGGTTGGGTCCACAACGAGACTGGAGTGCAGATGTTCTGCACATCGCTGTCAATATGGGCTCAATAGGGATCTTAACTGAGCCAAAACTACTCGGGTTTGTCGGGGCAGCTGTCGCTCTAAGCTGCGATGGGAGGGGATGGTATCCTAGTACAGTATTCACTCTATGTCCTTTATGACTTCTGAGACCGCGTTAGTGTGAATACTATCCAGCCTCGCTTGATGGGCCTGTTGATCTAGAGGCTCTCTCTTATACCTGTACCTGTACCTTTCTCTAGATGATGAAGGTCTTTCCTTACGTGCCTGGAAGGAGGTTGCCTATCCACAAGATGGTCTGTCTGTAAGACCCAAACATCTATTGACAGCATTTTATTATGATGTCGCAACGGTTAACCCTTCGACTCCTCATGTAGGTGGTCGACGGGTGTCATAAGGAGGCACCCTGTTGCGGTTTTAAGGGAGGCATTCTGGCAGAACTGAATATTTTTCCACGGCGTAGCACTAGCGTTGGCTGACCATAGCGGAGCCGCATTGTTTACCTCTGGAGGTGCTAAGTGCACCGCAACGACTATTACTTTTTATTTTATTTTGTAGTCGTTTTTTTTTTTTTTAATTTCGACCTCAGGAAAATTATATTATTGGAATCAGGACCCCCCATATTGCCCAGTCCAGCAACTCAGAATTCATTTTACCAAATGTTTTGTTGTTGTATCAGCTCATACAGTTGTGTTCGTTCTGTTTCCATTTTCTGACTCCATTCAAGCCTTTGGTTTTCACCAAATGTTGTTCATTTGTTTGATTAAAGGGCGTCCTCATAAATAGTTCGTCTATAAAAACCCCTCACCTTGTCTATAAGAGCTCACCTTAGGTCGTCTGCAAGGACTCTTCGTGGGTCGTTATAAAGATTTCTTTCAGCTCGCCTTCTTCCTTCCCCTCAGTCCGTCTGCAAAGGATCCACTCAGAACGTTTGTAAAGACTAACCTTACTTCACCTGTAGAGAGTTCCCTCAGCTTGTCTGCAAGATTCCCTTCAGTTTGCCTACAATTTTTTTTAATAAGAATACTACTCTATTCGGCTATAAAGACCCACTTTTCATTAAAAGCTCCCTGGCCTTCAGGTCCTCTGTAAAGATATTACAGGCTAAAAATGCTCCCTTCAGCTCGTCTGTCTGTAAAGATTCCCTTTAAGTCATCTGTAAAGACAGCTAAACGACTTGCCTCAGAATGTGTAAAGAAAACATGCTTCACCCGTATAAAATGAATTACTTTAGTCCGTACATATGATTTGCTTTAGCCTATCAGTAAAGACTTGCTTCAGCAAGTATCTCTGAAGAGATACTACTTCCTTTAGCACTATCTTCAGTTCATCTATAAAAACTTCGAAGAACGAAATATTTCCCAGGACTCTTCAACACTTTCCGCTTCATCGCCCACAGATGGAATCTTATTCATATTTTGAAAATTTGTGCACGTAAATGAAACAAATATATCAAATTATCCTCCAAATCCGCATTACTCAGTATTTTACATCATTTGCCTTCTTACTACCCCTCTGATTTCTGACATAGGTACGACTGTGAAACAGTAATTTAATTATTTGCCAATTGTCAATAGGTGCCAATAATGTTGTTACTTCTACATGCTCTTCCCCCATTTCTTGTCTTTGATATTTGTTGCCTATTTTATGAATGTATGCGCAGGTGTTTGTAAACGTCGCCATGTGCTAATAGAAAAAAATAAGTGCAAGAACGTCTATTTTATCGAGTAGACTGTCTGTAGCCAACATAAAAATGAACAACCAAAAGATATGGATTGTTTTAATTTTATAGAGTATCCCTTCTATTGCCTATTCTCGCTTGTTCCACTTTTCAGATTTATTCAAATGGATTTTAAAGCTTTGAATCTGTCTACGGCTGGTTGATTATGACAAAAATCTTAGACATTAACTTTGTTTGCAAAAATCTTTCAAATGTATATATAAATATAATATTTTTCTTCTTTTCAGGGAAATGAAACTTCTCTGCCCATGGAGATGTGCTCCAACTGTAAGTATTTCTGTCGTCATATATATTTTGTAAATATTAATCAACATATTTTATTTTAGTAATGTAGATCACATTTTTCTATTACATTATACAAAACAAGACCAATATTGAAACACAAACAAAAGTTTTGTTTTCAAAATGTACTCATCGAAGGTCAAAACAGATATTTTAAGGCGTTAAAATTGATGTTCATATCTTCATTTCCAATGCAATTCGTTGTAGACTACTTACAAAACATATTTTTCGAAGCATGAATTCGAATCGAGTAACTTTCTTTTTAGCAGTTGTTTTCCCTTAAAACTAGATCGACAAAAGAAGGTTCCAATCTTGTGGTGGGAGGGAAAATCATAACCCTTTAAATGTCTCCATGGGTGCTCTGTTATTGTAGCAGATGATTGAGAAATCTTTCGCTAAACATACATTTGTTTGTTTTTCGATTTGGAATATTCTCACTTTGACTTTGTTTGGGGATTCAACATATCAGGGGTACATTCTGAAGTGTAGAAACTCCTGATAGTCTCGGTTTTGCAGTTGAATTTTATCTAGCGTATTGTATGTGTGTGATTTCAATGGATTTTCTGCAGTTTGATTGTTCACGAATCCACATTCACAACAGTTATTTTAACCATCAGTTTATCGAGCAGACGGAAAGTTACAAATCCCAGAGAAGACACATCTGGATGAAATCTATTCTGTTCATTCATTTTTTTAATTATTAGAGCTGCGTTTCGAAGACATATTTATACACTAATCACCACTACATGACACAGATTTAACCCTAATGTCAACAGGTCTGGAAGATGACTTTGCTTGGTAGCCCGCATTTTCTCTTGGTTGGGGCAATATCTCAGTAATTGTCTGCATAAGCAGATATTTCCCTTGAACAGTACACTTTCCTTAACCATAGCCGTAGAGAGCGAATGAGCGTGTTGAGCTCCGCCGTTGCAACCCTACTGACCCAGGGTCAGTGAATCGTCATAAAAGAAACAAGAAGGTAGCCTACTTGAAGTGTGTCTCACTTTCCTTAGCCATAGGCGTAGAGGCGGAGGAAATAGCGAATGAGCGTGTTGAGCTCCGCCATTGCAACCCTACTGACCCAGGGTCAGTGAATTATCCTAAGAGAAATAAGAAGTTAGCCCACTTAAAGTGTGCCAACATTGGAACCGATTAATCGCTAATTTGTCGGACATCCCGAAAATGATAGAATGAAACGAAAAGTACTACGTCGTATAAGACCAATTCCTGCCCAGGAACGGTTTACAAAGAGTGATTTTGTACGAAACGCTTAGTCATCCAATGCGTTGAACCGGATGGAATCTCAATGGTTATGTTGACACATCTGTTTACGCTGGGATTTGTCGGCAGTACCGAAGTCTTTTGAGGCTTTTGAGGGAAAAGTCCCCATAATTTGAGGAGACTATATCAGCATTCAACACGGATTCCGTTCCCAACAACATTGCACCCCTTACCTAGACATATTAGTCGAAGACTAAACCAAACTTATCAAAAATGTATGTTGCATATTTGTAGACTCCAGTTGAATGTGGAATTTCGAATCAGAAAGTCCAAACTTCGGAGATCGAAAAAGATGGCATTGAGATTGTAAAGAATTGTGTCTGCTTGTTCTATCTGATAAATTCAAAAATTAGAAACAAGGTCTTACTTGGACTGCGGATAAAGAGAACTTTTTGACCACTTATATTGCTATAGGTCTCTCAAGACTCCAGTGGACCATCTACGTGAGTTCTGCTCATATGTCAAAATCACTTGTTTTCATTGCATTACCTGCTTGGGTGTTATCCATCATATGGTGGATAAAATTCCCCCAACTAGGGGTATCAGGAAAGACCAACATGATCTAAAGCCTAAAAGAGCCTCTGGATCAATATGCCTATCAGACAGATGTGAGTAGCATTCATATCGATGCAGTCCCAGGTGATTTTATCAATTACGGAATGAATGTTATCCTAGGAGTTGTGTGCACGAAAATATCTATAATTGGCATGTTGGGTTTTTTGAAATGCTCACAAAAAGTTGTAAGCAAAAGTCCACCTCCTTGTATAGCCCCAATAAAAGAGAAACACCGATTTTCTTATATTGAGGTTCAGATTTTCTCATCAAATCCTTGAAATATTTTGGGTTCGAACATGTGTTGCAAAGTGTTATTTATAATAAAAGCTAGGCATCATAACTAAAGCCACAGGTGTATCATGTGATGGCTATAATATAAACAAAATTACTAAAGACATACTAGCAACAAAAAAAAAAAAAAAAGAACCTCCATATATTTTATGAATGAATTTTAAAATTCTTCTTTATGCTCCATATTATTTGTTGTTGCCGAGTACTACAACGTTCTTGTTTTTCTTTTTGATTTGTAGAAGAAAAATCTCAAAAACATATTAACTATATGACAAATACTGACACATTACTAGCACCGTTTAAGCAGCATTCATTGTTGGCATTGTTGCTAGACATTGAACATCATCTATATATAGAATAAAAAAGAAAAGAAAATACTTTTCGTGTTTTCTTTTAATTTTTGTGGACATGGGACATTGACTAGCTAGATTGTCAAAATAATATTCTATATCTGCATATGTGTATTCATATTCACTTGCTGTCATTCTTTTCTCTATGAAAGATTGTCAAAATTTCGTCTCTGTGTATATCTATTTCAAGTTAATTGCCATTCTTTCTCCCGTCTGCCGCTCTTAGCGCATTGAAGCATTAGAATGGCATGTGTCTATATTTTGTTATGCACTTTTTTAAACTATCTTATATATGGAACACTACTTTACTCCCCTCCATGAAAATTTATGTTTTTACCTTCAATAGAATTTGCGAAGATTCATGTTTGTTGTTAATGTTTTTAGAATCTATCAGACTTTAGATTTTCCATGTCACAAAAAAATGTGAAACATAGAACACAGCGTATAAGTAGACGTCTGCAAAAGCCTACTGCGTCACGGTCAATCTTTTTTGAAATTAAAGTTCCAATCCTGTAGTGTTCTTCAATTAGGCCAATTGTAAGCTCAATGACTGGAAGAGAAATAATGAGGAACGAAGAGGGGCTTAATTGCACATTACTCTTGCAAGAAATCTATAGGAAAAAGTTGGGGCCTAAAACTGCTTATAATGAAATTGGATATTTGAATGAATTGTGCGAACGATTATCATCTATGGAGCTCTAGTGGTTAGGGAAATCAGCCATAAAGTTCACAGAGCTACGGCGCTTATTGCTCACAGATGCATTGGATATCCAATTTCATTTAAATTATTTAAGTCCATTTGTAGAGAAAGAGTGAATCTGATGCGCCCATAGACTCAGAGAACTTAAAGGCAGATAATCCTTTGGACATACTGCGATTTTAGGTCGTCTATGAAGTGATCATATATCACCACGGTTATACTTGACATGGGTCTGTAACAACAAACTGTCAATGAGCACGGGGTAAAGCCATTGAAATTCCAAAAAAGTGCAAGAACTTACACTGCAACGGAAAGAAATTAGACACAAAAGAGCTCAAGAGTTGCTTCGCTTGGCGGAAAGTTGTGAACTGCCGAATTTGGTTTTCTCCAATGAGAAAACATTCGTTGTGCAGCAGTTTGTAAACAAACAAAGAGGTCAGATGAAAATATGGACGTTCGGTTGGCCACCAGAACTCAAGCGCTGCTGTGGGCCGCCATAACAACCGATGGTCGCTCTCCGCTCGTATTAATCGACCGTAGAATCACAATAAATGTCGAATATTATCGCGAAAATATTCTGGAGGGTGTAATAAAGCCTTGGGCAAGCAAACATTTTGGCCGTAGACCTTTGTGACCAAAATCTCCGGATACCAATCCGTTGGACTATTGTGTTTGGAGTATTTTGGAAAGCAAGGTTGGCACCAAAAAAATGCCAAAGTGTCGATCTCCTCAAGCAAGCGATTCGCCGGGAATGGGTCAAAATACCGCAAGGCAATATTTGGGAAGTGTGTAACGGTTTCATTGGCCGTTTGAAGGCCACAATTCGTGACAAAGATGACCAATTCGAACAAATCTAAACTTTAATTAAAAAAATGTAAAAATTATGGCGTTTGACTTTGTTGCAGTTTTTATGTCACCCTGAAGATGGTCCAACAATGTCATGAGAAGGCAGCATGTTGTTTCGTCTAATACTGTCCCAAGAATCTTTGCAACGGGCAACAAAAGCAAAATTGGCCTTTATTGGTGCCTTTGCTCGCATCCTTGCCCATCCTTAGTAGCGGGACCATCCAGCCCTTTTCTTTGGGAAGGATGTGGGTGATTAGCGACAGGTAGAGAGTTTGGTCTGGTACTTAACTGCAGGCGTATTTGCCCATCTCTAGCAGCGGGACCACCCAGTCCAATTATTCGGGAACGATGTACGTGAATAGCGACAGGTGTTTCAACATTACCATAAAGATTTTATCCGAAACAAACGCTTTGGGTGACTTAGCGTTTCTTATGATACTCGCAAAATTGACAGACAAACTGTGATTGTATATCTTCGGCGGAAAGTGATCTTATACGTCGTAGTACTCTTCGTTCGCCATATCTATCACGGGGTGTTCGACCAATTGGCGATCAAAGTGGTGAGCGTACCTTTTCGGATCAGTCAACATTATGTCGTTAAATTTGATTGGGTTTCTTCATACCTTTTCCCAGGAGTCGAGAGTGACCTATCATTATTAGTTTACTCATATAGTTTCCAATGTGGCAAAACGTCAGATGGTCTAGCCATTTTATATTTTGTGCTCCTGTACAAACCGGTTGCCTTCCACTGTCAATACAAGCGGAACTCATGACGCTCATCCACTCTGCTGGAAAATGTCTTATTTCGGATATGCATCTAGTAGGTATAATAGCTAGCTTTCTGCTACCCGAATATGGGAAGGGTTGGACAGTGATCTGTTATCTGCAAGTCATAAGGTTAGGCAGTCCTCTAAAGCGAAGGCTGTTGAACTCCTGGCCAGTGAGTTCTCCCATAGTTAGAGAAAGAGTGGCTTTCAAACTCTGTGACTGTGACAGTTTTCTTTTATTCGGATGGGGGCGTCCTTACTTGATTTCTACTCCCATACATTTTATGAGACTTGCTCAAACGAGATATGTCTGTATTGACAGGATAGTGTAAGAGGAACGCTAATCCACCATCTCCACTTCTGGTGCGATCCTTTCTCAATATGTTGTAACCATTAAAACGTTGTAGGTTGCAATTTTAATTGAGTTTGGTTTTCTACACATCTACGATCAAAATATTCTTTCGATTTATAAATTCCATTGCTTCATCAATCTTAACTTAGAATCCGTTGCAATTGAGTTTCAAATGTGGCGTAAGATACTGCGGTTGACGTTGCTGTTCAGGAGACAGTTAAAATGCATACACTCTATATCCATTAAATAAATGCATGCTCATTGCTCCGATTGAACTTTGGAATGGCGAAACTGCGAGTAGGCTGATGGTGTATAATAACTCCTCTCAGTTTGTCAATAAAGACTCTCCATTTATCTCGTCTGTAAAGACTACCTTAAGTTCGTCTAAAACCACCACCTCTGATTTACAATTTGTTCGAAAATGTATGTATCTTCGACAACAGTCTAAGTTTGACAAAAATATTACGATTTGCAAAGTTTGGAACGGACGGTGTACTCTATTTGAGATGATCGACTCCAAACGTCCTTCGAAAAAGTTTTCAACATTTTTCAAATTAAAGCACTAATACTCCTTTAAATCATAATGTTATAAACACAGGATTAAAGCATATACAGTCATTCTACAGTGCATTAAAAATATTCGATCGAAACCTCCATGTAAACAGTGTGCGACAGCAAAAATACACACTTGCTCTAATGTTCCAATTCTAGTTTGTGGGAGCCCACAGATGACGAATATAGCTACGGTTTTTCTGGGTCATTTCGAAGCCATATGGCTAGAGAGGGTATATGTTATTTGATACGGGCAAAACGTGCCTAGTAACGGTTTAGACCAAATCCGTTTCGGGACATTTGGAGTCGATCTGGCTGGCTGATGCGCACGATAACTTTCGAAGGGAGTATCCCATTTGGTCTAAACTTTGTACATCGTAATATTTTTGTCAAACATAGATCGAGTTCGGAGATGGGCAATATTGGTCCACTCCTTCTGATAAAGTTTAAAATTTTCAAAAAAAAAATGAACAATATTCACCCATTAATTTGGAACATACTTCGTAGAAGGTCAACAGTTTGAATAATCATAACACAAGTCAAGATAGATTTAATCGAACAATTTGTTTGTTTACAAATTGCTAAACAACGAATGTTTTCTCATTGGAGAAAACCAAATTCGGCAGTTCACCACTTTCGGCCAAGCGAAGCAATTATTTTATAGCTCGTTTGAGTCTATTTTCCTTCCTTCTTGCACTTTTTGGAATTTTAATGGCTTTACCTCGAGCACAAGAGATGTATTCACATTTAAATGCTGGACTGCTCTAACGATAGTCACTTGTTGTTTTCTAGCCAAATTTAAAGAAATCACACTATTACGCTTGAATTCCATCACAAATAACTTTTTTTCTGGAAAATTTTCGCCAAAATGCTTTTGTACGCTTGTTTTGTAGTTTTTTCATATCACCCCACACATCTATCGGCAAACCCGACTGATACTTTTTAACTTGTTTTTTTTTTTTGAAGTTTTGTATCCCAGTGTTATTATTCATTTATAGCATTTACAAGAAGATGACATATTGGAAAATCAAGATTTTATTTTGTTATAATGATGTTTCTTGGACAAATATATTTTTTTGTTTGGCATGTTCTAATTGTGTAACATGTGTTGTGCAACATGTTATTTATCTCGTTCTTTCTTTCAGTCGATGCCGATGAGATTCGTCGTTTGGGCAAACGTTTTCGTAAACTTGATTTGGATAATTCCGGTGCCTTGAGCGTGGATGAATTTATGTCATTGCCAGAACTGCAACAAAATCCCCTGGTTCAGCGTGTCATTGATATTTTCGATGCGGACGGTAATGGAGAAGTAGATTTTAAGGAATTCATACAAGGTGTATCACAATTTAGCGTTAAAGGCGACAAATTATCCAAATTGCGCTTTGCATTTCGTATATATGATATGGACAATGATGGATACATATCAAATGGTGAACTGTTTCAGGTAAGCTTGATGATACTTTAGAAAGCAAATTTAATTTGCAAACAATTAAACCTTTTTCTTTTACGTTGTTGTAGGTTTTAAAAATGATGGTAGGCAATAATCTCAAGGATACGCAACTGCAACAGATTGTGGATAAAACAATTTGTTTTGCCGATAAGGATGAGGATGGTAAAATTTCATTTGATGAATTCTGTTCGGTGGTCGGTAACACAGATATACACAAAAAAATGGTTGTTGACGTTTAAATTCTATTAAGCAAAACGTCGCTTTTATATATTAAAAAAAAAAAACATTTACTTAAAACAAACAAACAAAAAAATTAAAACCACAAAAAAACTCTTCTGAAACCCTTTATACACCACAACCACCACCAGCTCCTCAAAACGTCCCTTAACAACATCACCGAATTTCTCTCTTCAATCTTTCAAGTTTCCTCTCTATCTCTCTCTTAACACCAATCCATCATCACATTATCAAGAGAAAAAAAAAAAAAAACAAATGCAAAGAAGTGTCGCTCTTCTCCATTTTTCATAAAGAAAATTATATACTTAACTAATATTTACATATATACATATATTTTTAATTGTATTTTTTTTGCTAAGAGATAAAGTTAAAATTAATAAAAAAATTATCACAATTATTAACAAATTTATATTTATAAAATAACAAAAAGAAAAAAGAAAACAAACCAAAAAAATCAAATTCAAATTAGCAAAAATTAAAAACACAAATCAAATTTTCTTTTTTTACATTAATATAAAATCTCCAATGTCAAATTTCAATATAAAGAAAAACTCACCCCGTAGATTCTTCGAATTTCATTTGTTTTTCGAATTTAAATTGCAATTTTTTGTTTCCATTTAAACAATAACCTAATCCTTTTCTTCCTATCCTCCATATTTCAACCCCTATTCCCCTTTCTTATCCAAAGTTTCTCAAAAAATAATAAAAAAAAATATTTTTTAAAACTTAATTTATTTTGTTTAAATTTTGTTTATTTTTGCTCTTTTTTAAGGTTAAGTTTGTTAAAGTTTTTATGATGATTTCCTAAGCATAAAATAAAAACGAATCCAAATAAATAAAACAAAAACGTTTAATTATGAAACTACCAAAAAAATAAACTTAATTTAAAAATCTCAGCTTAATATAATGATAACAACAACATAATGTGCAGTAATTTACTTTATTTAAACAAAACAAAAACAAACAATACAAACAACATTAACTTCCATAAGGAGTATTACCCAGAAATAAAAACATCTCAAAAATAATGAATATACAACATTACATTTACCATTTAAAATGAATCAACAACAACTATCAGCAATAAACGAACTTATGCATTATAATAACATCAGAAACAAAACACTAAAAAAATACATGCAACGTTTTTCTCTACCGACATCAAACAAAACAAAAAAAATAATAATACGATTTGAAAACATAAACTTTACTAATTTTAATTAAAATGAAAACAAAAATATGGAATTATGAATAAAGTCACTCTCAGTCAAAATTTGCCTAATTTAATGATGTTGAAATCAGAAGAAGAAATACATCAAGAGATGTTTTTACAATTCTAAACTAAGTCGATGGGAAATAGAAAGCAGCACATGGCCATACCTGTTGCAAATGACATTGTATAATTTGAATATTTCTCAGGAGGGTAATATTGACGGTTGTTGCTTGGTTCGAACTCCGAGAAGTTCAATACACCGGTGTGTCCCTTTAAACGGGAAAAATGTAAATGGAAATGGATAAAATATTTGAATTTGAATATTTCTCAGGAGGGTAATATTGACGGTTGTTGTTTGGTTCAAACACCAAGACGTTCAATACGCCGGCGTGTCCCTTTAAGTCCAAATAAAAAGTAAAGAAGTTAGTGCTAACGCGGTGCTTTTGGGAGAAGTAAAATATGTAGATTGTAGTCAGTGTATATAAAGAAGGCTCGTTGAGTTTCAATGTCGTTATAGCGTTTTAACGTATCTTCTAGCAATATTCAATTTAAAAAAAAAATTGCCAGTGTACGAACAAGTATTTTGCGCGTTTTCTCCTTTTCCTCACCATCTATCCATTAGGACGGCATGGTCCTGGTTTGATTGTTTGATGAGAAGTTGTACGAAAGATTTGGCCGATATTATCAATTTCACACCTGACATATTTATAATATAAATATAACTACAGGGTGAGATAAAATAATTCAACAAAGTCAAACGCCATAATTTTTAAATTTTTTTTTTAAATTTTATTGAATGAAATCAAAAAATGTCGGAAATAGCGCCAAATTTTAGAATAAGTTTAGATTTGTTTGAACAGGTCAAGATTGGCACGAACTATGGCCTTTAAACGGCCAATGAAACCGTCACACGCTACCCGAATGTTGTTTTGCGGTATTTTGGCCCATTCCCGGCGAAGCGCTTGCTTTAAGTGATTGACACTTTGGTATTTTTTAGTGCTATCCTTGTTTTTCAAAATACTCCAGACACAATAGTCCAACGGGTTGGTATCCGGAGATATTGGTGGCCATTGTGCGCTGGAAATGAAGCGAGGATCCTCATTTTGTAACCATTCTTGGGTGGCGCGTGCTGAGTGCGATGGTGCTGAGTCCTGTTGGAATGTCCAGAATATTTTCTCGATAATATTCGGCATTTATTTTGATGCCACGGTCGATTAATATGAGCGGAGAGCGATCATCGGCTGTTATGGCGCCCCACGCCATCACCATGACCGGCGCTTGAGTTCTGGTGGCCAACCGAAGGTGCACATTTTCAGCAGACCCCTTTGGCAAGTAACAACAACGAATGTTTTCTCATCGGAAAAAAACCAAATTCGGCAGTTCGCCACTTTCGGCCATTCTTTAGCTCTTTTGAGTTTATTTTTTTATGTTGCGGTGTAAGTCTGGCACTTTTTGGAATTTCAATGGCTTTACCCCGAGCTCATTTTTCAATATTTGCCGAATGGAATATTGCGATATGTTTAGCTCACGAGCCATTTTTCGGCCACTGTAACGTGGGTTTCGATCAAGTCGCTTCTTTATTTTCGAACCATTTCTGTTGATGTTGCTGTTTTCTTCCGTCCACTTCGTTGACGTCGGGCTAGGCTACCAGCATTACGGTAACGAGTGATGGTACGAGACACGAAAGATTTATTCACATTTAAATGCTGGAGTGCTCTAACGATAGCCGCTTGTGGTTTTCCAGCCAAATATAAAGAAATCACACTATCACGCATGAATTTCATCACGAATAACTTTTTTTCTCGAAAATTATCACCAAAATGATTTGTACACTTGTAAACAATATTTGAGCTGCCACTGGAATAATTTTAACAGCTGTCGGACGAGTGGCTTTGAAATGACAGCAGTCTGAAGTTGGTTGCAGTTTTTTCATCTCACCCTTTATGTACGATCGACAATATCGTATTCTCCTTCGTTTTTTTTAGCTGCAACAAAAGATGGATCATCTTCTTGTATGATATTTTTTCTGCATTCTAGTGTGACTGCGTTAATGTTATACTATTCAGGCACTCTCTCTCTCTCTGCACCTCTCTCTAAATCAAGAAGATTTCACCTTACTTGTATGGACAGAGGTTGCCTATCCATCGCAATACATGCTTAGTTTTGGGAAGAACTCTTTCGCCACCTCATGTAGATGGTACACTGGCATCGTGAGGTGACAACATGTTGCAGTTGGTCGGTATTTTTCCACTGCGTAGCACTAAAATTCGCAACTCTGGGCGCCCTTTATAAGGGGTCAAAAGGTTTCCTTACCCCGCCTCTAGTTGCTGGCGACTGGCATCTTGAGGACCTTGTTACTACTGCATTTTGTAAAGAGTGTTGCCGTTGATTTATTTGTATATTATATTTTCATATAACTCGATGCAAGAAGGAGGCAACCTTTGCGAGATAGGTTTTCAGCCTGATTCACAAGCCATCGAGGACAGGACCCGGCGCCATAATCGAGCAATCATCTGCATACTGTATGGTCTCTATTCCTGGAGGACGCGGAATTCTGGAAAGGTAGGTGTTAAACAACTAGGGAGACGATACCCACCTTGAGGAACTCCCTGTTTCACTGTGCCAGATTCTTGTTTTGAAACTCCACGAACGTCTGACGTACTGATGTACAGTTTATTTTCCAACGTTTCAAACTAGACTGAAGAGAAATTTTCTCGACATCCTCAAACAGTGTGGGCGGTTGACTACTACTTTCCCATTGCACGGTATGTTGTGGTTACGTCCTTGACGAAGAAGGATAGTATTCGCTACTGGTGGCGACAAAAGCGAAATTGGACTGTATGACTACCCTGGGCTGGCATCCTTGTCTGGCTTCAGTAGCGGTATCATCACGCCCATTTTTTAGGCTTCGGTAACTATGTGGGTGGCTTTTGCGAGTACCTACCCCCAGCGTATGGTTGACCTTCACTTTCAATTTCCTCACTCTGAGATCAGTAGGGTTTAAACCCTTTCACGTTCATTCACCCTGCCTCTGTTTGGAAATTTGGTCTTATTATTGGACACTGAGTTATATAGCGAGAAGCAGCAACATTGAAACGAAGACTAGTGAACTCTCAAAATTCTAACCATGGTCCACCACATAGGAGTACAATATTAGAATACCCATAATGAAACCTGGCTTTGAGTATTATATGGCTGTTTAGCCATAGATGCAGGTATATGGTGAATCAAATCTACCTCCAGTTATTAAGATTGTTGAAAAAAAAAATTAAAGACAATCAGGAGTTGAAAGAGCAAAATGTAGCCTATAATGTTGCAGTCTAGGAGACGCTTGTAAGGTTGCATACCCCAACAAGGACTACAGTAATTACTTTCCTGTAGTTTCGTAATTTGTTTAAATCGTTGAACAGTTTGTTACTATATCCTACGCTCTGCATTCCTTGCAATGAATAATATGTGGTCTAAACCCCCTAGTTTTTTTCTATAAAGTTTGTGCTGGAGCCAAGTGCGATTAAAACTCTAGGGGAACGGCCCAATAAAATCCATTATGGAAGGATTTTCTAGTATTTTAATGGAACATTTTCTTCTAAAATTACAAAAGATTTCCAAATTTATTTGACTACATAGAATTTATTTCACTAAATTTTGTGGCTCTGCCGAGACCCAAGTTTTCGAAAAAAAACATGTATGTATTTAACCTAAAAACATCCTTAAAAATAACTAATATAAAATCACAAATAAATACCAAAATCTTTCACTTAAGAAAAAATCATAAAAAATGTGCACTTTGTAAAATTTATTAAGAAAAAAAAAAAAACAAAAACATTAAAATTTATTACTAATTGATAGTAAGTAATTCTCAAAACCAAATGACTTTTCTAAGTAAAAAATTAAAAAAAAAATAACTTAAATATAAAAAATAATCTACAAGCACTCTCTGAACTAAAAGATAAAAAACTGTATAATTATTATTCAAACCAAGGCGAGTAAATAAAATACCGAGAATTTTTCTGAAAATAAGCCGTAACAATAAATATTGGAAATTTAATTTATTGCAAAGGCGCAAAAAGGAAGAACAAAAAAAAACTAGAAAACTTAGCTTAATAAACGTATCTTGTCTGTATTCAAAATATTTAGTTTATTTTTCTCTTCATAATTTTGTACTGATAAAAATTAGATCGTCATTTCATTTCATTATTCTTTGTACGGAAATTTGAAACAATTTTCAAATCCACCTGAAAAGCCTTCTTTACAAAACCAAACAAAAAAAAAACGAAGAAAAAATAACAAAAAACTCGAACTCATCAACTTGAATTGTACTGTCTTAATTTAGTGTGCGATTTTTTACTTTCTAAAAAGTTAAAGAAAAAAAATGAAATCATAAATTTATATTAAGCATTTTAATAGAAAAATAATTAAAATTTAACTTGAAAATAAATATTCAAATTCAAAGCCATTACAAAGACAAACAAAAATGCATTTGCGGAGAAATGCAAAAAAAAAACATTTAAAAATCTATGAACATGTTAAAAAATAAAATAATAAAAATAAATCAAAGAATAAATACTCAAAAGAAATATAAGCTAAGTTGTTTTAGGAGGATTTTTAACGACTATCAGACCTACAAACGTAATATAAGTGTGTCCGGTTACTTTTCCTGCAGGAATTGTCCAGCGACATCTTTCTGAGAGAGTAAGGTAGTTTTATTCTCTTTTGCAAGGAATATGCGAAAAGTAAACAGACGGTATTTCTACAGAAACTTGCAACTAATCAGCTGATTTGTCAAAAACAAACCAATTTGTCCCCCATTAAAATAATTAAAAGAAAGGAAGCACCACCAATTTTACATGTTTTAGAAATAACAAGTAAAAAAGCAGTAAGTTGAGCCCCGCCGATCTTTGAATACCCTCCACCATTTGGAACGCTTTTGACAAATTTTCAAATAAAATAAAATCCGTTAAAAATTCTGTTAAAATCTTGAAAATCCCGAATGTAGCCGTTATATTAGGGTCGACGACGTGGACCTGCATAGGCAACTTTTGTCATAAACCATTACAATATTCAAATTCGAAACTTGAATAAAAAAATTCGGTAAATAATGTAGCTAAAATCATCAAAATTCCGAATATAGGGAGGTACCGTTATGAGGGGGATATACGAAGAAGTGGACCTGCACAGACAATTTTCTGTCTTAGGCTGTAGTATTCATTACGAACTTCAAACACCTAATTGGAAACAATTCCGGTGAATAATGTCGCCAAAATCATCAAAATACCGAATATCGGGGGCTATCGTTATGTGGGGGCTATACGAAGACTTGGACCTGCACAGACAATTTTCTGTCATAGGCTTCAAATACCAAATTTGAAACAATGCCGGGGAATAATGTCGCTAAAGTCATCAAAATACCGAATATCGGGAGGTAGTGTTATATGAGGGCTATACGAAGACGTGGATCTGCACAGATAATTTTTTGTCATAGGCTGTAGCATCCGTTACGAACTTCAAAACCCAAATTTGAAACATTTTCGGTGAATAATGTAGCTTAAATTACAAAAATACCGAATATCGGGAGGTACCACTATATGGGGGGCTATATGAAGACGTGGATTTGTACAAACAATTTTCTGTCATACGCTGTAGCATCCATTACGAACTTTAAATACCAAATTTGAAACAATTCCGGTGAATACTGTCGCTTAAATCATCAAAATACCGAAAATAGGGAGGTACTATTATATGGGGGGCTATACCAAAACGTGGGTCCACATGGACCCACCATGGTATATACTATGGTGGAGGGTATAAAAATACTAACACACGAAGCTGTGGATACGTATTCAATTTAAGACAGTTTCATTAGCCTTGTGTGTTTTGGAAATAAACATTTTGTTTGGACTAAAAATTACTCTCGTGAGAATTGGGCTTATAGTAATATTTGGGTCAAATTCGATGTGACGTTTCATGATTTAATTAATTTCTAATAATAATTTTCAATAGGTATACACATGGATCAACCAGAAAGTCCTTTATTGTCCACTTTCACGTTATCCGATATGCATTTCTTACAGAGATATGGCACGCTTTTTGTAAAAGTAACAGGTAGTCACAGCATTTTTTTCACAATGGCATCTTCGTTTTAGGTTGAAAATAATAAACAAAACGAAATTGTTATTAATTTCGTGAAATAAATTTATAATTCAGTTCCTCAATATTAAATAAATGATTTGCGTTATCCATTTCTTTATTTAAATATATTTTGTTGTTATTGTCATATTATCAATATAAAATATGGCAACATGAATTCAGTAAACTTTACTTTAAAAGATAAAGGGAAGATGGTCTAGCCCTTTGCTTATCGGACAGTTTTTATTTAAATGAGACTTGTAATAACGAAAAACGATTTATGTGTCCGACAACATCATTATTTAATCTATCGGAAAGATGTAATAACCGGCATTATATTGACACTATGACTTTTAAATATGTCGAAATTTCCAAAGTGTATATTTTTGAAATTAAAATAATTTATTAAAAATTAATTCCTTTGTTTACATTTTTGGACATATAAATCTGACACTTTTATTACGTACAAAAACAAATGTGTATGTGGTTGTTGTTACGTTATACAAAACACTTGCTGTTACCTGTATTATTTTACAATATTTTTATTTCCTTTAGGGTGGGAATACATAAAACGTTTATTTGGCTGGCTTGAGCCATCGGCTGGCTTCTTCGGAAATGAACAAAGGAACTAAGTTAACCTAAATCGAACTAAGTTAACCTAAAACTCTTTTATTCCTCTATGAAGAAGCCTGCCTAAGACTTAAGCCAGTCAAATAAGCGCTTTATGCATTCCCATATTTACCCCTTTGTCTTAAAAACAGAGACTTCCCACAATTAAACTTACTTATCATAAATGAGGTTCTATCACTGACATAAATACGTCAAGACTCTGTAAATACACAAATTATTTCATGAAAGTAAGTTGGGTCGACACACGGGTAATTCCATGAAATAAATATGACAACACTGCCAAAAACTCATACGATTTTTGGTGAAAGAGAAATATTGCCAGCATGATGAACTTAAGGTTTAGGTCTGTCTAAGAGTGTTTCCTGGGTTAACCTTCTTTATGATGTTTTATTTGAAGTATAAGCAGTGGAATTTACAATTTAGACGGACTGGGGTTTTCCTTTTACAACTTAAAACTTAGTATTAGGTACTTTGTAACCGGTTCCCAAGTGCCATCAAGTAGGCTTCGAAAACCAAGAAACATTAAAACGAAATATATGCTTTCTATATATAATATTTAGACTTTCCTCATGTGAATGGTGCTTTGAGTAATATATTTCGTCTTTAGATACCTTTTATTGAACCAGCTGTTATTAATTTGCTATCAATTCATGTAGAATGCCATATTTTTCTTTGGGCGCCAAGAAGAAGCAATGTAAATAAACACTGATTGTTTCTCATGTTTTAGACCATGTCTTCGATTAATTTCACAATTTTATTATTTTGTTAATCTAAATATTGAATGAATATGTCTACAAATGATGGAATATTCTCACTACGTCTGGTTATTGCCGACTTTTACATGGAGAAACCAGTGCCTGGCTTGGATCCTGTCTATTCGGAATTTCGCGGCAAAGAAATCAAAAAGGTTGGTAGGAATAGCAGTGTGACTTGGGAGAAATGAGGAGCAATCCTTTCTAGAAACTGTAAATTCTAGAAACTATGTATTTGTGTGTTCCAATGTATTTCAGTTTTTACCATAATATTTTTAAGGCCGGTTGAGATTTTGGTTCATCCTGCACCTAAATATACCCAAACAAGTCCTTGATATGATTCGGAAAAAGCGTGTCATAATTTAAAAGTATTATTTGTCCTTCTCCGCCCATAGGTTCCCATTATACGCATATTTGGTTCAAATGCCCAGGGTCAAAAGACTTGTATGCATGTCCATGGCGTATTCCCCTACTTCTATGTGCCCTATGACCAAAAAGATTTCGAGTCGGTTAATAAGGCAATATATCAAATAGCAATGAATTTGGATAAGGCCATAAATATATCTCTGAGCCAAGGGAGCTCGAATGTGCAGCATGTTTTCAAGGTGCAATTGGTTAAGGGCATGTAAGTACTAATTATTTTTTATAATATCTTTGGTAATTTTTATAAATTGTTACATTTATACAGACCATTTTATGGCTATCATCGTTCAGAGCATCAATACCTAAAGATTCACATGTTTAATCCACGTTTTGTGCGGCGAGCAGCTAATCTATTACAAAATGGAGCCATTATGAACAAACATTTCCATCCACATGAAGCTCACGTACCATATATTTTACAATTTATGATTGATTATAATCTATATGGCATGAGTATGATTCATGTTCCATTGGAAGTTGTAAAATTTCGTCGATCAGACAATTCTGAAAGTGTAGCGGTTAAGGCAATCAGTGAGGCTCAGCTTTTAGACTGTGATATTGCCAAAAAGATTTCATGCTGTAGTCTTGAATGTGACATTGGTTCAAGTTTTATTTTGAATCGTTTTCAGCTAGTTACAAAAGGCAAAAATTCCTTACATTCCAATCCGGGAATAGAATCTATTTGGAACGATGAGAAGTTACGTAGAGAAAAATTGTTGGAGACTTTTAAGGATGATGAAGAGAAATTGAAAGGGGTAATGTGATAAGATTAAAATACAATTATTTGTTTTAAAATGCAATATCTTGTTTGCAGATTCCTGCCCTTGAAGTCCCACCAACACAAGAGCGTCCCATTGCATATCCCACTGAAAGCGAAGTATTCTATCGTACTGCCTTAGTTAGTAAACTAATAGCGTTAGAGAATTCCATATTGGAAACCACTCAATTAACTGATCAAACCATAAATTGTACACAACAATCGAATGTCTCAAATATGACCATGAACACTAGCCTCAATTTAACAAGACAACAAAAGCGCACATTTAATCTTACAAAAATGATGGAAAATGCTGTTTATCCCGAAGAATGCTCCGATGGAAGTGAGAATTTAATAAATGCTTCCTTTGTGGAGAATCATTTGTCCAATAACAATGTTTTTCAACAAAGTATTTCGAACAAAGAATTGTTGGATTTAACAAGAGCCGATAGTGAAAAACTATCAGAAGATGAAAGTATATTCATGGATGAAACCATAGTGGATGAAGAGTTGGTATTAAGTTTAACACAATCACAGCAGCATGTTCCACATAATGCAACATGTAAGTAGTGTGTTGGCGGACTGAGGCAATATACATAAATGGTTTAATAAATTGTTATCTTTTTGTAATTTTTGCAGTACGAGAGGAAGACGTGGAGTTGTTGAATATCTTACAACAGTTAGAAGAGGATAATAACAGTGAAAAGATAGATTTGGATAGCAGTTTGGCTCCGTTATCACAAAATCAAAAGGAGTGTAAGTTTCTAGGAAAATTCACGCAAAGAATCCCACATTTACATTTCAAAACCACCCCCATTTAGTTGCCCTGTCTCCCGAGCTATTAGACAAAGAGACCGCCGCCGCAGCAGTATTGGAGAAATCTCACTGTGATGATGATTTAAATAAAACCGATGACACAGATGATAATCTACATGATTTTTCTGTTGCCCTTGACGATTTGGATGATCTGATTTTGAAATTGACACAAACATCAACAGAAAGAACGTTACAAACATCTTTACCACAAAACGATGGTTCTGATGATATACTTAAAACACCAAGTAAAAGTACAAAAAATATAGCCACAGCTAAAACACCACCACGTACCCCAACTACGCCACAAAGACGACATACACTTGGCGCCGCATCGCCATCTCGTTCGCCGAGAACACCCAAAAGTGGTCATAAATACAAACCGTTGCCCTTGGTTATTACCAATCGTTCGACAGGGAAGCGTAAGTTTATAATGGAAGGCGAGAAATTGTAGAGATCTGAAATGTGTTATGCCTTTTTATTTTAGAAACAGTAACAAATCCTGATGCCGAGGCTTCTTCTTTATCATCGGTTGCGGAGAAATCAAAGAATTTGTAAGTTTTTTATTTTATATTTTTTTCCTCAAATTAACGATTTAAAAACAAGTAAAAAAACATTAAGTTCGGCCGGGCCAAACTTTTAATACCCTCCACCCTAGGGTAAAAGAACATTAGAAAAAATGTGGCAAAAAACATTAAAATGTGAATATCGGGAGGTACCGTTATATAGGGGCTACACCAACACGTGCACCTATAATTACAATGTTTCGCCACACGAGCTAGGACCCATTATGACCCACAAATACCAACTTTTACACAAATCAGTGAAAAAATGTGGCATAAATCATCAAAATACCGAATATCGGGAGGTACCGTTATATGGGGACTATACCAGAACGTGGACCTATACATGCAATGTTTTGCTACACGCTCAGGGACCCGTTGTGACCTAAAAATACCAATTTTCAGACAAATCCGTGAAAAAATGTGGCATAAATCATCAAAATACCGAATATCGGTAGGTACCGTTATATGGGGGCTATACCAAAACGTGGACCTATACATGCAATGTTTTGCCACACGCTCAGGGACCCGTCATGACCTACAAATACCAATTTTCAGACAAATCCGTGAAAAAATGTGGCATAAATTATCAAAATACCGAATATCGGTAGGTACCGTTATATGGGGGCTATACCAAAACGTGGACCTATACATGCAATGTTTTGCCACACGCTCAGGGACCCGTCATGACCTACAAATACCAATTTTCAGATAAATCCGTGAAAAAATGTGGCATAAATCATCAAAATACCGAATATCGGGAGGTACCGTTATATGGGGACTATACCAGAACGTGGACCGATATATCTCATTTTCAATACCAACCATCCTAGGGACAATACACACACTTGTGCCAAAGGTCTACGTCAAATAATGTGGGCTCTATCGTGATTTCAACAGACAGACAGACAGACAGACGGACAGACAGACAGACGGACAGACAGACAGACGGACATCGCTAAATCGTCTTAGAATTTTATGCTGATTATGAATATATATACTTTATGGGGTCTACGACGAATATTTAGAGGTGTTACAAACGGAATGACAAAGTTAATATACCCTCCTACCCATGGTGGAGGGTATAATTAGTGAAATATATGAGGTTGACCCTCATTAGGGGTAAAGGGAGTTTCATTATAAGAACCTTTGTACAAGACTGGTACATATCAACAGTTTTCGACACCGGGTAAACTGGACGAAATTACAATTTTCAGTTATAGATTGTGTTGAAGTCGGCATGAAGATATTTCAAAAATGCCAACGACATCTATTGACGAAATATAACGTGATGACATTACAAAATGTACAGTACTTTTTTAGTAATGGCGAATACAGTACAATATCTCAATGTGACGTGTAGATGGCACTTGAAACGCTATGAAACGTTTTTTTCTAGACGTCGTTAACACACATAAGGGTCATAGGATGTGGTTCTCTGAAAATCCCCTAAAGGCGAGGAGTTTTTATATCGATAATTCGTTTTAGGATTTTAGATAACAACCAAATTTAAGCCATTAAGACCGCAGCTTCTTCTCCTATTTGCCTTCATATTTATCTTCTACTTTAGTCGTTTGACTACAATTCCATCGAAGTACTTACCATCTGTAGAAAACTTTATTCCATTCTGATTTTAAAAAGTCGTTCATCCAGAATCTCTGAGCTACCTGTTCATCGCATTATAGTTAGGTTTAACATGTTGGATTTAAGAATGCGCTGCTACGCACTCGGAGACCTTTGTTCCATTGTGTTCATTCTGGGAATAATAAATAGCGGTGAAAGAAAAGAAAGGTATGTAAGCAAAAAAAGCTGACTTAATTTTACCATTTTTTATTATACCCTCCACCATAGTATGGAGGGTATATTAAGTTTGTCATTCCATTTGTAATACCTCGAAATATACATTTTAGACTCTACAAAGTCTATATATTCGTGATCAGCATAAAATTCTATGTCGATTTAGCGATGTCCGTCCGTCTTTGGAAATCACGTTTTGGTATAGCCCCCATATAATGGTACCTCCCTATTTTCGGTGTTTTGGTGATCTAAACGACATTATCCATCGGAATTGTTTCAAATTTGGTATTTGAAGTTCGTAATGGATACTATAGGCTAAAACAGAAAATTTTCTGTGCAGGTCCACGTCTTCGTATAGCACCCATACAACTGTACCTCCCGATATTTGGTATTTTGATGATTCTACGAACCTTATTAACTGCAATTGTTTCAAATTTGGTATTTAAAGTTCGTAATGGATACTACAGCCTAAGACAGATAATTGTCTGTGCAGGTCCATCTTCGTATAGCCCCCATATAACTGTACCTCCCGATATTCGGTATTTTGATGATTTTAGCGACATAATTCAACAATTTTTTTTCAAATTTGGTGTTTGTAGTTCGCAATGAAAACTACAGCCTACAACAGGTGACAAGTGGAGGCTATTCAAAGTTCGGCACGGCCGAACTTACAGCTTTTTTACTTGTTTTGCTTTTATACTTATTGAAGTCTGCATTACTCTTGAACAAAAAGAGTTTCGATGCATTTAAGTTGTATTGAGTCAGATTATTCTTTAATTATTTTAAAAATATTTCCTTGCAGGATTTCATTGCGCAGACGAGTGGCAATGACCGAATTAAGGCGCAAGAGTATTTCTGTAGAGTCATCAGAGCAAGAAAACGTGTTCGAATTCCCTGTTGTTGAGGAAACTGCCAAGTAAGTTGTCAAATAAGATATGATGTGATTTTTTCCTCAATTGAAATATCAATCGTTTAGGATATCTTATTCGTAATAATGCGCACTCAATGAATTACATTTTTTATTTTCATTTCAGTGTCAATCGAAGACGTTCGAAAAGAAATTTGGATAAAACTCATGTTACTTGTAATCTAACTCCACGAAGAACAAATGAGAAATTGCTGCGAGTGTACAGTGTAGAAGGTAATGAACAAATAGGGCAAATCCAGGAACATTCCGAAAATGAAATCAATGAATGTAATTCAAGATCCCAAACACAAGAAGACATAAGTGGTGGAAATATTGAAATTTCCAAAAGTAGGAAACAGAAAGTACAAACGAATAAAAACGATATTAAGAGGGCACTTTCAAATCACGAAGGAAGTAGTATTAAGACCACACTTGTTAAGGACACCATTCCATCTGCTAACCAGGACAATGTGGATGAAGATAATGATGAGGTTATTGAGTCCGATGATGAGGCTGACAATCCTTCATTTCAGTATCGAAAAACACCGAACTTAAAACGTCTAAGACGTAGTTTTCTTAGCACATCACGCTCGGCTAAAAGACGCAAAATAACTTGTGAAAATGGTGAGGTAATTGCCACCCATTTGGAGAATTCAAATGCCATGAATAGCGAAAGAGATAATTTAAAAAATCATCAAATTAAATCAGCTAATTTAGAGAATGGAGCTAAAGTAAAGAATAATGAACACATGTTGAAGTCTTTAACAGAGAATGAGGGCGAGGATCGATGTGAAAATTTAAATAACCATGCTAAGGATCATTTGATTAAAAACACTCAGCGTAAATATTGTCAAAAGTTAGGGATGGTTGAAAAGGTTGATACTATTCCTACGCCAAGAAGGAAATGTCGTGTACGTTTGAAAAGAGTATGTCAAAAAGTGTCTGCAAATTTAAGAGGGGAAAGAGAAGAGAATGGTATTTCAAAAGAAGTTATTGAAAATCCAGACTTTAAATTACAAAATTTGGAAATATCAAATAAAACTACAAATGAAACAGAAATCAATGGAGAATCTCTTCCAAATCATGTATTACAAAACTGTGGCATAAGAATTCAAAAAGTCTCAGAGGTATATTCCAAGCCAGCAAACTTGAAGAATAAGCAAGATTCTGTACATGCAAAGGATAACAAAGAAGTAGACGCTACGATGCAAGAAAAGTCGGCTGGAATTGAAACTGCAGGTAATAAAGGGAAACGTTGTGATACTTTTAGTACAATGCAACACAAAAGTCCCGTCAGTAAATCTTCCATTAAAAACAGCAGTGTAGAAGCCAGTACAATAGAGAAACCATTGAATAAAATTCAAACTACAAATGAGGCTTCACAATATAAATCTGCCCTACAAGAACCTACAGAATGTTTACAAGAAGGAAATAACAATGAATATCCAATAGAAGCAGACAATATGAAAAAGAAGACCACAGAAACACAACCAGAAGAATGTCAACCAACAAGTGATAATGAGAAGCACAACTACACCTCAAGCACTATGGAACATTTAAGATTCGAAACAAGTGGTGATTCGGAGGAAACATTCAAAACCATTGAACGTTCAAGGGAAACATCTATGATAGATGTTGTAGAAGAATGGGACGATGACAGAAGTCTGATAGTTGATGATAACAATCAGAGTTTGGTGAAGAATATAACTGTTTTTGAAAGAGATATAGCACAACCGTCTGTAGGCTTAAAAACAACACATGGAGGTAAGAACGATGCAAATAACCAACAAACTAATTCAAATGATCGATTCACTCTAAGGACTCTAACAGAGGATATCCAGTTAAGACCAAATGAAGATTCTAAAGACCTGCATATTATGTCAAAACACTTATCGGAAGATTCCCAAATATCTTCAGCGTCATTGGGATTTTCCGGAAATAAGAATTTATTCAATGCACTTCTTAAATTATCTGCTCTTGGTGAGAGTCTGGGAAAACCAATAGAAACCGAAGACTCGGCTAAACCCCAATCCACAAATATCCAACATTCCAAATCTCCGTCAATTCAGTTTTTCTCTCAAAGTTCGGAGGATGAAATCATCGAAACCCCAAGTCCACCCATAGAAAACCATATCAAAACCAACAAAATTTTAACATTTTATGAAAACAGTCCCTCGTTGTTTACTCAAAATTCAAGTCCAAGTTCTTTATTGCAAAACAAACATTCAGGCAATTCCTACGAGGATAATAACATTCAAATAATTTCATCCCATGAAAGCAATAGCCACGATTCTCCACCTCCAGATTCAGAGGTTATCTTGACCCCACTTGATTTACCACCCACAAGAGAGGAGGTTTTGAAAGGTTGTGAAAAACTCAAATTACCAGAATATGAATTTCAGAAGCCGTTCTACAGTAATCCAGATGATGTTACCAAACACAAAGAAATTGGTTTTACAATTCTACAAATAAATAGCAATAAACTCAATGATCTGGAAGAATTTCAAAGTATTTTGGGTAGTGATGTAAAGGGTCTTACTCTATGGAGACGACAACAGTTGATGCGTTTGGGTGGACCAGAAATGTTGACTCGATATCGCAACTCCCAGCGCGTCAGGGAATATTTTGCCAATCAAACAACTGTAGCCATTGAACCACAAAAGTCGGCGCCCTCTAGACAGGATGCAAAACTTTGGCTCAAAGCGCGAGAATTGTTAAAACTAAAAGGAAATCTCAAGGAAGAAGACGCAAAAGAGAAGACGCACAATTTAGCCGCCGAAGAAGATAGTCCAATTAAAGTGAGGCGACAAAAGGTTACAATGATGTTGAATGCCGGTGGCAGTGATGGTGACAATGATAGTGACACTAGTTTAAATTGTTCTTCCATGAGTCTAACTCTAACACCTTTAACCCCCGGAACGCCCGTAGTCAAAGAACAATCCCAAATAAATCGCGAAATAAACAAAAGTTTTACTCCGGTCACTACAAAATTGGAAAAAATACCCTTGGAACGTGTTAATCCATTAACAAGAAGACGACACAATAGACGTGTACTGAGACGGGTTTCATTGAATAAAAAAATGCAAGAAGCCATGGAGAAACATAACCCCCTCAATGCCACTACGTATCAAGAAGATGTAAAGGACAAGGATGTTGTGCCCACGTGCGCCGATGAAAGTATTCTGCCACATTCTTCACAGAACAGCGAATCCAGTGTATCCAGTCAAACTGCCTTAGCCGAGTTGGAACGTTCTTCGTTTTTGCGCCAACTAAACGTCCATGATATTACCACTGGTGGCGGTAGTGGCCATAGTAATGATACAACATTTAATAGTAGCTATGGCTTTAAAGTGGCTTTAGAAAATCTACAACAAGCCAAGGCTGATATTGAGGTAAGTAAAATTTATTTTGTAACTTGTAGTTCTCTGAGCTAATAATAGGTTTCATAATGGCTAGCTTGCCCGCTAGCAACATGAACTAGTTCGGCATCGGAAACTCGTCGATTCTCAGAGTTACAGTAACTAGTTCCACTTAAGACCCCTCACAGTGCAAACAACTGTAAACTTTAACATGGGGATGTCATACGAGGTAACCAATTGGCTCCCTTTGCATTACCTGTAGATGGTACTTTACTAGTTCCAGGTTTACAGTCATATACCAGTGACAAAAGACTAACCCTTACCAAGTTCCAAGTACACAGCCACAGACTAGTGTCAGCAGACTACCTTTTAACTAGTTCTATGTATACAGTTATGTACTAGTGTCATTTGACTATCCCTTATCTAGTATAAGCAGACCAATTTTAAACTGGTTTCCCATGAGATAGTTCAGTACCAATTATTGTTAGTGAAATTCTAATTTTTAGTTTTAATTCATTTTTTTATTGCAAACAAATGAATACAAATATACCTTACTCTATAAAACTTGAACAAAAATAAATTAAATTTAATATTTATAAAAGCACTTGTATTGCTTTTCGCAGTTGTGTTTCAGGGGTGTCCGAATATTCTGTAACTGGTATTGAATCTGCAAAAAATAATGTTTAATGTATGAAAATGTAGAATATAAAAATAATGTTTATATACACCTTACCTAAAATAACGCTGTATATATTACTTAGGGACTTCAAACTTTTTTCCATGGTTTTCCTCAATATTATACTCGTAGTAATATTTGAACATTTTTAACATTTCGATATTTCCTCTCCTTTTATAATTGATGCTATAATCTTTACCTAAAAATTAACACAAATTGTATATAATCTATGTTTGTTTTCATAAGTGATGGGGAACCTATTCGATAATGGTATCTCATCACTTTGAGATCGTAGCACCATCACCTTCAACTCAGCTAAAGCATCAGCTAAAATTTTGATTTGACCTATAGTGAAAACAAACAAATTAATAATTTGTAACAATTCTGAGAAGAATGCTATAATTTTACATTGAATTACTTTTATTATTATTTTATTACTATTATTACTTTTACTACTCATTCTTACCTTTTTATTTGTTATTTTCAACACTTTATAACTTATTTGCACAGAAAAATGATACTTCACTTCACATTAGAATAAGAATGCTTTTTCCAAACAAAACGCACTTGCATTCCTCAAGAATAACGGTGCATTGTTTTTTTATTGGTAATCTAAAAAAAAAACTATTCAAAGTGGTTCTTGTTCGTAGAGATCTCATTCAAATGTTCGTTTGGTTTTTTCGTGGTGGTTTTTATTTATGCACAACTGTCGCTGCTTTGCATTACTTAGGGACGAAAAGGTGTCAATTGGTTACCTTTGCATTATTTGGGGACACATTTGGTACTAGTCCGGTTTATATCTAGTATAGGACTGGTGAAATTGAGTTAAATGGAATTTTCATTGCCAGCGGGTGGTTATGTGTATCTGGCAACTTTTTCTTTTATCAAAGGCTTTAGTGAGGCATCGACCTCTAAATATTTATATAAAGAACAAAATTTTTCATACCTTGAAAGGACACTTGTGACTACATTAACCACTCTCTCGACATCGTTGGTTGATTTCAGACGTCAAGAGTCCTTTATCAACTCGGTCTTAAGGGATTTAAATTTGTGCGTGTCTGTCCTTTTTGGGTTCCTATAAAATTTCTGACATTTAGTCACCAGGAAGAATAGCATATTGCAGTCTGAGAAGGAACACTTTTCAAATACCTTTTAATTGCTAATAACAGAGAAGTCCATATTGGAGTGCTACCCTTATTTCATCATCATTGGCACTTGGATATTTAAGCCGAGAATCTTCCCCCAGGCCCGCTGACTTTCCGCGACTGCTTATTTATTTCGTAGCTACCCAGTATATGCACTGGGCCTTCCACTATTTGCAACCTGTGTACGTGTTCGATAGCAATCAGCTATGCTCCACGCAGGGGGACGGTCTGGCTATTCATGATCCAAGATGCATGATACCAGTGTTGGAGTATTCAGAACTAATCTAAATATTAAATGCTTCTATAAATTTAATGACAATTACAGCGCTATTCAGGCGGAGGAGGCTGCCAAAACGGAACCTTCTAATAGCATTATAGGGCCAGTAACTATCCGAGTACATGTCAATAGTCAGCACTGCCCTTAAATCTTTCAAGTCAAGTGCCATTAAATCGAGAGTCATATCTGATTGCCAGAAAGTCCTCTTTGAGATACCTGAATTCATTACGCTTTGTTGAACACAGCAATATAGTGAATGACGAAATGACTGATAAATAACCTTGCAGTGGTTCCCAGTCAATCAATCTACCAATTGATGAGACTGTCAAACCACCGATAAGCTAAGATAAATTGTTTCAAGATGACTGTCACCGAAGATGCTGGCAGAACATCTAGCAATCTCGAGAAGAAGATCCTGCACCCTTCTGTCGATTAACAGGTCTGATTTAAGCGATAGGCACACTGACTGGCAGCTACAGCATCACATATCTGACCGCAGTTAATGATAAAAGCCCTTCTCATCATACTTACGTTTGCCAAAAGTAGCTTTTACCTAACCAAACCCTACTAGTAATACACCTCCTCTAATCTACCTTTCTTTTTATACCTCCACCATAGTATGGAGGGTTTATTAAGTTTTGTCAGTTTAGACCCCACAAAGTATATCTATTATTGATCAGCATAAAATTCTGTGTCGATTTAGTGATGTCCGTCTGTCTACAGCCTATCTCAGAAAATTATCTGTGCAGGTCCACGTCTTCGTATAGTGGTACCTCCCTATTTTCGGTATTTTGATGATTTAAGCGACATTATTCTCCGGAATTGTTTCACATTTGTTATTTGAATTTCGTAATGGATACTACAGTCTATGACAGAAAATTGTCTGTGCAGGTCGACATCTTTCTATTACCCCCATACAATGGTACCTCCCTTTATTAGTTATTTTGATAATATAGCGACAGTATTCACCAGAACTGTTTCAAATTTCGTATTTAAAGTTCGGAATCGTTACTACAGCCTATGACAAAAAATTACTTATGCAGCACCACGCCTTTGTATAGCTTCCATACAAAGGTTTTCATTTGAGCTGTATTTTTCAGAGGATTTTTTTTAGAAAATGTTCAAGTTCCTTCCGAATGGTGGAGAGTATAAAAAGTTGAGCCGGCTGAACTTGGCTGATTTTTTGCTTGTTCTTTTCTATAACGTTCCCTTTCCTATCACCACTGTTGATTCTTTCTGAGATAAAGGTCTCCGTGTGAAACATGTTGCTGTGCATCCTTAAACCTAACCTGTTTCAACTTACCGCACTTTGTTATTTTTGCGAACAAATAAGTGTCGGTCTGTCCTGAACTATGTTCTGTATTTCTTTGCAACAATTTACATTAAACAATACTTTTCCAATTTCAGTTCAATTACCTAACCACGGTTACCTTGGAACTATTTGTGGCCACTCGTGAGGATTTCTTTCCAAATCCCCAAATCGATGAAATACGCTGTATATTCTACGCCATTGAAAATAGCATACCCAGTGATCACATTGATGACGCAAAGAAATTGCCCAGGAAATCTTGTGGTTATATTATGGTACATGATCCCCGGGATAAGGTAACGAAAGAGGGTCATATCCATGGACTGGATGAAGATATTGAAGTCACAATTGTTAACAGTGAAGTTGAAGCGTTGGAAGCTCTATTGGGCCTATGCTCACGTTGGGATCCCGATATTTACGCCGGCTATGAAATTGAAATGTCCTCTTGGGGTTATATTATTGATCGGGCCAAGTATTTATGTTTAAATATTGCACCTCTGCTGTCACGAGTTCCCACCCAAAAGACTAGGGAATTTGTTGATGAAGATCGGGATTCGTTTACCGATTTAGATGTGGAGGTAGGAACAGTATTCTCTTTATGAATAATAGGTGTACAAGAATATCTGCGTTTTAGATGAAACTGTGTGGCCGCATTCTATTGGATGTCTGGCGGCTCATGCGTTCCGAGATAGCCCTCACTTCCTATACCTTTGAAAATGTCATGTATCACATATTGCACAAACGTTGCCCCTGCCATAGTTATCGTTCGTTGACGGAATGGTATTTTTCACCCGGATCACGTTGGATTGTTTTGGAATACTATTTGGAAAGGGTAAGAGGTACGCTGGCATTATTGGATCAATTGGATTTGATTGGACGCACCAGTGAAATGGCAAAATTGATTGGCATACAATTCTATGAAGTCCTGTCGAGAGGTTCACAATTTCGTGTGGAGAGTATGATGTTGAGGTAGGCTTTCATTTGCCAATAATAAATCATTTAGAGGTAATATTTTCATTACTTAATTACAGAATAGCTAAACCCAAAAATTTGGTGCCCGCATCGTCCAGCGTTCAACAAAGAGCCCATATGAGGGCGCCAGAGTATTTACCCTTAATTTTAGAGCCCCAGTCTAGATTCTATGCGGATCCCCTGATTGTTTTGGATTTTCAAAGTTTATACCCCAGCATGATAATTGGTTATAATTACTGTTTTTCAACTTGCCTGGGACGTGTGGAACATTTGGGAATGTAAATAGGCTTTTCTCTTTTCATTACCCACAAGCTAAGTTTACTTTAAATGTTATCAACTTTTCAGATCAACCCCATTTGAATTTGGTGCCTCCCAGCTGCGTGTCTCACCCACAATGCTGCGTAAACTGGTGGATTGTGATCTCATCACAATCTCTCCCTGCGGTGTGGTCTTTGTCAAGTCGTCCGTACGTGAAGGCATTCTACCCAGAATGCTGACCGAAATTCTAGACACGCGTCAAATGGTAAAGCAGTCCATGAAGTTACACAAAACCAATTCAGCATTGCAGCGCATCCTTCATTCGCGTCAATTGGGTTTAAAACTGATGGCAAATGTCACCTACGGTTATACGGCAGCAAATTTTAGTGGTCGCATGCCTTGCGTAGAGGTGGGCGATTCGGTGGTGGCTAAAGGCCGTGAAACATTGGAGAGGGCTATTAAAACGGTTGAAGCCAATGAAAACTGGAATGTTAAGGTTGTCTATGGTGACACCGATTCTCTTTTCGTTTTGGTACCTGGTCGCAATCGCGAGGAAGCTTTTCGTATTGGTGAAGAAATTGCCGATGCGATAACAAAACAGAATCCCCATCCCGTAAAATTGAAATTGGAAAAGGTCTATCAGCCGTGTATACTGCAGGTAAGAGTGTGAAGAAATGTTCAAAAATGGCTTTCTAATCTGATGATGTTTGGAAAGAATGAATGTTTGGCAATTATTTTTATACCTTACAACACTGTGGGTTGGGGGTATTATAAGTTTGATTGAGCCAAAAATTATATAACACCTCGAAATATTGGTCTCCGACATAGGAAAGTATGTATGGATCTTTCTATCTCGCCGAGCTGAGTCGATCTAGTTATGTATGCCCGACCGTCCATCTGTCCATGTTAATTTATAATCAAGCTACAGGTCACAATTATGACACGATCCTCACAAAATTGAAAATGGAGGTGGGGTTAGAACCCTTTAGTTTTGGAGATGATTGCAAAATATTTAGGGGTTGAAATGGACCAAAAACAGGAAATTTTGCTGATTTTTGCAGTTGAGTTTAGGACTGTTATGTAAGAAAATAGGAAAATTGCACTTAACCGCGAATATTTTTAATCACAGCCAAATCACAATACATTAAAAGGTCACTTCTGGCCAATACAGTGATGCTAATAGCCAAGATATCGGATATGTAGCAAAATAGATACAGTATACAGGGTGAGATGAAGAAACTGAAACCTGCAACAATTTTTTACATTTCTAAGCCACTCATCCGACAGCTGTTAAAATTAATCCAGTGACAGCTCTTAATATTGTTTACAAGCGTACAAAAGCATTTTTGTGAGAATTTTTCAGAAAAAAGTTATTTGTGATGGAATTCAAGCGTAATAGTGTGATTTCTTTATATTTAGCTGGAAAAACCACTCTCTCCACTCAGCATTTAAATGTTAATTAAATGTTTTGTGTCTCGTACCATCGCTCGTTACCGTGATGCTTTTAGCGTAGCCCGACGTCAAGGAAGTGGACGGAAGAAAACAGCAACATCAGCAGAAATGGTTCGAAAAGTAAAGAAGCGATTTGATCGAAACCCGCGTCGCAGTGGCCGAAAAATGGCTCGTGAGCTCAACATATCGCAAATATTAAAAATGAACTCGGGGTATAGCCATTAAAATTCCACCGCAACGGAAATGTTAAATGTTAATTAAATATTTTGTGTCTCGTACCATCGCTCGTTACCGTGATCCTTGTAGCGTAGCCCGACGTCAAGGACGTGGAGGGAAGAAAACAGCAACATCCGCAGAAATGGTTCGAAAAGTAAAGAAGGGATTTGATCGAAACCCGCGTCGCAGTGGCCGAAAAATGGCTCGTGAGCTGAACATATCGCAAATATTGAAAAATGAACTCGGGGTATAGCCATTAAAATTCCACCGAAAAAAAAGACTCAAAAGAGCTAAAGAGTTGCTTCGCTTGGCCGAAAGTGGTGACAGCCGAATTTGGGTTTCTCCGATGAGAAAACATTCGTTGTCCAGCAGTTTGCAAACAAACAATATGATCGTATTTACTTGCCAAATAGGTCAGCTGAAAATGTGCGCCTTCGGTTGGCCCACAGAACTCAAGCGCCGGCCATGGTGATGGTATGGGCTGCCATAACAGCCGATGGTCGCTCTCCGCTCGTATTAATCGACCGTGGCATCAGAATAAATACCGAATATTATCGCGAAAATATTGTGGACGGTGTATTAAAGCCTTGGGCATGCAGACATTTTGGCCGCAGACCTTGGACATTCCAACAGGACATAATTTGATGCTATTTCCGACATTTTTTGCTTTCATTCAATGAAATTCAAAAAAATGTAAAAATTATGGCTTTTGACTTTGTTGCAGTTTTTATTTTTATCTCCACCTGTAAATGTAAAAGAAAGAGATCTTAGTTATTCTCCTTATAAGCTAAGAACCCCAGGGCCGATTTTCACAACTCCCATCTATTCGAAAAGGATAAAATCTTAGAAAAATATACCAATAAAAAAGTGACAATCTTTTGTTCCACTTTTTTTTTTTTCAAATTTTATCATATTTTTTATCGCATGCGATTTTTTCAATTTGATTTTCAATTTTGAATTGTAAATTTTCTAAATTTTTTCTACACCCTGCAACATTACGTTTTGAGGGTATTATATACAGTTCGCAATTATCGTCCGATCCTCACGAAATTTTGCATGGGGGTAGGGTTAGGGTCAGATTTAAAGCCTATTGTTCTTAAGATGTACATTTAGGGGTTCAAATGGACTACAAAAATTAAAATTTTTCTAATTTTGTTTTGTAGTCGCTCTATAGGCCACAATTGAAAACTAATCGAAACGGTATTTTGCATCAGAAGAGAGTTAAGGATAGGGAAGAAGTCTAGCATTTTGGATGACCATTGGATTATATTTAACTGTAAGTTGGACCACAACTTTCGTGTGAAATTGTTTCGAATACCTAACAACATGACGTAGTGCATAAATATTGGGTAAATGTCCCCGGTTAAAACCCATCTGGGCAGGGCTCTATGACATTATTTCAAAAACGAAATCTTCCAAAATGAAATTGGATATAAGGGGCTTCCAACATATTGTAGTGCTGTAGGGTATTACGTGGTTGGCCCCGCATGACTCTAGCCTTTGCTTACTTGTTTTTGTATATTTTATTCCAGACTAAAAAACGTTATGTGGGTTATATGTATGAAACTCCCGATCAAGAAGAACCCGTCTATGAAGCAAAGGGTATTGAAACTGTGCGAAGAGATGGCTGTCCTATGGTCGCAAAGGTAAGGCAGTGGAAAACATTTGAAAGCTTAGCTATATTTCATTCCCTATGTATGACAGATGTTGGAAAAAGTTTTACGAATACTTTTCGAAACCGCTGACGTTAGCCAAGTGAAGCAATATGTTTGCAGGCAATTTACCAAACTGTTATCTGGACGTGCCAATATACAAGATTTAATCTTTGCCAAGGAGTTTAGAGGCATGAATGGCTATAAAGCCAATGCCTGTGTGCCTGCACTGGAGTTGACAAGGTAATGTGAACTATTGGTAAAATTAAGAGAAATTTATTAAAAATTGTAAATTGTTTTTATTGTGAAATATAAAGAAAATGGATTCAGACAGATCCCCGTCGCATACCGAGACGCGGAGAACGTGTCCCATTCATAATAACCAATGGGCCACCTGGTGTGCCATTGATTCGTTTAATACGTCATCCGCATGAAGTGCTGGCCGATGAGGGTCTCAAAATAAATGGCATATATTATATAACTAAGGCCATTATACCGCCCTTAAATCGTTGTTTGCTTTTAATTGGAGCTGATGTCAATGAATGGTATGTTTATTAGCAGGATAACTTATTAACATAATAATCTACTTCTACTTCCTCCTCGACTTCAAGGTTTGCAAATTTACCACGTAAAATCCTTATGACACCAGCTCTGTCATCGGCCAATGAGGTCATACCCTGTGGCAATAATAAATCAAAAAAAAGTACAATATCCCAATTCTTCTCCTCCACAAATTGTATGGTGGACTGTGGCCGACACACCAAACAAGGAATATGTGATGTTTGTTGTGGCAATCCGACACGTTCCATGATAATATTACAAGCGAAAATGTCCAAAATTGAAAAAGGATATCTGACGACGCAGCACATTTGTCAGGCATGTTGTGGTCGAGTTGGTGATTTGAAATGTAGCTCATTGGATTGTCCGGTGTTGTATGTTTTGGAAGTGAAACGTCGTGATTTGCAACAAATTGTACATTTTCGTAATTTAATTGAAGAGAAATTTTAGTTTTAGGGTTTTAATATATAAATGTATGCATGCTGTAAATTATTTATTATATGAAATTGTTTTGTAATATTTTTTTATGAAAAAAAAAATTATATTTTGCTGGCACAAAACTGGTCAATATTGACGTGGGTTTTTTTAATATTATCGGAGAAAATATTTTACGGCGCTCAACCTAAAAAAAGCTAGCATTTAAGGCAATCTGGCGCCCAACATGGCCCAATATTGTAACCCAACTTTTTGCCACAGCACCGACATGTCAGAATAATGCCGACTAAGTCTAACACTTATTTTAAGGCAGAAGGCATTGGGTCAAATGCCAAATGTTATGATATTGCACCCAATCTTAAGAGATCTCATAATTAGATGCAGCTATTAATTTTATAACATAAACGACACTTGAGTTCAATTTATGAACAAATTTTTTCCGAAACTACTTCCAGGCAAGAAATTTAATAAAAAAGAAAAAAAATGATTAGTTTTTCCCATGGTATAATAAGAAGGTAGAACAGCTTCGTAGGACAATTAAAAAAATGCGACCAATACTAATTGAGATCATTCTGAAAATTATTGAGCCACATAATGATTTGGATGACTCCCTCGTTTACATCCATTTAGGAATTGCATCGAAAGCATATGATTATGCTGAACTAAGTTAAAAATTGTAATATCCGTATGTAAATGGTACACAGGTGTCATTTTGTCAGATGTGAATACTTTTCTATTGTATTACACTCACGTTTGCAGGCCATACCGAATGTGAACCTTAGGATCTTGGGTATGCTCGTGGTCGGTATTATATTTCCCTCGACCTGCACATTCGGCTATGTTCTCATCACTGCAAATCAGGTGGTAAAGAGTGTGGCCGTTAAGGTTAAGGTAAGCTCAGCGAGCTGTTCAATCAACACCGGGGCTACATGCCATGATCCGCATACGTAACGATCTCTATGGAGGGCGAGGAATGCCCTGGGATGTGTTGTTTCGAGTCAATCCGGTAATTTGCTTCGCCAATTGAGAAACAATTTCAATTTAAAAAAAGAAAAAAAGTTATTCGTGATGGAATTCAAGCGTGATAGTGTGATTTCTTCATATTTGGCTGGAAAACTACAACTGGCTATCGTTAGAGCACTCCAGCATTTAAATGTGAATAAATCGTTTGTGTCTCGTACCATCGCTCGTTACCGTGATACTGATAGCGTAGCCCGACGTCCAGGAAGTGGACGGAAGAAAACAGCAACATCAGCAGAAATGGTTCGAAAAGTAAAGAAGCGACTTGATCGAAACTCGCGTCGCAGTGGCCCAAAAATGGTTCGTGAGCTGAACATATCGCAATATTCCATTCGGCAAATATTGAAAATGAGCTCGGGGTAAAGCCATTGAAATTCCAAAAAGTGCAAGAACTTACACCGCAACGAGAAAATAGTCTCAAAATGGCCGTTTGAAGGCCGTAATTCGAGCCAAAGGTGACCAATTCGAATAAATAAAAACCTATTCTAAAATTTGATGTTATTTCCGACATTTTTTTGCTTTTATTCAATAAAATTTAAAAAAAAGTAAGAATTAAGGCCTTTGACTTTGTTTCAGTTTTTTATCTCACCCTGTATACCTCTATATATTTAAAGGAATTCTCCACTTTCCTGATTTTGCAAGTATTAATAATACAAAATTGGTATTTTTATTTAAAATGTTTTATTCACAATTAAGGAAAAAGTAGTGTACATACATAATAATTTTTAATAAAAAAAAACTCTTGAGGTTTCTTCTTTCGTATGCAATCGATACAGTATTAAACGTTGTATATACTATATTTTTGTAAGGAATAACTTCAATATATATGTGTGTATGTATATGTGGCATAACATTAGAAATAATAATAATAAAAAAGATTCCTCATACAGGAGTACATACAATCTATATAAATGTGTTTGATATGAACAATTGTAATTGATGAATATAGAAGTGAACCCTATTTATATAAATATACTTCGTGTGTAGAACAAGCAGAAGAAACATTCATGTTCGTTCTCTTTTGTAAAACTCAAATTGATTTCATTTTCGTTTTGAAAAATTTCATATTTGAGGCATGCATGCACAAGAGGTTTTTCTTTTTTGTGGGGTAAATGTATGTTTTTTTTTTTTAATTTTTTAATAGAATTAACAAAATTTTAAATTTTATAACAATATTGGATTTTTCTTAGAGAAGAAAATGAAAATAATAATTACATATGATAACAAAAAAATTAAAAGTTTCTAACAATTTTTATAAAATTTTTAAAGTCTTTCTTTTAAAGTGCTGTGTTTCGCAAATAATATTTGGAATTTATACAACCGTTATATATTTATGTGTGTGTGTGAAAGGCAAACAGAAATCAAATTAATATAATTCTCTTTCTTTTTTTAATAAATAGAAAACAAAAATTTACAAATTGTTTAAAAGGGCCAAATGTGCTAACAAAAAAATTCAAGGGGATTGTGGGGATATTTTTTGAGCAATATATATACGCATGCATGTTGATGTTAGTGTGGGGTTTTAAGGTATTATTGTTGTATTCAAATACATAATTTGTTTCTTATAAGGCAATTATTACTCTTCCTATAGATGATGAATATTTAGATGTTTTCTTTTAAATACTCTGAAACTAGGATAACTATATACTAGCCTACTACAATATTTGTTGCTGTGTGTAATAACATTATTAAAATTACTTTCTCTAATAGCTAAGTAAACAATTTCAAATGGATATATATTGTGTATTGATGTATGTATGTTTGTTAATATGTTTTGATGAAACACGACGATTTGATTTCTTTTTCAAATTTCCATTCAATACAAAATTTTGTAGAGGACCACTTATTTTTAGTTTGCTCCATGGTTAGTTGGTGGGTGCTTTTGTTTTATAAATTTTGGAAAATCATTTTGGAGTTTGGGTTGCGCTTTACATGTCCATTTCAAACATCATAGCATTCTTGTGATTATCCACATCGGATGATGATTCCGACTCCAGCCGTGGTCGATTGTTTTTCTGATTCGATTTTTTATCCTTGGCCTTGTTGTTGCTATTCTTGTTGGTTGCTGCCGAAGAGACACCGTTATTGTTGCAGTTATTTTTCGTTTTCAAATATTGCGCACTGGAATTGGATGTTGGTAAAGGTACCATAGGCTGAAAAGAGATAAACATATATTTTTAAATATTAATTGATTTGTTGTTGTAATGGAAAGTACAATAAATTCATTTAATATTTAATGTGTTTATTCGAAAGACAAGAGAATTTTTCGGACATAAATATTTTATATCATCCACGACGGGAAAAACTTAAAGTTTTGAAAATATGTCGCGTCGGACAATTGGAACGCAAAATTTGTCAATGTAGCAAAATAATTGAAAACTAACTTTTCGTAACTTCAAATTGAACAATGCCGTTAAAAACAATTTGAATTGGCATTTCTATCTACAATCTATCTCGCGGTATATGAAAATATCCGCCACTAAGTCCACGGCCACACCCTTTCCTGCCTTGTCCGCGGAGATGTGAACACAGCTGAATGACCAGGTCAAGGGGAACTATCTGGGGGACATAGTCGACAAATCGTTTAAGTAGTTCGCACAAGCCACAGCTATCAGCGTTAAATTGAACATTAAGAACAAGGTTTACAAGACATTTAGAGCACGGATAAGAATACCTCGTTGACCCCTTATAAGGCGTAATGAGGAAGTATTTAGACAAACCACAATGCCGACCCAAGAACTTCTGTGGACATGACATGACAAGGCGAAGGTCCGATAAAAATCTAAAAAATACGGAATCTAACCGTTATATTACATTCTATACGACGACGTGGACCTGCATAGGCAACTTTTGTCACAAGCCATTACAATATTGAAATGCGAAACTTGGAAAAATCGGTTAATAATGTAGCTAAAATTATCAAAATATCGAATATAGGAAGGTACTGTCATATGTGGGCTATACCAGGTCCAAACGTGGACCTGCACAGATAATTTTCTGTCATAGGCTGTAGTATCCATTACGAACTTCAAATACCAAATTTGAAACAATTCCGGTGAATAATGTCGTTTAAATCGCCAAAATACCGAAAATAGGGAGGTACCTTTACATGGGGACTATACCAAAACGTGATTTACACAGACGGACAGACAGACGGATATCGCTAAATCGACATAGAATTTTATGCTGATCAAGGATATGTACTTTGTGGAGTCTAAAATGTATATTTTGAGGTGTTACAAAAGGAATGACAAACTTAATATACCCTCCATACTATGGTGGAGGGTATAAAAAGCTAAATTATTTTATTATCACAACGGATTAAATATCCCTATATTAAGTCTAAAATATTTATTATATTATAAAATAATGAAAAAAAAAAACATTTCTTTATCTGAAATATGCACCTTAAAACATATTTTGTTTATCAACAAATGACACATAATTTGTCATTTGTACCGGTTGGCGTTTGTTTTTAAGATAATAAAACCGTAGAACTAACCTACACCAAGTGTCCATATTTCACAAGCGCTTATGATTTAATCTATTAAATAATAACTATAAATATAGAATATAAATAGAAAACGAAGAAGAAGAAGAAGCATGTCCTATAAAATGCAAAGGAAAAACTGAACGGCATCCACATATTGCATTGATAAATTACACGCTATACCTTATATGAACACATCGTAGCGAGGTAGACATAGTTGGCTTAATGCCATCGATTTTCTATCAATTGTTGTTGTTTTTTTTTTTGTTTTTTTTTTGTTTTTTTTTTTCTTGAAAAAGGTCTGTTTTTTATTTGTAGAAGGGGGATGATACTATGTATGAAGATGTTATAAAAAATAAACACAACAACCATGATTTACTAAATAAATATTTTTGCCAAATCTACAAAACGAAGGATATAATAAACAAATCGCACGTCATCGTATTCGTGGCAACGGGCGCAGCAAGTGCAAATCATTAAATAAATAAATAACTAGAAAATTGTTGATAAACAAAAGACGCAAGACACGGCTAAACCAAATAGTGTCGAGTAATTTGAGACAAAAACAAATTTTAATGGGACCAATCAAACAAATGTACAAACGACTAACTATGGTTGGAGGAGGTAGATGATCGTTTGCCATTTTGGTGGCAATTTAATATATGGCCTTATGATGACACGTCCAGTGACGTGATTAATGATTCTGTTTCTTGATCAGATAAATGTGTTATAAATGAAATTATGGGGTAGATTTGCAAATTTCTCAGTTTATCGTCAATTTACCTTATTGTCTTCATAATCAGCGGAATCGCCTTCACTAAGACGACGTTGTAAAGCTCTTTGTTTACGATCACGACGTTTTTGATTCTTTTTGCGTTGACCCAAGATACTGGAATCCAATCTGAAAGAGAATAATGGAAGATTTTAGAAATCGGATAAATGATTTACGAAGGAAGACAACAATTTCAGATAAATAAGTCAATAATTGCCACGTGTCGTGGAGCTGATATTTCTGTCTACAATTTGGGGATTTTTTTTAACTATTCGGTATATCAGTAGTGCGATTCTCTAACTCATTTTTTTGAGTAACCGACGGACAAAATTTTAATAACTACTTTGATTCTGTTGGACAAATTTCGTTAATTACAGAAATCATAAGCAATTTAATTTTACAAACTTTTGTCGGTGACTCAAAAAATGAGTTAGGGAACTCCACTACAGGTCTATAAAAGTTCATATCTTTTCTCAGTAATTATTAATGATAAATGGCCTATTTGGATTTTTTCTCAGAAAATATCAACGATTTCAACGGCTTAAACCGTGGATACTTTTCACAATTTTAGAAATGCAATCTTATTTTTAAATGTCTTCTGATCAGAGGCACCATCGCGGATTTTTTAATAATATTTTTTAAAGACTTTTCGAACTGTCAGTCACATGAATATTTATATTATTTTTTTTTAAATGCGTATTCATAAACAAGCATAAACTCAAGGATTTTTCGTTAACTTCCAAATTTAGTTGGGACGGTCCGGCCTAGTCTTTCATTGCAAATCAATTTTTTTTCTTTTGCTTTTGGAAACTCTATAGTTCACCCACCCAAATATATACCCAGATGTTACTTACCTAAACACCTGCTTGCGTATAACTTCACTGAAGCGAACAGTTTTCTTACAACTTTCCGATAGACCGACAACATTTTCTTCGGGTATATCGCTGAATGATTGTGAAAAACGTAGAGCATTAAATGCATTTGCCATGCCATCCACTGAGGTGGAATAGGCCGACGATGAACACTCATCAATAGATGAACATGAATCGGTGAGGGATGGGCGGGGACCATAACGGCTATAGTGTTTCAAAATACCCTTATACGAACAGCTACCAGCACTGAGACTTATAACACTATCACGAGATTCAGAGAAACTGCGCTGTTTGTTACGTTGTTGCTGCTGTCCCATGCAGTTTAAATTGGCAGAATTAGATGATGATGATGATGATAATGCCGAAGGCACATTCATTGACGAGGATATGGGATGATGGGGAGGTTTCGATGATTTGTCACAACGTTCCGGTGATGAATCTTCATCATCTTCGTCGTCGTCGGCATCAACATCGGCTTCATTTTCAGTTATAACGTTGGAGGTCTTCTCCTGCTGCTGTTGGTCTTGCAGTTGTTTCTGTTGTTGATCTAGTTGATCCTGTTGTTGTTGTTGTTGCTGATATGCTTTAATGTCATCACAGGCAGATTCACTTAGAGAACGACGTTTTTTATTTTTACGTTTCTGTTTTTTATTTAGCTTCTTGGAGTTTTGTGTGGAGTTGTTATCAGCACTAGCACTGGTGGTACCATGACAATCTTCATCCTCCGTGGTGTTGGTATTGCATGTGGAATTTTCTGCCAAACGTGGTTTGATTTCTATATCAACTGATTTATCACACTCTGAACGTTCTATGGTTATGTCCATATTGGTTGGCTCTGTTAACAGATGTTTGGCCACCACCTTTTGCCTTTGCCTCGATTTATGGGCCATTTGGGTTTTACCATAAATGTAATACTCCTTGAGATGATCACTATCTAAACCAGCAAGATAGCTAGTTAAATTCTCGGCAGTTTGATTGAGATATATGTTTAGAATTACATTATTTTCCCAAGCCTCAGCTTCAACCTTGTTGATTTTCATTTCGCTATTGCTTTCGGTCAACTGAATGTAGAAGGCGTAGTAGGTGGGATAGTATCCCGACCCCACAGAACTAAATTGTACTTCTAAAGAATGTTCATGCTGTTGCATTTGTATGGAATCATCTTGGACATTACGCACCTGCAGTATCAGTGACATGGTGTTATCCAATACATTGCAGTCAAATTTGTTTGGAAGTTGATAGTCCACATTAGATTTGAGGAAACTATCGCCATCATTAGCAGCAACATTGTTCACAGCCTTCTGTAAAACTTCATCCAAGGGAGTAGAATTCAATTCCTCCACAGGAGATTCGGCGGTGCTCGACACCAGATCTTCATTGAGCATATCACTTTCCACACCACTATCTTCACGATTCAAATGTAACAACGATTCATGCATTTCTCGTTGTATGGCCAATGGCGTTTGTATTACAGGCAGTGTTATAACCAAATGTCTGGTATCCACATCAAATTTCGCCGAGCCGTTCTTATCATCAACCTTCAACGGCAAATCGAGGTTAAGGCGATATTTGGCCCCAGCTTTATCACTGAGCAAAAATATCGATTTTTCTGTTACATCTAATTGGCATTCATTGCTGGAATTCAATAGAGGCAGTTCTATGTCTACAACTAATTCCCGAGGTTTGGTGGCATTTAGTTTAGCATCTAATTCATTTGTATATTGACTGAGATCGACATCATGGCGATGTGTTAGCGTGTACTTTGGGGTGCAATATTCGGATTTTTTGTTCATGTTTTCCATGCTTTTCATGGGTAATATTTTGGGAGCTTCTGTATCGGCTGTGGGTTTTGCTGGATACATGTGCTCAAGGGGATGGGGTTCTTCAGCATCTTTAGAGGGGGTTTTTGACAGTTTACGTATCACAGTGGGTCTGGGCAAACCTTTGTATTGTAGTTTGGGAAATTTGATATTAACTCGATCCAGTGTTACCTGCAACGAACAAAAAGTCTTTAAACAAACAAGGCCATTTAAAATAGCATTCAACTAAACTTTACCTTATATTCCCTTTCCACGGCATCTAGTGCTGTATCAACCAGGCACTTATGGAAGGCTGAATTCTTTTCGGCCAAATACAAGGCATCAGGATGGAAGACAACATCATAGACGCAACAACGTTTCTTGTTATTATCGAAGTCATCACGTGGTGGTGCCTGGGCCATGGGAATGGACCAGCTCAATCCCTTTTGGCCGGTCGCATGATTCAGTGAGACCTGACTTGTGGGCTTGCCCACATGTTCGTTTTTGGCGCAATTTATAAAACATTTTTGTTCGCCATTCTGTGAGGTTTTAATAACAAACCCGGGTTGAGGATGGACAAAGATTACGTCGACGCCACGTTTAGCTTCAATTTGTTTGATTTCATCTTCATAGCGTTTGCGATTTTCTGGATCTTGGATCTCCTCAATATAGTCTAGAAATAATTTACGAAATTCTTCCTTTTTCAATGCCTCCGATATCCGTTCAAATTCGTCCTTTGTTATATCGAATTGAGATACTGATGCGGCAGAAGATGATGGAGGTGGTGCAGCGGTTCTCGTTGCTTTACAATTTGCAGTTGATAGTTGTGTAGTGTTTGAATTATGATGGGCGGTAGATGGGATCGTTGTAGCAGAGGACATAGCCGATCGTTTTTCGTATGCAGTTTTATGGTTTCTATTTTCAACAGATGTTTTTGTATTTCAGGCAAGCGATCCGTTTTGAATTCTTTTGTTAACCAAATCAAATGAGAGACAGAGTTATAGCAAGCGCTTTTCGAAAATATTTTTTTTTGACAACAAAAATTTGGAATAATTTTATTTTAATAGTGTTGCTCCCTTTGCTGTAATTTTTCTTTTATCTGAAAATATAAAAAAAAAACATTAAAGAATTAGTCAATAATAAATACTTGAAGATAATTCATAATCATTTGTGCTTTATTTATTTTATGATAGTGGAACATGTGAGCTGGGCAGACCCCGGTAAGTGTTGAAAGAAAATTTAATCTTATCAATGGAATACAAAATTCGGCCTTGTTTGGTCTATTGTATTTGTTTTTAGAAAAAAAAATATTCTAGATTTTGACTCTTTTTGTTATTGAAATGACACAATTTCGCCGTCAATGTTGTGCCGAAACGTCATTTTCAGTTTCCCCGATCACCGTTAACAGACGATAGCTACGTGACTCAGTGAATAGTTTAAAAAGAAGTGTTCATAGCTCTAGAAACAAAAAAAAAAAAAAAAAAAAAAAATCCATAGGACGCATCTATTTCCATTCTGAGACATGGAGCTTTCTCTATGACTTTCAGGACTCATTTTTGACTCACCACCATTATATGGTATGGCAATCAGAACCGATGCCTTTGATATGGAATCCATTTTGAAACATGGAGCTTTCTCTATGACTTTCAGGACACATTTTTGACTCACCACCATTATATGGTATGGCAATCAGAACCGATGCCTTTGATATGGAATGATATGTATTATAAACAGGATGAGATGAAAAAACTGCAACCAACTTCAGACTGCTGTAATTATTGCAGTGGCACCTCGTTATATTACAAGCGTACAAAAGCATTTTGATGAACATTTTCCAGGTAAAAAGTTTTTCGTGATGGAATTCAAGCGTGATAGTTCGATTTCTTTATATTTAGCTGGAAACCCACAAGAGGCTGTCGTAAGAGCATTCCAGCATTTAAATGTGGTTAAATCTTTTGTGCCTCGTACCATCGCTCGTTACCGTGATACTGGTAGAGTAGGCCGACGTCAATGAAGTGGACGGGAGAAAACAGTAATATCAGCAGAAATGGTTCGAAAAGTAAAGAAGCGACTTGATCGAAACCCGCGTCGCAGTGGCCGAAAAATGGCTCGTGAGCGGAACATATCGCAATACCCCAGCTCGGGGTAAAGCCATTGAAATTCCAAAAAGTGCAAGAACTTACACCGCAACAGGAAGAAAATATGCTCAAAAGAGCTAAAGAGTTGCTTCGCTTAGCCGAAAGTGAACTGCCGAATTTGGTTTTCTCCGGTGAGAAAACATTCGTTGTCCAGCAGTTTGTAAACAAACAAAATGATCATGGTTACTTGCCAAAGAGGTCAGCTGAAAATGTGCACCTTCGTTGACCACCAGAACTCAAGCGTCGGCCATGGTAATGGTGTGGGCCGCCATTACAGCCGATGGTCGCCCTCCGCTCGTATTAATCGACCATGGCATCAGAATAAATGCCGAATACTATCGCGAAAATATTCTGGAGGGTGTATTAAAGCCTTGGGCACGCAAACATTTTGGCCGCAGACCTTGGACATTCCAACAGGACTCAGCACGCGCCACCTAAGAATGATTACAAAATGAGGGGCCTCGCTTCATTTCCAGCGCACACTGGCCAACAAAATCTCCGGATACTAATCCGTTGTATTATTGTGTCTGGAGTATTTTAGAAAGCATGGTTGGCCTTAAAAAATTACCAAAGTGTCGATCACCTCAAGCAAGCGCTTCACCGGGAATGGGCCAAAATACAGCAGAGCAACATTCGGGCAGCGTGTGACGGTTTCATTGGGCGTTTGAAGGCCATAATTCGTGCCAAAGGTGACCAATTCGAACAAATCTAAACTTATTCTAAAATTTGATGCCATTTCCGACATTTTTGGCTTTCATTCAATAATATTTAAAAAAAAAATTAAAAATTAAGGCATTTGACTTTGTTGCAGTTTTTATCTCACCCTGTATATATTACATACATTACTAGTGCGAGTTCTATCTTCAAACCTTTATAGATATGTGCCATCGCCTGAGATATGATAGAAAAATTCAATACTTTTCAGATACTGTAAGGTGTTGTGTAGTTGTTAACGTTTGAGTGTGAAAACATGGAGCGCTTGGCCTCTAGATCTCATTATTATAACATAGTGTAATGAAAATTATCGCCACCTTGTTTTTGATTTACCTAATATGTTATCAATCTAATTATCTTTCAATTAAATATTATGTACGAAATATTTTCGGTGGAAAAATACCAACAACTTTAATTAACACAGTTTTTTGGTATTTATTTAAAATATTTATCAATTGACAATAATACACGGCTTAAGCACATTGTTTTATTTAGACGAAAATTTTTTTATAGGTCATAGGGCGAACGTTTTTCACTTTTTGAGGAAAGCCCTTTTGTCACATTTTATCATTACGAGCAAGCAAAACTCTTCTCTTTTAATTTTGGGTTTTTTAATTACTTCTCTTATTTTTAGGCGGCTTTTTTAAAACCGGCTTTAGCAAAAATGATTTATTTTTTTTTTGCCGGTGGGTGTTTTCTCAAACTCAAAATCAAAACACAAAAAAAAAAAACGTATGTATTCACAACACTTACGCAATTCAATATTTTCAAGCGAAATAAATAAAATGCGTCTCAGAAAAATATACTAAAAACTCGTGGTAAATACTCGCAACGAGCAGGGGAGCGTGTGTTGAAAAAATTCTTAATGTTTTCGCTATGAGCGAACAGCAGTGAATAGATTTCAAAATTGGACTGAGAATATTAGACACAAAATTGTTACCGGTAACAATCAGATAGCTAGCCAGCCATCCAGTCAGCCGGCAGAAAAATAAACCACGACAACGGCGTATAGCAAAACAAACGAAACGACAATTTAAAATTTATATAGACAGACACATGTTAACATATCTGTCGGTCTGTGGCGTACGTCACATACGTAGATATATGTAAGGAAAAATGTGTGCTACAAACAAAACAATTAAATAGAGATGGAATAGCGAGAGACAGAGAAAAAAATATAATAAAAAACACAACAACAGTGAAAAGAAAGTAGAAATAAAAATAAAACAATGTGAAATACAAACAAAATACAGCGATGCAAAGTAGCATGTACAAAAGATGGATTTGTCCTCAATTTTTATAACCTGCAGAGCAGCGCCCAAGTGAGGGGGATAGTTTTTGATATTTGTTAGGAATATTTTATTAGGACCACCAGAACTATTATCGTAGGGTTAAAAACAATTTTTAGCATCACCTTAAAGGTCCTCCTAAGGATTCAAGTGGCTATCAGAAGTAATTTGTTGCATCTATTAAAAATCTCAAATGAGTATCAGATCATTATCAGCACAATTTTTTCGTTTAAACACATTCCATGTACTTTATTAATGTGTATGCTTTTGATTCATTTAATTATCAAAATAATATCATCTAGTCATGAAAAAGGGATATATTGGTTGTCATGCTTGTATGGCCCCTTTTTCCCAAATACATATGCCCCCTGTCGTTCTAATGATATTTCAAAATAATATCTGAACAATTAGATTCATATATTTCGCTATATCTCCGATTTCTGACTTTATACGTCAGCGAAACCCGATAGTCGATAGTCAAGCAGCCCTAAAAGCGCTAAATTCATCCACCATCAATCTCCCCTGGAGTGCAGAAATGCTCTGGAAAGAGTATAAAGCTTTGTTGGGTTCCTGGCTTTGGCAATATCTCTGGCAATGAAGCTGCGGATGAATTGACAAGAAGTGGCTCCGAGTCAGCTGTTCTAGAGATTGAGAGCTTCCAGATTATACACAAGCACTATTCTGGAAGATTTCAGCATAACTGGCAAAATGCAAAAGGCTGTATTGCATCCAAAAACATTTGGCCGGTAATCTCCGAAAGGAGATCTCTATCACTAATTTCCATGGTGAAATCGGACCTACAAAATTATAGTAGGCTTAATTACATGTCACTGTTATATTAGGCCTATGACTTCCAAGTGGGGGTGGGAAACGATATTGACTATTGTAGGCTTTGTCAAGACGAGGAAGAGACAGAATCTGCGGAACACTCTTTTTAGAGTCAAACTGAGGCTGACTGACGGGTAAGCAAACTCTGCATGATCGGTCTTCACTCTCTAATACTGAGCCGTCAATTATTCTTCAGCCAGCTAGAAGACTAAAATGGCTAAAGACAACACGATAAATTCTTCGTGGATATACCCTTCTTTCATAAGTCTTTTTCTAATCTCTTATTTTTCTATTTGCACTCCAACAGGATGATCACAATGGACCAGCAGGTCTCCGAGTGGAGCGGTTGCTAAGCAACCACGCATCCTCTAACTTAACCTAGTACTACTTTCATAATCAGCTGGACTTCCCTGTATTTATGAAAAAAATTTCGCACAATGTTATTTTTTTGTCATCGGTGTTAATTTTTATTTAATCTTACAATTATAGTGTATTATCTTGTTATTTGTGTACAATATTTAACTATTTCATAATTCTCTCACACAAGAATATTGACCTGACGATGTGTCCTTTGACAAAGGACTTTTATGGTTGTTGTTTGTTCATACCACGTGTTTAATTTACTTGTGGATGACAAAAAAGTGGCGTACGTGAAAAACTCAGGGAAAATGTCTCTTTTGTTTTTCACCAAAAAACAGGTGTTGTTTTTTATTAAATCTTATGTATATATGGACGTACGCACAAAACATATACTATATATACATATATAATTGCGACAGAATAACAAACATATAATAAAAATAGTAAACAACAACGTCTGATTAACGATACCACTGCGTTGTTGTAATATCATTGGCTGGCAAGCCGTTTAGAGACTTGAGCTATTTGGGGGCACATCACCACGCAATACATTCATTATCAGCTGACTGGCTGGCTGACGGTTGTCCACATTTTCTTTCGTTTTGTTTTCGTTCTTCATAGAATACAAATAGCGATAGAACAAAATGTTGCACTGAACAGGAGAGGGAGTGGCAGAAAAAGTAACATTTACGGTATGTATCTTTAAGTAATGATAGAAAATTCGAAGTTGGGAGTAGGTGGTGGAGGTTTTGTTAGCATTTAAAAACAATTTAGGTGTCCTGGGAGCATATACATTTTTTATTTGGGGGGAACAGGTGCTTTATCATTTCCAAAGCAACCACTTGAAGGTAGATTTTTGTTTTGTCGATACAAAATAAATAATACTATGTAAATACAATTCTTTTATTGTGCCACACGTATAGAATGCATACAAGAATGTAACAATACAGGTTTGATTCTAGAAAGTTTAAGAAATATTTTTGAATCGGTCATTCTAAGGATGGAAAGTCTGTATATAGTGTCATACACATTTTGTTCAAGATATAGAAATGCACTGATGCGACAATTCACCCATCCACAAAATATATGCCTAAAGAAATGTGTATCGAAATTCTAGTCCAGAGAGGCAGTCGAGCAAATAAAAGACCTTTGAAGTTCGATAAGATTGTTGACCTTAAGCGTTATCGACCTATGTTGTTGTTGTAGTGGTCGATCACTACATTATGCTGCATTATCATCTTCGTAGTCCAAGTTAAAATGAGACCGTTTATTTATTTTTATATTTCTCGTGTGGCAGACGGCGGCAAGTTCCGCGAGAACTACGTTCCACCTGACACATATGTCACCAAAGACGGAACCGACGCCATGATCGTACAGTCATCTGCAAAGTAAACCCTTTCAATGCCGACTGGAGGACGTGTAATTCCGGAATAGAGGATAAATAGTTCCGGAGATATCACCTTCTATAACTCCCTATTTTACTCTATGGCCAGCAGGCATGTAACGACCTTTGGTGAACAGTTTTAGCTTGTGCTCTGTTTGCCCTCTAACTATAAGTTCTCTACTCAGGCATTAATAAGACCGGACTGACGAAGATCATGACGATGAAAGGGAAATGTTGCCCTAATCCGGGTATTTGTCCAGCAGGTATATAAAGACTTTTAGTGAACTATTTGAATTAAATTCACTACGCTTTCTCGAGCAGTCGATTGTTAACCAAAGAAGATCGATACATATAATTTTTAAACTGCTTTTCAAAATTCCAATTGTTTGTATACGAAGTGAGTGTCGTACGTAGAACATTCTCTAGCCCCGCTGCCACTGAAAAGAAATTTAGTCCTTATCCGGGTGTTGGGTCAGTTACTATTACTGTTACTATAATAATGTTTTAGAAAGTCCTTTCTGCTGTCTAAATATCTGAAGGGATGGATAGTTAACCGTAGCGACCTTTGATCAACGCTTGGAACTCACATTAATGTGCTTTCTCGATTGTTGTTATCAGTCGCTTTTTATACCATTCATATATTGATTTCCAAAAATCTAATTGCTTTGAGTATGAACTGAGTTTCATGTTCAAGAATGTATTCATAGTATTCAATCACAAAACGATGTTTTTAGGTATTCAACGCAGTCTTAATATCAGTAAAATAAGCATTGGTTTGCATAAAAATATTTTGGGAGGATTTGTTTGTAATATCAGTAAAAAAACTCGAGTAAATATAAAGAAATATTTTTTAAGCTTGTCTTTAATTTTTAGAATACAAAAAATGAATTACCGTATTCCACAGATATAATATGTGTATTCATATTAGGTAGTTAATATTAGCTTGAAACCGCATTTATATTAGTATGTATTTTTTATACACCAACAGCAAGCAGCTGAAAGCTGAAAAGCTAATCTAGGCATACGAGATTGAGTTTTGTTTTGCTTTTTTTATTTGCAACCTCCATCATCATTACCGGCCGACAACTTTTCCTTGTTTTTCTTGTTTTTTTTTTTTTTTTTCTGCCGTACCTCCTCTTGACTTTCTGTGGGAGGGATGGATTTCACATTACATTTTGTTTGTTTGTTTTTTTTTTTTTGGCTTGCTTTCCTCCACATATCAACTATACCACCACATCAACATTGCTCCAACGTCAGCTTATGTGTTTGGGACTATATTTTCTCTCCATGATATGCAATTTGTTTTTCCCATATTTCTCCAAAAGCGACAAACAGCGACGACGACGTAGTTGCTGTCAACAACAACTATTCTGCATTGCCTTGCAATGGTGACTGGCACCTACAAACATATATATATGAATGCGCATGGATGTATGTGGGTATATTGTATATCGTATCTTCAACTTGTTTTTGTCGTTTTTCGTGCAATGCATTGCCCGGCCGCTGTTTGCAAGGCAAAACTGCAAGAACATCTATCCGCCGTCCACTTCCATCCATCCATCCATCCTTCATCTATGCATCCAACAACTGCAACTGTATATCACACAAACCAAGTGAAATGAGTTTATTGACTTTTTGACCTCTAAACAATTGCAATTGGTAGGCAGAGGGGAGTCTGCTGCTGTTTGGTGGTTATGAATATTACAGGTTTCAGGGTGGTATGATTTTTTCATGTTGTACTGAATAGTTTTGCTGTTGTTTATTTGTAGAATACATAAATGGCAAGATTTTTTTAAATATAATGAAAAAAAAAATTTTTTGGTAATTAATATGTGGACTATATTTCCATGTGCATGGATATTGCCGGTAAATATAGAAAATTCGATTGTCTTTGAGATGTGAGGGTAGAAAAGGACAATTTTTAAAAGGAAGTTGTTGCATTTCTGGATCTCGTATAAAATTTAAATATTTTTTGCAAGAAAGCTGTAATAGTTTCTCAAGTACTGTACTATAAAAATTAACAATTATTGTATTTTCTTTATATAAAAACACTAAAATAAATTAATAAACCAGGTAGAGCTGACTATATGGTACCGTACACCACTATGCATAAAAAGGAGAGCTACGAATCATATTCTGTGATACGTCTTTATAGTGATGTAAATGTGAAATCGGATAGAACTAATATGTAGGAAATGCATCTTCAAATTAACAAAAGTTGTCTAGGGTATACTTGACTGTAAATGGCATTTTGTAGCAAATATAATTATTATTGCAGTTTTTGAGGGACTTAAATAAAATTCCTGCCAAAAATACAAATTAAAGCTATAGCTATATCCAAAATCATATTCACCAAAATTTATAAGCTAGAAATTTGTTACATTTGTAACATAATTTACAAAAATACATGGGCCGACGTACGGACATTGAGTCGACTTCGAATGTGAGTCGTCTATATGGTTTCATTTTGCATGATGTAAATAATGTCCAAAGACAACCTGTAACCACAATGTACTGCAATGTATCGAAAAATCATCTAAATACTATAAATAGAAAGACGAATACAGGGTGAGATGAAAAAACTGCAACCAAATTCAGACTGCTGTCATTTCTAAACCACTCGTCCGACAGCTGCTAAAATTATTCCAGTGACAAGTCATTATATTGTTTACAAGCGTACAAAAGCACTTTGGTGAGAATTTTCCAGAAAAAAAGTTATTCGTGATGGAATTCAAGTGTGATAGTGTGATTTATTTGTATTTGGTTGGAAAGCCACAAGTGACTATCGTTAGAGCACTCTACCATTTAAATGTGAATAAATCTTTTGTGTCTCGTACCATCGCTCGTTGATGCTGGTAGCGTAGTCCGACAGCTGCTAAAATTATTCCAGTCACAAGTCATTATATTGTTTACAAGCGTACAAAAGCACTTTGGTGAGAATTTTCCAGACAAAAAGTTATTCGTGATGGAATTCAAGTGTGATAGTGTGATTTATTTGTATTTGGTTGGAAAGCCACAAGTGACTATCGTTAGAGCACTCTACCATTTAAATGTGAATAAATCTTTTGTGTCTCGTACCATCGCTCGTTGATGCTGGTAGCGTAGCCCGACGTCAGGGAAGTGGACAGAAGAAAACAGCAACATCAGCAGAAATGGCTCGAAAAGTAAAGAAGCGACCTGATCGAAACCCGCCGAAAAATGGCTCGTGAGCTAAACATATCGCAATATTCCATTCGGCAAATATTGAAAGATGAGTTCGGGTAAAGCCATTAAAATTCCAAAAAGTGCAAGAATTTACACCGCAACAGAAATAAAATAGACTCAAAGGAGCTAAAGAGTTGCTTCGCTTGACCGAAAGTGGTGGACTGCCGAATTTGGTTTTCTCCGATGAGAAAACATTCGTTGTCCAGCAGTTTGTAAACAAACAAATTTATCGTGTTTACTTGCCAAAGAGTTCAGCTGAAAATGTGCACCTTCGTTGGCCACCAGAACTCAAGCGCCGGCCATGGTGATGGTGTGGGCCGCCATAACAGCCGATGGTCGCTCTCCGCTCATAATAATCGACCGTGGCATCAGAATAAATGCCGAATATTATCGCGAAATACTCTGGAGGGTGTATTAAAGCCTTGGGCACCTAAACATTTTGGCCGCATACCTTGGACATTCCAACAGAACTTAGCATCATCGCACTTTGCATGGTTGCAAAATGAGGTTTCTCGCTTCATTTCCAGCGCACAATGCCCACCAAAATCTCCGGATACCAATCCGTTGGACTATTGTGCCTGGAGTATTTTGGAAAGCAAGAATGGCACAAAAAATACCAAAGTTTCGATCACCTCAATCAAGCGATTCGCCGGGAACGGGCCAAAATATCGCAGCGGGAAGCGTGTGACGGTTTCATTGGTCGTTTGAAGGCCATAATTTGTGCCAAGGGTGACCAATTCGAACAAATGTAAACTTATTATAAAATTTGATGCTATTTCCGACATTTTTTGCTTTCATTCAATAAAATTTAAAAATTATCGTGCTTGACTTTGTTGCAGTTATTTCATCTCTTCACATCCCAATATTTCTACAGAAATCAGATGAAGTTATTGGGAAATGTAAATTAAAATCTTCTGGTACTGTTTATCCAGGGTAAAGAAACCTAACAATGTTTGTTTTGTCCATGGGTGAAAGAAATAATCAACTTATACTCAAATTTATAATCACACTTAAACGACATGAAGTACATATTCCCACAGAAAACAGGTATATTGTTAGATATGTCAAAATTTGTAAAATATTTTGTCAAAAATAAGTAGATTTGTATACGTTTTCTTAAACGACGCAAATCGGCGGTAGTTATGATATGAATTTTTCAACAATTTTTACAAAATTTTAATGATTTTTATTCAAAATCTTTATTTCGAAAATTGCTTTGACAGTTCATTTTCCTAGCAGCTGTACCGCTGCGACTACCTGCATTCTTCTACTATGGATCACAACGAAAGACTCCAGACTGCTTGTGGTTAGACGACTTGCACAACTATATACATATGTATATTTATTGTTTATTTAGAATTAAAAATATTAGAGCATTAATTTAAAAAATATTTCTTATAATAATAATATATACCATGATCAATAAAGGCACAGTTTTTTTCCACTTCACTAAAACTGTTTTGTAATTTAATTTTACATCTTCTGCCTAATCAATTGAGTGGAATGGGGAGGTTAAATAACAACAACAGCTGATTTGATAAAAGAGAGTAATAGAGAAGAGAGTGGAAGGAAAGTGTAAACAGAGAGATACGCGGGGGGTAATGGATTTTGTAATCATGTAAAAACAAACAACGTGGTGGTCATGGTGTACGTGCCAGAAGAAATCAAGCAAGAACTCTTTTGCTTAAACCGCAATAAACTGGGGGACTGGGCGTAACAATATTTTGGCAAGAGCTGATGGTATGATGGCTTTACAAACCAAAACAGAGTGAGATTTTTTAAATATTAAACCATAAAAAAGCGCAAATTTCGTTTGATGTTTTGAAAAGAAATTTCTAGAATAGCAACAACACGTGGTTGTTGATTTTCAAAGTTTTCCAACAAGTCTTTATTTAATGAAATTCCATTTTAAATGAGTTTTTTATATAAATATATATTGTCTTATTTTAAATTGTTGACCTATACATGTTGTAGTTCCGAATGATTTTTAAAATAATTATACCGCAAACCGCGCTAATAAAACAAATTTTCCATCGATTCCAATATGAATATTTATTCAAACTTTAAAGAAAATCTCCCTTTTCTTAAAGCTTGCTTCAACATACTCACGTAAATATATGTGTATGGTTCCCTTTGGTATATAGAAATTGTATATATGTGGGTATGGTCAATATATAACACTAACCGGCTTTTTTGTTTAGTCGTGGTTGTTGTATTTGTTAACTTACAAGTTTAGTTTATACTTTTCTTGCTTTTTCAGTTCTTAGTTTTTTAATGTTTTATTTCTTTCACACACAATATATTGCTTTCGATTTTGTAATTTTTATTTGAATTTCATCAGCTTGCTATTTAAGTTGTAGCACAATCAATATTCAATATATTACACTCTATTTTTTGTATTGCAGCGTTTATTATCTTGTTTCTTCCGACTTGTGTTTTTTAGATTGACTGAACATGAAGTTGACTGCCACAGTTGCTGAGGAGACAAGTCGATTGTAAAACGGCGGCGCGCCGCAGGCCAATACGCCGATCTAATAAACCGCCGACATCGATAAAATAGTTCCACTCTGTTGTCTGCACAGATGGTAGAATTGGTAACATTTGTTGGGGTTGGTAACTTTGTAAAATAGTTTTTGTTTTCGTAATTGTTTTAATTTTCCTGAAGGAATTATCCTACAACTTCTGTCTGAGAGAGTTAGGTACTTTTATTTTTTTTTCAAAAACAAAACAATAAGGGCGGTTATTACATCTTTCCGATAAATAAAAAATGATGTCGGACATAAAAATCGTTTTTCGTTATTTCGTTTCGTGATTCGAAGAACGGACCACTCCTTCTATTATCTTCCCCACTGGTAATCGTTTTGAATAACAATGCAAGTGGTGTGAAGAAGGGATACATCGGTCTACTCTTTCTGGTTCTTCCCCCACAAAGGCTCAATATTTTGAATCATCATATCAAATCATGGAGCTACTTCCATTTTGCTTGGGATTTAAAAATAACAGCTTTAATAATCTTCTAAAACGTTGTCCGCCTAAAAGTATGCTCTATAATTAAAATTTTCAGTCGAATAAATACCTAAGCGGTATTTACGATGTATTTCAAAGTAAAATATTCACAGGAAAGAAATGACATTTGTCACGAGATGTCACATAAAATACCTGCATACCAATACTTAAATTACGCCTTTTAAGATGATTCGTTATTTATTTGACGAATAAATGACAATTCAAAATTTTTTATAAAAATCTTGATTGCTCTTTGCTGTGTAAAATTTTGTCTGTATTTACTGGCTGTGAAAAATTCTAGACGGCAAGGAAGACTATCTGTCCAGTATGTATATGATAGTAAAATACAAGTCGGATTGAAGACCAAATTGTCTTATGTAAGTGTCAGGTTCTTTGAAAATATAAAATCAAAAATAGTTTCTAGATATTTTATAAAAATAATGATATGTTTACATTATCCTCTATCTCAAGCATATTCGATTCTGATACAATCTATACATTTTACTTACTTTGCGTTACACTTAATAGAGTGAATTACAAATTTATTAATACAATTTGTACTTTTATAGGAGATTATGAAAAAAAAAACAATAAGCTCGTCAAAATACCAAGTATCGGGAGGTACCGTTATGGGCGGCTATACCAAAACGTGGACCGATATATCTCATTTTCCACACCAACACACAATACAAATTGTTTGTGCCAAATTTTGAAGCTCTACATCAAATAATGTGGTCTGCATCGTGATTCGAACAGAAATACTGACAGATAGACGGACATTGTTAAATCGACTTAAAATGTTATGTTGGTTATGAATATATACAGGGTGAGATAAAAAGACTGCAACAAACTCAAACGCCATAATTTTTAATTTTTTTTTAAATTTTATTGAATGAAAGCCAAAAAGGTCGGAAATAGAATAAAATTTTAGAATAAGTTTAGATTTTTTCGAATTGGTCACCTTTGACACGAATTATGGCCTTCAAACTACCAATGAAACCGTCACACGCTGCCCGAATGTTGCTGTGCGGTATTTTGGCCCATTCCCGGCGAAGCGCTTGTTTGAGGTGATCGACACTTTGGTATTTTTTAGTGCCAACCTTGCTTTCCAAAATACTCCAGACACAATAGTCCAACGGATTGGTGTCCGGAGGTTTTGGTGGACATTGTGCGCTGGAAATAAGGAACCTTATTTTGTAACCATGCTTAGGTGGCGCGTGCTGAGTCCTGTTGTAATGTCCAAGGTCTGCGACCAAAATGTTTGCGTGCCCAAGGCTTTAATACACCCTCCAGAATATTTTCGCAATAGTATTCGGCATTTATTCTGATGCCACGGTCGATTAATACGAGCGGAGAGCGACCATGGGCTGTTAGGCGGCCCACACCAACACCATGCCTGGTGCTTGAGTTCTGTTGGCCAAGCGAAGGTGCACATTTTCAGCTGATCTCTTTGGAAAGTAAACACGATCATTTTGCTTGTTTACAAACTGCTGGGCAACGAATGTTTTCTCATCAGAGAAAACCAAATTCGGAAGTTCACCACTTTCGGCCAAGCGAAGCAAATCTTTAGCTTTTTTGAGCATATTTTCTTTCTGTTGCGGTGTAAGTTCTTGCACTTTTTTGAATTTCAATGGCTTTACTCCGAGCTCATTTTTCAATATTTGCCGAATGGAATATTGCGATATTTTCAGCTCACGAGCCATTTTTCGGCCACTGCGATGCGGGTTTTGATCAAGTCGCTTCCTAACTTTTCGAACCATTTCTGCTGGGATACGCTACCAGTATCACGGCTACGAGCGATGGTGCGAGACACAAAAGATGTATTTACATTTAAATGCTGGACGAAATGGAAATGCTCTAACGATAGCCAGTTGTGGTTTTTCAGCCAAATATAAAGAAATCACACTATCACGCCCGAATTCCATCACGAATAACTTTTTTTCTGGAAAATTCTCACCAAAATGCTTTTGTACGCTTGTAAACAATATAATGAGCTGTCACTGGAATAATTTTAACAGGTGCCGGAGGAGTGGCTTAGAAATGACAGAAGTCTGAATTTGGTGGCAGTTTTTTCATCTCACCCTGTATAATTTATGGGGTCTACGACGAATATTTAGTGTAACATCTATGATAAAGTTAATTAATCCTGTTCAAGCTGGAGGGTATACAAAGAAAACCAGTAAAGAAAGTCTTAAAGTCGGGCGGGGCCGACTTTATGATACCCTACACGACTTTGCTAATTTGCTACACGACTTTGCAATTAAAAGTTTTTATGGCAGAATTCAATCATACACGCTATGATTATAATTATAATTTAAAGTTCAAAGGACTAAATATGCCGAAGCATTTGTATCTTTTAAATTCGGACTTGTATTGCCCATTTGGTGCACAATTAATTTGAAATCAGATATAGATATATATGGGAGCAATATCCAAATCGGAACTGATCTCGACAAAATTTGGCAAAGATATTTCTGAGCTGTGTTTGATATATTTCCCTGAATATCGTTGTTACAGAGTGCATATTACGGCTGTGGGGAACAAATATAACAAATCGGATGAACAGTATATATGGGAGCTATAGCTATATCTGAACCGATCTTCACCAAATTTGACATACTAGCTTCTAGACTCAATTCGGTCGTAAGTGCCAAATTTCATACCATTTGAGCAAATATTAGACGTTTGGTGCACAATAAAAGTTAAATCGGACAGAGTTATATATGGGAGCTATATCCAAATCTTAACCGATCTCGATAAAATTTGGCAAATGTATTTCTGAGCTATATTTGATATATTTCCCCAAACATTGTTGTTACGGAGTGCATATTACGGCTGCGGAGGACAAAAATAACAAATCGGATGAACAATATATATGGGAGCTATAGCTATATCTGAACCGATTTCGATCAAATTTGGCATATTTATTTTCAGGTCCAATCTGATTGTATGTGCAAAATTTCATACTATTCGGACTGATATTACACGTTTGGTGCACAATAAAAGGCAAATCGGACGAAGATATATATGGGAGCTATATCTAAATTTTGACCGATTACCTCCAATTTCAACAGGGTTCGTCCTTGGGTCAAACAAATGATTTGTGATAAATTTCATCTGGAGAGGAAAATAAATGCAACCTGTACTTTGTTTACAAAAATACATGGACAGACGGACGGTAAGGCGGACGGACGGACATGCATAAATCGACTCAGAATGTGATTCTATGCCATAGTCTCCTTTCCTTTTGCCTGTTACAAACAAATGCACAAATACATAATACCCTGACCACCTTGTGGTGTAGGGTATAAAAAGGTACCTAATGTCCAATCGTTCCTGAAAGAGTTCCAAAAACTCCCTATGTAGAAATGTTTTAATGCTATAAGAAAAATTTAAACTATATATTTTTTTTTGAATTTTATTTTATTGGTCAATTTATATTACAAAAATTATATATAACCTATAACTAAAGCACTCAATAAATAATTAAAAAATATATAATATATGTCCAAAAAAAACGTAGAATACAAATAAAATAAATGATACAGAACAGAGGATAGACGAGTAAATAAATGACACATTACAAAAATATATCTATTAAATAATTAATACAAATATTATTTATATAAAATGTATGTAAATCGTTCCATGAGTTGTATGCATGCATATAAAATAAAAAAAAATGTTCTTAAAATTGAAGGAAGATATTGAAAGAAGGATATTTATGTGAAAGAAAGAAAGAGATTTCGGAGACACATTCATTCATTCATTGTTCTCTACACATTTACACATACATAAAAAAAATCGATAATCTGGAATGTACAACATTCACTCTTATTAGTTTTTGACAATCACACTGAGAAAAAAATGCACTTAAATTACTATTTTTGTTTGTTTGTTTTTTTTTTATATAAAAATAAATACAAATATATAAAGCTAAGGCTAATGAAATGATCGGAAGATCGTCATTTCCGCACTGAAAAGTAAAACACTTTCGAAATTATTCAATGTCTTCCAAAAACGTTCCTGCAAATTAGTGGCATTAAAAGAAAAACTTATCCTCAATATGCCTGACGTGGATTGCGGGAATGTTCATAGGGTGGCAATAGCTGTTGTTGCTGTATTGCCAGATTCGTCAAATATTGTTGTTTCAGGGCATTAATGGTGGCAATTTTTCTATGTTTTCCATTTGATGATGTTGTGGCTGTGGGAGTGTGTGTGTGTGCCACCGGCTTGGTATTATCACTTCCAAAGAGTCCAGTATTGACATAGTGTTCCAAATCATCATCCTTGACCACTGGTTTATTCTTGTCCTCTTCGACGGGTGTACCATCGGGCTTGACACGCACCACAGAGGGTCCAGTTAGGTAGGTTTTCTGAACACTGCCCACATCGAAGACATCAACCTGAGGATTATGGGCCATACTGGGATAACCATAGGCAATGTCCATATCCATGGCATATTGGTGTTTTTGTTCGCTGCTATCAAACATGGGATTGTGTGGATATTGTGTTTCTGTTGTTGTTGTTGTGGCACCTATGGGATTGGATTTTGGAGTACTGGGTTGTTGATGGGTAAGAATGATAATACTTGTTGCCGGAGGTGTGGCCAGTGCCGGTTTGCGTGTGGTAATCAATTGGGAGCTGGGGTGATCACGCATAATTGAAGTCCAAACTGAAAAACGTGAACAAGAAAAACAATTATTTCAGATTGTGTCAGGTGTGTGTCAGTAAATTGTTGTGAAAATATCTTATGAAATCCACTGAATTTGGTGCATACAGAACGATTGCACTTGATGTATACACAATGTAGTTCCATTGGATCTGGAAAGTATAAACGTATTATTATGATAACCTCTGAACGGCACCATATAAGAAAATATTTAAAAATCAGTTTACTTTTACAGACTTTTTTAAATATTTTTGATACATTAATGTTTACACCTGTATTTTTCGATCATACAAATGACTAATCTTCGTAAACCGAACTGTCAAATCAATTTTGGAAATGAAGATTTTGAATGACAAATTATGGAAATTTGTAAAAATTTTGGAAAAAATTGAATGTCATAACAAACTCAGATTGGTGTTGTATAAGTAAACTTATAAAAATTTAGTTATTTAAAAACAAAAAAAAACATTTTAAAAATTTTGACGTATCAATTTTCCCAAGCGTTGATGTATTCCTCTACCATGGTTGATGTGGCAACCCAAGAAAATAAAAAATAAAATCTATTGGTAGCAGTGCCATACCTTGATTTTAGTGTACCATGGGGTTATTAAAGTCAATGGATTAACCATTGTAGAAGAATACAGGTAGTCCCATCGACACAGCTGCTAGGACCATGAAATGTCAAACCAATTTCGGAAATGAAGATTTTGAATAAAAAATTAACGAAATTTGTAGAAATTTTTGAAAAAATGCATATCATAACAAGCTCCGATTACGAAAAAAATCATTTGAACAATTTTGACATATGACAATGTTCCCAAGCGTTGATGCATCTACCTGAATTTGGGTTTAACCATGGCAAAATGAGAGAGGTAGACTCATTTGTTAATCGAATATGGCAACCGTGTTTCAACGAAATCAACCTTGTCATTTTTCATATAAAAAATATTTTCTTTCCTAAAATATTTTCGTATGACGAGACGGTATATTTTACAAAAATAATAATTAATCCCTTATTTTCGGCTAGTTCCTAGGCACATAAAAACCGCTATATTTCCATATTTTATACCCTACATACTATGTATGGTTAAGTTCGTCATTCCGAAATAATAATTTTAGATCCACCAAAGATCAAGAATATATATCTTGATCAGCGTAAAATTCTAAGACGATTTAGTCTGACCGTCTGTTGTAATCACGCTAGAGTCAAAACGAATAAATGTAGAAAGCTAAAATTTTGCACCGATCTGTATTTTGTTTGCAGGCAGGTCAAGTTCGAAGATGGGTTATATCGGTCCACGATATCGTGTGGCCCTCATATAACAGTACCACCGATATTCGGTATTTTGATTATTTTAGTCACATATTTCAATCGAATTGTCTGAAATTCTACACAAGGAGTTCTTCTTAACTACTTTACCCCCTGAAAAAGAATTGTCTATATAGGTCCACGATATCGTTCCCGATATCCCGATATTCGGTATTTTGATTTTAGCCACATTTTTAATGAAACTATCTAAAGTTCTATTCTCTGCGAATATTTCACCGCCTGAAAGAGAATTGTCTATATAGGTCCACGATATCGTATAGCTCCCATACAATGGTGCCCCCCATATTGGGTATTTTGGTGATTTTAGCCAGATTTTTCAATGGAATAGTCTTAAAATCCACACAAGGAGTACTTTACCCCCTGAAAGAGAATTGTCTATCCAGGTCCACGATATCGTATATCCCACCTCCCGACATTCGGTATTTTGATGATTTTAGTCACATTTTTCAATGTAATAGTCTGAAAATCCACACTAGGAGTTCTCTCTGAGTACTTTACTCCCTCGAAGAGAATTGTCTATATAGGTCTACGTTTTAGTATAGCAATCATATATCGCTATCCAAGACATTATTCACCGGAATTGCGTCAAATTTCGTATGACATTTTTCACCGGAATTGTTTCGAATATTGTATTTGAAGTTCGGAATCGTACTATTACAGCCAATGACAAAAAAATTACTTATCCAGCACAACGTATTCGTATAGCCCCATATAAAGGTTTTCATTTGAACGGATTTTTTTTAAATCAAGTTCCTTTCGCATGGTGGAGGGTATAAAAAAAATTGGCCCGGCCGAACTTAGCTGCTTTTTTTCTTGTTTTATTTATATTTTTTAAGACCAAACATATAAAAATTGAGATTTTTATGCTTAATTTTAAGGAAATTTCCTCAATGCTGTTAGTTCTTGTGTAGTCCATGAATTACGTTTTTTTGTAAAAGTTGTGCTTTTAGATCTTAACCCCAGAAAATCAGCTGAAAAGTGATGTCAAAATCTTCACATTTCATAATGGGATTACAGAGCCGCACTAAAATCCTGCCTTCGTTTCCCGTTATAATTTGATATTAATATGCCAAGCCATGACTTCAAGCTTTTTATGTACTTGCACCTTAAAGGTTCAGGTAGAGCTTTCAGCTGATTACAATTTTTTTTTTTAAGTGTGCCTGACATCTGCCAATTTTGTGTACGTATTTGTTGTTTTGAAAAATAAAAACAAAACATTTTCAAAATCAATGATTGAAAGAAACTTAAATTGCGGGGCGAGCATTAATAATATTAACCAGATCTGCATTGGAATTGAAAGATTGAATACCTAAGTGTCATATTTTTGAGATAACATCCAAGCTTTTCATTCATCTTTCGCGCTATTTGACTCATTTTAGAAATAAACAAAAAAAAAATACTAAATAAATAAAAACAACTTGTTGGATGTAATTTTGAATAATTCTGAATAATTAAATAATTCGGACATGGCCTGAGGGCTGTATTTACGAAACTGTTCTACCTCCTTATTGTATCATGCTTACACCATTACGTTGAAAATTTTCTGTAAATAATTTAATGCCAATTCGACTGGAAATGCGTGATGGCAATCGTAAAATATTTGATCGGAAATAAATTTTAATTTCTTCACACTATTTTTTACTCGGCCAATTTTATTGTAGAAAAAAGTTTTAAACGAGGGCGTCATTCGCCGCTATGTAAATGACTAATGAAGGGCTGCAGCCCTGCTTAAGCTTTTTAAGTTTTCCATCATAATAACAACTTATATTAATAATTGTAAAAATATACTTACTTAAATTTTCCGAATTCCGTTGATAGGGATCCATTGCCTCCAGTTGGTTATCCGCAAACGTTTGCAATTTCTCATAGCCATAATTCAACAAATCATGTTTGCATTGATTGACCGGTGTGTTTGACGTTGCTGCTGTTGTTTTACAGTGCACGCTCACCAATTGGGCAAAATGGGAATACAAATAAGACATCTAAAATAAAAAAAACAAATAAATAAACAAAAAATTATTTTGAGAAAAAAAATGTGCTGGAAATTTGAAATTAAGAAATTTGGCAAAACCAAAATGTGGACGGATATTCTTTGTGATTCACTTTTTATGATTGGATTTTTGTTTGTTGGGCAGAATTTATTTTGTGGTAATTTGTATGCGGAATGTTGAGGCAAATAAATGTTATATAAGTTGGCAACAGATACAAACACTCGCATAAAATCGAGAGTGATGTACAAATTGCCGCACAAAGAAAGGGAAGTTTCGAAAATATAAGGATCTGTTCTTTATTTCGTTTTCTTACAAAGAGCCAATAAAAATCAGAATCAGCAAAAAAAGAAAAGAAAAAATACTTTTATTGCAACAATTATAAATTTATAGCATGTACATAATTTGTTTAAAGGCTTTCGTTTACATTTACACAGAAATTATTCATAATTTATTAGCTGTCAATGTGTTGATGGTTCTGCCACATTATTTATGTTTATTTTTTTCGCATTTTATTTTATTACCAGCCATGAGTTTACGAATAACAAATTGAGGAAAACCCGTGGGGCCAATGGTTAGAGGTATCGTATTTTAGTAAATAAAATATATTTGTAGAATAATATTTTTAAAATCCGAATTGGTCAACTTTGACACGAATTATGGCCATCAAACGGCCAATAAAACCGTCACACTCTGCCCGAATGTTGTTCTGCGTTGTTTTGGCCCATTCCCGGCGAAGCGCTTGCTTGAAGTGATCGCCACTTTGGTATTTTGTAGTGCCAACCTTGCTTTCCAAAATACTCCAGACACAATAGTCCAACGGATTGGTATCCGGAGATTTTGGTGGCCATTGTGCGCTGGAAATGAAGGATGGTGCTGAGTCCTGTTGGAATGTCCAAGGTCTGCGGCCAAAATGTTTTAATACAACCTCCAGAATATTTCCGCAATAATATTCGGCATTTATTCTAATGCCACGGCCGACTAATACGAGCGGAGAGCGACCATCGGCTGTTATGGCGGCCAACACCATCACCATCGCTGGCGCTTGAATTCAGGTGGCCAACTGAAGGTACATATTTTCAGCTGACCCTTTTGGCAAATAAACACGATCATCGGAGACCACCAAACCATTTTCGGCCAAGCGAAGCAACTCTTTAGCTCTTTTGAGTCTATTTTCTTCCTGTTGCGGTGTAAGTTCTTGCACATTTGGAATTTCAATGGCTTTATCCCGAGCTCATTTTTTTATATTTGCCGAATTCAGCTCACGAGCCATTTTCGGCCACTGCGATGCTAATTTCGATCAAGTCACTTCTTTGCTATTCGAACCATTTGTTCTGATGTTGCTGCTTTCTTCCGTCCACTTCCTTGATGTCGGGCTACGCTACCAGTATCACGGTAACGAGCGATGGTACGAGGCACAAAAGTTTTATTCACATTTAAATGCTGGAGTGCTCTAACGATAGCCACCTGTGGTTTTCCAGCCAAATATAAAGAAATCACACTATCACGCTGGAATTCCATCACGAATAACTTTTTTTGGGAAAATTCTCACCAACATGCTTTTGTAAAAAATATAATGAGCTGCCACTGGAATAATTTTAACAGCTGTCGGACGAGTGGCTTAGAAATGACAGAAGTATTTTTGTAATCTCACCCTGTAGGTACTACAGCCTGTGACAGAAAATTGTCTATGCAGGTTCAGGTCCTCACATAGCCCCGATAGGACGGTACCTCGGTACCTATACGGAACCTATATTCGGTTTTTGATGATTTTAGCTACATTATTTACCGGATTTTTTCAAGTTTCGTATTTAAATATTGTAATAGCTTATGACAAAAGTTGCCTACGAAGATCTTCGTATAGCACCTGATATAATGGCTATATTTGGGTTTTTAAAATTTTAAGCAACATTTTTAACGAATTTTATTTTTTTTAAATTGTCTAAATTCGTTCCAAATGGTCGAACTAACTGCTTTTTACTTGTTTTATTATACTTTCTGTTGTAGGTAAATTAAAAAAAATAATTACAGAATATATTTGCGAAAATATTATTAATTTTTAAACACCTCCCTAAACAGTATGTCTTTGTGTCATTTTTATTTTGTACAATGTCATTTCAAAAACAAAAAAAAATCTTCTGAATGTCATCATCATTTGTTGTTGTAAATATTTTCTCATTGATCATCGTTACGATTAAACATGATGCGCAAGGAGATGGGTGCCTGTTAAACACACACCTTTTTTCGAAATTCCACAGTATAACTAAACCTTGGCATTATTAAAAAAAATATGATGAAAAAATAAATAAAAATCTCAAAAATGATTCATTTTCTTTTTGTTTTTGTTTATTTTAGCACATTAATTTTATAGTTGTTAACTGATAATGCAAACATTCTGGATGGGTGGGGGTCAAGTGTCTGCGGTGACATAGCGCTTTCGCTGTAAATTTTGCAAATGAAGTGTGCAAACGCTAAAAGATAATTAATGAACTGAAGCCTCGACGGGGTGAATTTTGTAAAAAATAAAATAAATAAGAAAAGCAAGGCATTCTTTGGAATTGAGATGCTGTGGGGGATCTTCTTGCCTGTTAAGGGACTTTAAATATTTTTGAAGCAGTTCTTTTTGAAAATTTATTTTGAAGGATGTTCAGGATTATTCTGTGGTGGGATTCTCTAACTCATTTTGGGAGTTGCCGACAGAAATCGGTAACTTTGAAACCCAAAATGTTGATATAAACAAGTAGAACTTTAATACCCTTCACCATGTAGAAGGAACTTGAAATTTTTCAAAAAAAAAAAAATCCCGAAAACTACCACTTAAATGAAAACCGTATGTGGGGACTATTCAAAGACGTGAACTTCTAATACGAAATTTGAAACGTTTTCGGTGAATAATGTTGCTGAAATCTTCAAAATACCGAGTATCGGGAGGTAACGTATTATGGGGGCTATACGAAGACTTGGGCCTGCATACAAAAATTTTTGTCATAGGATGTAGTATCCATTACGAACTTCAAATACGAAATTTGAAATAATTCCTGTAAATAATGTCGCATAAATTATGAAAATACCGACTATCGGGAGGTACCGTTATATGGGGCTATACGAAGACGTGAAACTGCATTCGAATTTTTTTGCCATAGGTACCGATTAGGATCTTCCAATACAAAATTTCAAACGATTCCGGTGAATAATGTTGCTGAAATCATGAAAATACCGAATATCGGGAGGTACCATTATATGGGGGCTAAACGAAAACGTGGACCGACATGACCCAATTACGAACATAACCTGCCTACTGGTAAACTATGCATGTATGCAAAATTTTAGCCTTTTGTCTCAATTCGTTCGAAAGATAGCGTGATTCACCAGACAGACGGACAGACAGACAGACAGGCGGACATCGCTAGATCGTCTTAGAATTTCACGCTGATCCAGAATATATATATACTTTTTAAGGTCTATAATGAATATTTCGAGGAGTTACAGACGGAATGACAAAGTTAAATGCTGGAGGGTATAATAAATAAAAAAAAGTAACGCATTTCTTGGAATTGAGATGCTGTGGGAGGTCTTCTTGTCTGTTAAGGGGCTTCAAATATTTTTGAAGCAATCCGTTTCAAAAATGTATTTTGAGGGATGTTCAGGACTATTCTGATGTAAGTAAGATCCGACCGATGTAATAAGGCCTATTCTGTTTTAAGCTGGAAATACATAAAGCGCTTATTTGGCTGGCATAAGTCATCGGCTGGCTTCTTCGGAAATGAACAAAGGAGCCTAGGGCCAAAATCGAACTAACTCAACCTAAAACTCTTTTGTTAATCTACGAAGAAGCCAGCCGATGACTTAAGCCAGCCAAATATTCTCTTTAGAGCTTTAGAAGTCTTTTTGGCTACTACTTTTATTTAATCTTTCCATTGACAAAACCCATAGAAGGTCTTCTAACTACACGCAGCTTATAATTTCTCTGTTCCAGAACTGCAAGAATGTAAAAGTTTTTATTACCATAACCGATTTTCCCTTTATGATATCGAAGAAAATTGCAAGACTAGTAGACAGAGCAAATATTTGTATCTATCATTCGAATTCGACAAGAAAAATATCACTTGTGTGACACATCGATTTAGCCAAAGCAAATTTTCAAATATAAAACCAGTTTAATTTTATTTTGTTTAACACTCTCGAATATCTACAAAATTTTGCACACATAAGAGACCATTTTTGCGGTTATACGTCGGCGACGTAGGAAAGGAAGCAAAAGAATTCCATAGAAATATTCAGTCGTTTTCGGAAGATGCTATAGATTTTTCTCAAGAATTATTTGCGTTGTTAACAGGTATAGGGGTTGTGACAGTAACGGCGGCTATTTTAATTTGCATAATTATGGACGGATTAATAATAACAGGCACGAGTTGTTGCTTTTTATTGTTATTGTTATCATTATCATTATTTTTTGAAAATATTTCATGATTTGGATTTTGGCTAATAATTGCGTTTTGCTTTAAGGTGTGTTGTTTGTGTGTTTTGAGGGGCAGCGATTCTTGTTGTTATTTGGGGTTTGTGTCTTAAGTCTTTCGTTTTGACGTCAAAGACGATCTGAAGTTAGTACTAATATACGACAAGGAAGTCTCTACAGTAGACTTTAAGGGAATCTTGAGGGACGATCTTAAGGGAATCTTAAAGGACGATCTCCCCAACAAAGGTTCAACATTTTGAATAATTTTAACTTTTATAAAATTTGATCTAAGAGTCCGATTGTCTTCAAATTACTCACATCACAATATTTTTATTAACCCGATGTCTAGTGTAAATATGGAATATGTCCGTCTACTCCTTGTGGTACCTCCCCCACAAAGGATCACAATTTTAAATATACATGAAGCCCATAAAACGAGAAATTAACATCCGATTCTATTTAGACTATTTCACATATCTCATATAAAGTATAGGAAGTAGACGATATAGTCTAAATATGGAAATAGTCCGTCTGTGGAAATCACTCTAGCTTCCGAACGAAATGAAATAGATTGATAACATTTTACTCAAATGTATATTATGTCTGCAGGACTTTTGTTATTGAAAATGGGCCAAGTAGGTCCACGTCTTCGTACAGCCCCCATATAACGGTACCTCCGGATATTCGGTACTTTGATGATTTTAGTGACATTATTCACCGGAATTATCTTAAATTTGGTATTTGAAGTTCGCATCGGATGCTACAGCCTATGACAGAAAATTGTCCGTGCAGGTCCTCGTCTTCATATAGCCCCCATATGACGCCACCTCCCGATATTTGGTATTTTGACGATTTTAGCACCTTATGCACTCGAATCGTTTCAAATTTGGTATTTAAAGTTCGTAATGGATACTAAAGCCTAAGACAGAAAATTGTCAGTATAGGTCCACGTTTTGGTATACCCCCAAATATTATTCGGTATACCCCCTTATATTCGGCGTTTTGATGATTTTAGCTACATAATTCACCGATTTTTTTTTTCAAGTTTTGCATTTTAATATTGTAATGGCTTAGTCGTATAGCCCTTAATATAACAGCTACATTCGGTATTGTTAAGATTTTAACAGAATTTTAAAGGGATTTTATTTTTTTGGAAATTGCCAAAATCGTTTCAAATGGCGGAGGGCCCGGCCGAACTTACAGCTTTTTTACTTGTCTTTTTTTTAATGTTCGAGAGAGCAGATGTTAAAGAAAAACTCACCAATAATTTGGCCAGCTCTGGGATATAGCGACATGTGTGCACTCTCTCTCTCTCTCTCGCTCTCGTTTACATTTAAGTCCCCCTCCGAACTGGCTCACCAACGATTGGTGAGTTGTTTGTTTCACTTTTATCTCTTGCCCTCTCGCCTTGTTGTTCTTCCTTGACAGATATGCATGGTAGAATAATATAGGTAGATGCAAAACGCTTGCGAACATTAATATGTCACAACTTTTTACCGATTTCTCAAAAATGAGTACATTTTTATGTGTTATGTAAGATATGAATTTTTAAGCAATTTTTACAAGTTTTAATAATTTTTCATTCAAAATTTTCAATTCCAAAATTGGTTTGACAGTTCAATGTGCCAGCAGCTGCGTCGATGTGAATACCGGTATTCTACTACCTTATACTAAGTTCTATGTTCCTTTAATTTCCATATCGAAGAAAAACAAAAAATTTTGACCTATCTGATCCATAGTTTATAGATTATCTTAAAGAGTCTGAAGTAAGGCTGTTAAGGCGACCTAAATGGAAAAGGGCAATTTTGAATTTGGTACAGACTTTTGTACAGATACGCACCCGTAAAACGCAAAAGTTCACTTGATAAAATACAAAATATCTCTTGCAATTGGGGTAAGGGGTTTCAATCACAGCGCTGATTCAATCATCTAGAACACAACTCCGCTGAAATTTAAATGTACAAACAAAAAATTTCAAATTGCTTCCTACTGTTTTGAAAAATTTAAAAAAAAACCAAACTAATTCACGCCAACTTCAAAATTCCCAAACAACTTAGAACCCCCCAACACGCGTTTAATCAAGAGCTGTCAACGCGTCACTTGCTTTGATTTTGGCTTCAATCAAATAATTATATAACAGACAACAAAAGATTTTTATCAAGCCTTTCACACTGATACGTTGAGATCATCATCATCATTATGGTTCTTCCAATTCACTTGTTTTTGTTGAAATGGCAAATCGCTTATAATTCTCAATAAATCAATAATAAAACTCGAGTGGCTATTTTTTCTTCTTCTTCTCTTTTTTTTTTGGAATTCATTCAAAAACTTCTTTTTTGTTTTGTGTGTGAGCTAGACAATTTAATAATATTTTTTGTTTGTTTACCGAAATAACGTCAATAATTTGTTTGTTAGCTTCTTGAGGCGAAAAACAAGAACCTAAACTAAAATATTGTGCAATAATTTATGCGGGGGTTTTATTTTGCTATACTTCACCTCTATTGGAATAAAAAAAAAACAATTCCAATATAATCATTTTTTTTTAAAACAATGCGCCGAATTGTCTGAATATTGTTAAATTTGTCACGTACTTTGAGTTGACAAAAAAATTTTAATTCATTTTTAACGTTAGCTGGACTATTCACTATACGAATTTGGCTCTTTTTGCCGCACTCGTCTGATTGCAATGAACAACTATATTGGAACGTCCCCCGAATGTTTGTCGGCTATGTCATTTACATTTCTATTCCGAAGAGGTACCGTAATCCGTGTCACCTTAAATCAGTCATGGGTATTTATTTCTGTAAAACAAATAAATACCTTATGGAAATAATAATCGTGTTGTTAACCCATTGTGGAGTGTAAAATTACATTTATGAAGGTCTGTCAAATTGGTCACATAGTTTTTTTAATATTCTTCTTATTATTTTTCAAAATATTCTCTATGGACCATTGTTTTGGGATATTAAAGAATATTCTTAACGACCTATAAGTGCCAGAAAAGTGGATTTATAAGAAATATTTTCAAAGGATTTTAAATGCAAAGAGAAAAACGAAAGATTTAAATATTTTTAACAGATGGAGGTACATAAGAAGATAGCTTTTCTGTCATAAGTAATAGCATGGTATAATAAGGAGGTAGAACAGCTTCGTAAAACTACAGAAATACAGCTTTGAGACTAAGCCCGCTTCGTGTCAGAATTATTCAAAATTATATCCAACAAGTTGTTTTCATTTATTTGATATTTCTTGTTAATTTCTAAAATGAGTCAAATAACACCAAAGATGAATGAAATTCTGGATATTCTCTCAAAAATATGATCCTAAGTGTTCAATCTTTCAATTACATGACAAATCTGGTTAATATTATTGATACGCTCCCCGCAATTTGATTTTCTTCCAATCATTGATTTTAAAAATATTTTGTTTTCATTCTTCAAAACAACAAATACATACACAAAATTGGCAGAAGTAGATAAAAATTGTTATCAGCTGGGAGCTATACGTTACCTTTTTATTGTACCATGAGTAATAGGCTGATCTTTTTCATAAAAAAGCAAATCAGCTGGGTTGACTTGTTCAATTTCTGTTCAGTTCCACTAATACTTAGAAATTCGTCTTTCAAAAAGTACTGTCAAACATTAAAACAAGTAAAAAAAGCTGAAAGTTTGGAAAGAATTTTTTAATTTTCAAAAAAAAAAAAATCCTTAAAATTCGTTAAAATCTTAAAAATACCGAATGTAGCCTTTATATTAGGGTCTATACGACGACGTGGACCTGCATAGGCAACTTTTGTCATAAGCCATCACAACATTCAAATGCAAAACTTGACAAAAAACATCGGTGAATAGTGTAGTTCAAAACATGATCAAAATACCGAATTTAGGCACAGAGAATTTTCTGGCTTAGGCCGATGAATAATCTCGCTAAAGTCAACAAAATACCGAATATCGAGGGATGCCGTTATATGCGAAGGCGTGGGCCCGCACGGACAATTTTCTGTCATAGGCTGTAGAATCCATTACGAACTTCAAATACCAAATTTCAAACAATTCCGGTGAATAATGTCGCTAAAATCATTAAAATACCGAATATCGGGAGGTACCGTTATATGGGGGCTATACGAAGACGTGGACCTGCACAGACAATTTTCTGTCTTAGGTTGTAGTATCCATTACGAACTTCAAATACCAAATTTTAAACAGTTCCGGTGAATAATGTCGCTAAAATCATTAAAATACCGAATATCGGGAGGTACCATTTAGACGGGCTATAATAAAACATGGACCTGCATGGTCCATTTTCAATACCAAAAGTCCTGCAGATACAATATACATCGATAATACATTATCGATCTACTTTAATTTGTTCGGAAGCTGGAGTGATTTCCACAGACGGATAGACGGATGGACATCGCAAGCCCACATAGAATTTTATGCTGATCAAGAATACAGGGTGAGATAAAAAACTGCAACAAAGTCAAATTCCATAATTTTTAATTTTTTTTATTTTTTTGAATGAATTCAAAAAATGTCGGATGTAGCATCAAATTTTAGTTTAAGTTCAGATTTGTTCGAATTGGTCACCTTTGGCACGAATTATGACCTTCAAACGGCCAATGAAACCGTCACACACTGCCCGAGTGTTGCTCTGCGATATTTTGGACCATTCCCAGGGAAGCGCTTGCTTCAGGTGATCGACACTTTAGTATTTTTAGTACCAACCTTGCTTTTCAAAATACATCAGAAACAATAGTCCAACGGATTGGAATCCCGAGATTTTGTTGGCCAAGGACTGCGGCCAAAATGTTTGCGGGCCCAAGGCTTTAATACACCCCTTCAGAATATTTTCAATTATTCCGATGCCACGGTCGTTTAATACGAGCGGAGAGCGACCATCGGCTGTTATGGCGGCCGGCATCATCACCATGGCCGGCGCCTGAGTTCTGGTGGCTAACTGAAGGTTCATATTTTCAGCTGACCTCTTTGGCAAGTAAACACGATAATTTTGTTTGTTTACAAACTGCCGGACAACGAATGTTTTCTCATCGGAGAATACCAAATTCGGCAGTTTATCACTTTCGGCCAAGCGAAGCAACTCTTTAGCTCTTTTGAGTCTATTTTCTTTCGTTGTGGTGTAAGTTCTTGCACTTTTTGGAATTTCAATGGCTTAACCCCGAGCTCATGTTTCAATATTTGGCGAATGGAATATTGCGATATGTTCAGCTCATGAGCCATTTTTCGGCCACTGCGACGCGGTTTTCGATAAAGTTGCTTCTTTACTGTTCGAACCATTTCTACTGATGTTGCTGTTTTCTTCCGTCCACTTCCTTGAAATCGAGCGAAGTTACGATATATAAAAGATTTATTCACATTTAAATGCTGGAGAGCTCTAACGATAGCCACTTGTGGTTTTCCAGCCAAAAATAAAGAAATCAAACTATCACGCTTGAATTCCATCACGAATAATTTTTTTCTGGAAAATTCTCACCAAAATGCCTTTTTTCGCATGTATACAATATAATGAACTGTTACTGGAATAATTTTAACAGCTGTCGGACGTGTGGCTTACAAATGACAGCAGTCTGAAGTTGGTTGCAGTTTTTTCATCTCACCCTGTATTTATATTTTTTTTTTCACACAAATAATATATTTAATATCTATCTTTAATATCATTTTTATGGCAGCCAATGATGATGCATTTCCTCTGACTTAATGTTTATTGCCATTTGCTATTGTGAATGCATTATCAATGATGGTTCATCAACTTCGGCTACTGCTTTTAATAATGTCTTATACGCTCGTCATTTCTTCAATTTGCGTGACTGACTACCAGCATTAATTGCAAACAGAGCGATTTATTGCCAAAGCACTCTAGACATTCATAGCTACTTTGAAGATAAGTTAAGATTCTCCAGCCATTTATCACTGAAAGAAGAATTTTCAAAAAAGAACAAGAAAAACGCGGGAGGGTAATAAATAAAATAAGGAATGTCAGAACGTGGTTATGATCAAGACACATAAAACATGTTATCAGATGAATGAACGAATTACTTACTAGCTGATGAGTAAATATTTTTCTACAAAAGAATGTAGAAAGAGAGAGAGAAAAAAACTCCCCATCTCATCAGCATAGGTAACTTAACCATCAAGTTATGTAGATAAGTTCAACATTGATGTTTTGGATTTTTTCTGGAAAAAGATGAAACAGGTTCTTGTTTTGGAAAATACAACAGCAATAAAAATATGTGGCTTGCCTAATTAAGTGTTAATAAATGCGTTGTTTAGGAAAATATTAATGACACGATCTTATCGGTAGATTAATTCATCATTTCGCCATGCAAAACCATTTTACGTTGCCATTTTTCAATGAAAATTATTTTCTTAGAAATTCCATTGATGTTGGAGGTATAAGTAGTATGGAAGATGGTGATGAAGTCACCCGACTTGGGCTGTCATGATTATTTTGATTTACGTCAATCCATTTTTTATTACAGCCATATATGTTGATGACCATATAAAAGTCATCAATGAATTTGAATAATTTCACATGCTGTCATTCAATACGTCAATATTTTTGTGATTGCTTTTTTCCGAAGGAGCGCCTTTAAAAAATTACACTAGGCGCCAAATTTTATTATTTATACTCGGGTAAACAAAGCTTTTTAATCTTTATTGCCTTTTTCGCAAATGTTTACAAACAAAGTAGTATATTATATCATAAAACACAAATATTGAAAAAAGTCAAAATACTTTGACACATGCATGTACAAATACTTCCTGTGGAAACTGTGACAAAATCCTAAAAAATACCAAATATCATGAGCATTTGTTTACATTTTTGTATTTTCAGTTACAATACGTATTTTGACAGTTAATGGCAATAAATAGATGCTCCCATGGTAGAAAAATACAGGTAAATGCATCAACGCTTGGGAACATTGATATGTCAAAATATTTTAAATGTCTTTTCAAATATAATTAGATTTTTATATGTTTTCTCATACGACGTCATTCGGAGGTTATTATAATACGCGTTTTTCAACAATTTTTACAAATTGAAATAATTTTTCATTCAACATTTCCAATTCCAAAATTGGTTTGACAGTTTATTGTCCCAGCAGCTGAGTATATTATTCTACCATGGATGCTCCCTTTGAAACAGCTGATCATTCGATTAGTTGTCAAAATATTTATTGTGATTGAAATAACTATGTGGTATAGGTAAAGGAAAAAGAAACACACAGTTGATCTGATTGATTGATCTCATTATGTTGTTTACAAGCGTACAAAAGCATTTTGGTGACAATTATCCAGACAGAAATTGTGATGGAACTCAAGCCTGATAGTATGATTTCTTTATATTTGACTGGAAAACCACAAGTGGCTATCGTTAGAGCACTTCAGCATTTAAATGCGAATAAATCTTCTGTGTCTCGTAGCATCGCTCGTTACCGTGACACTGGTAGCGTAGCCCGACGTCAAGGAAGAGGACGGGAGAAGCAACAGCAACAACAGCTGAAATCGTTCGAAAAGCGACTTAATCGAAACTCGCGTCGCAGTGGCCGAAAAATGGATCGTGAGCTGAACATATGGCAAAAATGAGCCACTGAAATTTCAAAAATGCAAGAACTTACACCGCAACAGAAAGAAAATAGACTCAAAAGAACTAAAGAGTGGCCGAAAGTTGTGAACTGCCGAGTTTGGTTTTCTCCGATGAGAAAATATTCGTTGTTCAGCAGTTTGTAAACAAAACAAAATGATCGTGTTTACTTGCCAAAGAGCTCAGCTGAAAATGTGCACCTTCGGTTGGCCACCAGAACTCAAGCGCCAGCCATGGTGATGGAGTGGGGCGCCATAACGACCGATGGTTGCTCTTCGCTCGTATTAACCGACCGTGGCATCAGATAAATGCCGAATATTATCGCGAAAATACTCTGGAGGGTGTATTAAGGTCTTGGGTCCGCAAACATTTTAGCCGCAGACCAGGGACATTCCAACAGCACCATCGCACTCAGCACGCGCCACCCAAGAATGGTTACAAAATGAGGTTTCCAGCGCACAAAGGCCATCAAAATCTCCGGATACCAATCCATTGGACTATTGTGTCTGGAGTATTTTGGAAAGCAAGCGATCACCTCAAGCATGCGCTTTGCCGGGAATGGGCCAAAATAACGCAGAGCACATTCGGGCAGCATGTGAAGGCCATAATTTGTGCCAAAGGTGACCAATTCGAACAAATCTAAACTTATTCTAAAATTTGATGCTATTTCCGATATTTTTGGCTTTCATTCAATAAAATTTAAAATTTTTGCAACAACAAAAAATGTAAAAATTATGGCGTTTGACTTTGTTACAGTTTTTTATCTCACCCTGTATGGATGAGGGTATAAAAAATAAAAATCATGCTACGTGATTCCGAGGTTCTTATATTATGTAGTTTTGAAGAATTTTAACAAATTTCAAATTTTCAATTTTAAACGTTGAATTCTGAAATTGGTTTGACTGTTTATTGTATCAACACCTATGTCGATGCGGTTATCTGTATTAATGGCATTTATTTTCATATGGTTTATACATCAATCACAATATGTTTTCATAATCAAACTCATTGCAATTGGCCAATTATCACTGCAAAGGGCTCTATGTAAACATAGTCTAATACATTTCATCCCATTGTGCTATGAAAATGAAGTGATCGCTTTTGGTCATCTTGAATTTTCTCACCAACCACACACACATGGATACCACACACAGACACACATTCAGCTGTGACACATTTTCTGTGAAAAAAGAGTTACTTTTTTATTTTTGAAATTTCAGCTAATATATCAGTTATTTAAGAAATGTAATCAATTGAGCGATTCGTTGTCGCTGGCGTTGTTGTCTGTCGCCAGACGACACACCAATTATGGGGGGAAACCAGTTCAACCCCTCCAAAATGAAAAAAAAAAACAAAATAAAAGCCTGAAAACTGAATATGTTAGTCAATAATTTACGTAAGTCCCATCACCCAGCCAAGTGGTTGGGAGGGATGAAAGGAAGCCGCTGCTATTGTTGTCATTGGAAATTGTATTGTCCATCCATCCATTCGTCCGTCCGTCTGGCTGTCGTCGAGATGGTGTGTGGCGTCAACATTTAACATTGGGTCAGTAACGCAGATTTGTCTTTTTTTTGCCAAATAAACGCTTTCGCTGTATTGCGACGGGCCATATATGGCGGCAATTTGTTTTTATATATATATATTTTTTCTTTATGTAAATTTACTCTCATGTGTTTTTATTTTTCTTTATTAATTTCTTTCTTTCGTTTTTTGATTCGCATGTAATTATCAAGTTGTTTCTGATGTTGTTGCTGTCGTCGTTGGTCTTTTCGAAATGTTTTTATTTTTTTATGTTATTGTGTTTTCGCTTAATGATATTTTGATTATGTGACTATAAATACGGCGATTTTCTTTAGTTTTTTTTTTTTTTTTGCTTTTGATATTCATCCGGCATGTATTGGGCTAAGTCGGCAGCAGCAGCAACAACAATAGCAACAGGTTATTGACCGCACCACAACCACCATCATCTTCAGATTGGAATTTGTTGTAGTCTCTTCTTCAATGTTGATATGGTGAAAGAGGGGATTTTAGAGGAGGATTTAGATGAGTTTTTGGTAGACCTTTCTATGGGTCTGGCCGGTTAGGCAAGACCAACATGACACTCCTTTTTTTAGTTTTTTCAATGCAAAATATAAGGGAGGTGATGGAACTCTTTAAGATTTTAGTTGAATTTAATAAAAAAAACCAGTAAGGAAAGCTCAATAGTCGGGCGGGGCCGACTATATGATACCCTACACCACTATGCATATTTAGTAGAGCTCTCGTAAAAAGGTTAATACAGGGCATTCAGAGCTGTATGAGATATTTGGTACAAAATCAAAATCTATCTAATTCTATCGTGCATTTTACGAACTATAGCTATCTCTGGACCGGGTTTCTCCAAATTTGACGTATTAGCTTGTAGACTGAATTCTGTCTTATGTACAAAAACACGAAATCGGATGAAGATATATATGGGAGGCATATCCAAATCGGAACAGATTTTAATAAAATTAAAATCAACTATTTTTGGGCTTTATCTGATATCTGGTACCAAATATCATTCCTGTGGAGTGCATATTACGAATGTGAGGGACTTAAAGACCAAATCGGATGAAAGATATATATGGGAGCTATAGCTATATCTGAACCAATTTTTACTAAAATTGGTGTACTTGCTTCTAAGCTGGTTTCGGTCGGATTTGCCAAAATTGATGCTATTACGATGCTATTCGGGTCAATCACCCGAAATCGGATGAAGATATATATGGGAGCTATATCCAAATCTGATCCGATTTCGATAAAATTTAAAACAGCTATTCCTGGTCTCCATCTAATACCTGGTACCAAATATCACGGTTGTGGAGTGAATATTACGAATGTAAGGGACTAAAACACTAAATCGGATGAAACATATATATGGTTGCTATATCTATATCTGAACCGATTTTCACTAAATTTGATATACTTGCTTCTAGGCTGAATTTGGTCCGATGTACTAAAATTCAGTCCATTTGGACTTATATCGGTCATTTGGTGCACAATTAACCCGAAATCGGATGAAGATATGTATGGGAGCTATATCCAAATCTGAACCGATTTCGATAAAATTACAAACAGCTATTTCTGTGCTCCATCTAATACCTGGTACCAAATATCACAGTTGTGGAGTGAATAGTAGGAATGTGAGGGACTTAAAGATGAAATCGGATGAAAGATATATGGGAGCTATAGCTATATCTGAACCGATTTTCACTAAATTTGATATACTTGCTTCTAGGCTGAATTTGGTCCGATGTACTAAAATTTAGTCCATTTGGACTTATATCGGTCATTTGGTGCACAATTAACCCGAAATCGGATGAAGATATATATGGGAGCTATATCCAAATCTGAACCGATTTCGATAAAATTACAAACTGCTATTTCTGGGCTGTATCTTATATCTGGTACCAAATATCATTCTTGTGGAGTGCATGTTACGAATGTGAGAGGCTTAAACACCAAATCGGATAGAACATATATATGGGAGCTATAACTGTTTCTGAACCGATTTTCTCCAAATTTGTTGTATTTGCTTTAAGGCTAATCTCGGTCACATGTGCCAAAATTCGGGCCATTTGGGCTAATATTGGCCATTTGGTGGTCAATTAACCCGAAATCGGATGAAGATATATATGGGAGCTATATCCAAATCTGAACCGATTTCGATAAAATTTAAAACAGCTATTTCTGTGCTCCATTTAATACCTGGTACCAAATATCACGGTTGTGGAGTGCATAGTAGGAATGTGAGGGACTTCAAGATAAAATCGGATGAAAGATATATATGGGAGCTATAGCTATATCTGAACCGATTTTCTCCAAATTTGATATACTTGCTTCTAGGCCGAACTCGGTTGGGTGTGCCAAAATTCAGGTAATTTGGACTGATAGTGGACATTTGGTGCACATTTAACCCGAAATCGGATGAAGATATATATGGGAGCTATATCTAAATTTGATCCGATTCTCACCAATTTCAATAGGGTTCGTCCTTGGGCCAAAAAAATATTGTTTGGAAAATTTCATCTCAATCGGATAATAAATGCGACCTGCATTTTGTTCACAAGAATACATGGACAGACGGACGGACGGACAGACGGACTGACATGCATAAATCGACTCAGAAAGTGATTCTATGAAGGTTCTCAAAAGTAACTATGGGTCTATCTCGTTTCCTTCTCCATGTTACAAACAAATGCACAAAGACATAATACCCTTACCACTATGTGGTGTAGGGTATAAAAAAAAAAAAAAATACAGAAATACTTCACAAAAACCGGATCCGTTATATCAACAAAATATTGACCTAAATTTAAAAAATCCTTGCGGGCGCTTTTAAAGCCACCAATCTCTTTTACTCTCGTTTTTATTTTAAAGATTTATTAAAGTAATAATTTTAAAAAAGAATTAAAATCTCCTTAGGCTTTTCACTGAATATCGAAGAAACGTAAAATATTTGACATTTGGTCTGAGAACCAAAAGTCCTCTCATGATAGGTTTACATTAGAATTTTTTGCAGCGTTTACAACCCCCTTTAAGCGAATTTTTTTTTGACATATATTCAATAGTATTATGAGGGTTTATTAAATCTGATAAACTGTAAACGACGTACAGGGTGAGATAAAAAAACTGCAATAAAGTCAAAAGCCATAATTTTTAATTTTTTTTTAATTTCATTGAATGAAAGCAAAAAAATTTCAGAAAAAACATCAAATTTTAGAATAAGTTTAGATTTGTTCGAATATTGCTCTGCGGTATTTTGGCCCATTCCCGGCGAAGCGCTTGCTTGAGGTGATCGACACTTTGGTATTTTTTAATGCCAACCTTTCTTTTCAAAATACTCTAGACAGAATACTCCAAAGGTTTAGTATCCAGAGATTTTGGTGGCCATTGTGGAACCTCATTTTGTAACCATTTTTGGGTGGCGCGTGCTGAGTACGATGGTTCTGAGTCCAGATGGAATGTCCAAGGTCTGCGGCCAAAATGTTTGTGGGCCCAAGTCTTTAATACTCCCTCCAGAATATTTTCGGCATTTATTCTGATGCCACGGTCGATTAATACGAGCGGAGAGCTACCATCGGCTGTTATGGCGGCCCACAGCATCATCATGGCCGGCGGTTGAGTTCTGTTGGTCAACTGAAGTTGCATATTTTCAGCCTTTGGCAAGTAAACACGATTATTCTGTTTGTTTATAAACTGCTGTACAACGAATGTTTTCTCATCGGAAAAAACCAGTATCACGGTAACGAGCGGTGGTACGGGACACAAAAGATTTATTCACATTTAAATGCTGGAGTGCTCTAACGATATCCACTTGTGGTTTTCCAACCAAATATAAAGAAATCACACTTTCACGCGTGAATGCCATCACGAATTCTCACCAAAATGCTTTTGTACGCTTGTACACAATAAAATTTTAACAGCTGTCGGACGAGTGGCTTTGAAATGACAGCAGTCTGAAAGTGGTTGCAGTTTTTTCATCTTTCATTTTTTTGTCAGCGTTCTTATTTCGGAAAATAACTCGCCACACATTCCAATCCTTTCCCTACGTGTTTTGACATTTTATGATTATTTTTCTAATATAGTAAATATTTTCTCCACTCCAATACTAATTGAAAAAATAATCAAAAATTTCAAAACCCATGCGGATATGTTTCAAATATTTTAATAGATAAACGAATGTTTATATTTATCTTCCATTAGAAATTACAGCGTTGGCAAATGCCTTATCCGCAAGATTAGGAAAATGTTGTTATTGTCCGCAGCAATTTGCAATAGTTAACGGAAGTAGTGGTGGGTAATGCTGCAATGCTGCTGTGGTTTGAAATGCTCCAAGACATGTGTGCGGCACAGTGGATAGAAAATAAACAAAAACAAGTAAAAAAAGTAAAAAACTTAATACCCTCCACCATTTGGAGTGAATTTGGTAATTTTCAAAGAAATTTGTTAAAATCTTAAAAATACGAATATAGCATTTATATTGGGGTCTATAAGATGACGTCAACCTGCATAGGCAACTTTGGTCACAAGCCATTACAATGTTCAAAAGCGAAACTTGAAAAAAATTCGGTGAGTAATGTAGCTAAAATCAGTATAATACCGAGTATAGGGAGGTACCATTATATGGGGGTTGTTTGAAAACGTGGACCTGCACAGACAATTTTCTGTCATAGGCTGTAGTACCCATTACGAACTTCAAATACTAAATTTGAAACAATTCCGGTGAATAATGTCGCTAAAATCATCAAAGTACCGAATATAGGGAGGTACCGTAATATGGGCGCTATATGAAGACGAGCACAGACAATTTTCTGTCATAGGCTGTAACATCCGTTACAAACTTTAAATACCAAATTTGAAACAATTCCATTGAATAATGTCGCTAAAATAATCAAAATACCGAATATAGGAATGTACCGATATAAAGGGACTATATGAAGACGTGCACAGACAATTTTCTGTCATAGGCTGTAGTACCCATTACGAACTTTGAAACATTTCCGGTGAAAAATATCGCTAAAATCATCAACCTACCGAAAATAGGGAGGCACCATTATATGAGGGCGATGCCAAAACGTGGACCTACATGGTCGATTTTCAATACCAAAAGTCCTGCAGACATAATATACGTTTGAGTAAAATTTCATCAATCTACTTCAATTCGTTCGGAAGCTAGAGTGATTTCCACAGACGGACGGACATTGCTAAATCGACATAGAATTTTATGCTGATCAAGAATATATATACTTTGTGGGGTCTAAAATGTATATTTCCAGGTGTTACAAATTTAATATACCCTCCATGCTATGGTGGAGGGTATAAAAATTATCCAGGATAAATAAATTATACAAACATATGTGGATAGATAAACTATCCACGTTTGTTGGTAAACAACCTATCCACTTTGGTAGATAAAAAATTATCCACGTTTGTGGATAAATAAATAATACACCATGGCAGAAGAATACAGGTAGATGCATCAACGCTTGGGAGCATTGATATGTCAAAAAATTTTAAATGTTTTTTTTTTTTTAATATAAGCAGATTTTTATATGTTTTCTTATAGTACGTCATTCGGAGGCTATTATAATTCGCGTTTTCAACAATTTTAACAAATTAAAATAATTTTTCATTCAACATTTTCGATTCCAAAATAGGTTTGACAGTTCATTGTCCCAGCAGCTGTGTCGACGGGTCTACCTATATTCTTCTACCATGTAATACACATTTGTGGATAAATAAGCTGTGGGTAAATAAATTGTCCGCCTTTTTGCCCACTGTGTCTTTATCTGGAACTCAAAAAAGGAAATTGAACAATTTGCTCTGTATTGTTCGACGGCAAAAGCCAGCCAGGCAATGAAAACGGATAGCAGTTTGTACTTTTAACAAACTGTAACAAATAAATCTGCACTTCATTTAATTTCTATTGTTGTTGTTGCGTCTTCAGATAAAAACTAGCTGAAACGATGAGGAAAATACAAAAATTCAACATCCATCCCGCTCAAAAAAAAAAAAAAAAAAAAAAAAACAAACTCCAAAAACGTGTAAAGTGCAATTCGTAATTCGCTTGAGGATAGATGGGTGGATGAATGAACGAACGAACGAACAATAGAAAACTATAAAATGCAACCGAGCGTATCAACAAAACAAGTGAATATTTAGTGCAGAATTGTTACTGTTGCTGTTATTTTTGTAAATGAAACAAATATCGTTTCATCAAAAAAAAAGGGAATTCAAAAGGAGAAACAAATATTAATAACCAGAATCTTTCATCATTGACTAATTCGAATAGAAATGCTTTCAATTTGACAGAGGAGAAATAATTTGTATAAAATATTGAAATAATAACCTTTCAAAAAATAAAACGCATTTTCTCCAATACATCGTAAATCATTCGAAATTCAAAGTGGTTTTGAAAATGTGCTTAGAAAGTAGATCATTAATAAAAATGAAGTAAAACAATAACAATTAGAAAAGGCTGTCACATTTGGTTTTACCCAACAATGATAAATTGCCGAATTGTTTACATTTACAAGTAACAAAAAAAAAAAATAAAACCGGCTATAATTATTTGCCTATATTAAAACAAAACAAAAATGTGTAATTAATTATTTCGTGTTTTTTTCGTGATTAGTTGATGATGTGAAGGGGGTTGTAAATCAGAATATATGAATATTAAAATATTTGAAAATTTTGAGATACTCATTACAGCTGGTACCACGAGGAAAGGAAGAAAAGGTAAACGAAAGTACGAGTTTTAATTTTTTATTTATATATATATATATATTTTTTTTTTATTTTTGAGAGAAAAATTGCAGATGACAAGTTACAGCAGACAAAATAAGGAAGGACCCAAAATTTGTATGTATCCAATACTAATGCCATCCATATTTGTCCCAAGATCTTGCAATATTATGTTAACTTATTATAAAACTTATAGAATCGTTGGTATTCAAAGAGGCGATATTTTCACCATATAAATATACCATTAATTAACAAGTAAAAAAGAAGCTAAATCCGGGCCGAACTTTTTATACCCTCCGTGGAACAAACTTAAAAGATTTCAAAAAAAATTTCGTTGAAAAATACCGCTCAAAAGAAACCCGTTATATGGGGAAACGAAGACGTTATCCTGCATAAGTAATTTGTGTCATAGGCTGTAGTAAGTGTTCCGAACTTTATGTACGAAATTTGAAACAACTCCGGTGAATAATGCCACAAAAAATCATGAAAATACCGACTATCAGGGTACCGTTATATGGGCACTATACTGAAACGTGGAACTATTTAGACAGTTATCTTCTAGGGGATAAAGTACTCACAAGGAACTCCTTGTGTGGATTTTCAGACAATTCCATTGAAAAATGTGGCTAAAATAATCAAATACCGAATATTGGGGGGTACCGTTATATGGGGGCTATACGATGTCTAGGCCTATACAGACAATTCTCTTTCAGGGGATAAAGTACTCACAGAGAACTCCTGGTGTGGATTTTGAGACAATTCCATTGAAAAATGTGGCTAAAATCATCCAAATACCGAATATCTGGAAGAATATCTGGAAGTACCGTTATATGGGGGATATACGATATCGTGGACCTATATAGACAATTCTCTTCCAGGGAGTAAAGTACCCACAAAGAACTTTTTGTGTAGAAATTCAGACAATTCCATTGAAATTGTGACTAAAATCATCAAAATACCGAATATCGGGAGGTACCGTTATATTAGGGATATACGATATCGTGGACCTATATATACAATTCTCTTTCAAGGGATAAAGTACTAACGGAGAACTCTTGGTGTGGATTTTGAGACAATTCCATTGACAAAAGTGGCTTAAATCATCAAAATACCGAATATCTGGAAGTACCGTTAAAAGGGGATATACGATATCGCGGACCTATATAGACAATTACTTTTTAGGGATTATAAAAGTTACTAAGTACCCCTTGTGTAGAATTTTATACAATTTCATTGAAAAATGTGGTTAAAATCATCAAAATACCCAATAGCGGGTGTACCGTTATATGGGGGGCTATACGATATCGTGGACCGGTATGGCCCATCTTCGAACTTAACTGTCTGCAGACAAAAGACTTATCTGTGCAAAATTTTAGCTTCCTATCTTTAATCGTTCTGACTTTAGCGTGATTACAGCAGAAGGACGGACGGACGGACGGACGGACGGACAGGGCAGAGTCCGCTGGTCAAGAATTATTATTTCGATGAGTTACAAACGGAACGAAGAACTATACCCTCCATACTATGTGGTGGATGGTATAAAAACCATAACATTTTTTTTTTACCCTCCACCATTCTATGGAGGGTATATAATCTTTGTCATTCCGTTTGTAATATTCATGATAGACCCAACAAAGTATACATATTCTTGATAAGCGTAAAATGCTAAGACGATTTATCGACAACCTATGACAAAAAATGTCGTATGCAGTTCCACGTCACGTATAGCCCTCAAATAACGGTACCTCCCGATATCCTGTATTTTGACTGCACCTCCCGATATCCTGTATTTTGATGATTTTAACGACATCATTTACCCGAATTGTTTCAAATTTTGTATTCGAAGTTTGTAATGGGTACTACAGCCTATGCCTAAAAATTGCGTATGCAGGACCACGTCTTCGTATAGCCCCCCATATAACGGTATCTCCTTTATTCTGTATTTTGATGATTTTAGCGATATTATTCGCCAGAATTGTTTCAAATTTCGTATTTGAAGATCTTAATGGGTACTACAGCCTACGAAGAAAAAGTACTTATGCAGCTCCGGGTCTTCGTATAGCCCCCGCATAAAGCTCATAATTTAAACAGTATTTTTCTAAATTTGTTGACATTTTTCAAGTTCTTCCAAAATTATTTTTTTACTTTTAAATTTAATTCCAAATTGAAAAAAACACACTTGTAATGTTTTTTTCACATTCGACATACAAAAACAGGCCCTTCGTTCGCAGTGTGTAAGAGGCTCATTGAAACAATTTATTCCCTCTGAAAACACAAATAAAAGCTTGTATTTCATCTTAATCTCTTACTACCTAGTAATTGAAGATTGTTAGCATCTTTTCGTCTATTAGCACCTCTATTATATTTAGACAATAATGTTTGTTATACTTTAACATTTGCCAATAATTGTAGAACCAGTGATTCTAATAACGTTAATTGGTAAAGTGAAAGTGGGTGAAACCATTGTATCGTTGTACAACGCAAACAGTTACTGGTTGACACATTCTTCGTTTTCTGCCGCCGTAAAGAATAAGGTGACCAGCTCTTCAAAAAAAAAAAAATTGGGTAAAAAGCGTGTATATACAAAAAGAACTTTAAATGACAATATAAGGCAAAATTTAATGGATCGGAATAATCCTTCCAGGGGGACTATTCCAAAAAGAGGATCGATATGACCCATTTTCTGTACCAGTGATACTGGATGTAATTCAAATATCTCTATCAAATTTGATATGGCTAGATATGGTATATTACAAAATCAATCGTCAAATCGTGTCTCATCGAAGTAACGGGTTTAGACCCTAGGTCTCTTTGGACCAAATCCGTTTCAGAACATTTGGAGTCGATCTAGCGATGACAGTCCGTCCGTCCATCCATCTGACTGGTGCGCCCGTTAACTCTCGAAGGGAGGTACAAACTTGGTACATCGTAATATTATTATGAAATTTAGATCAAGTTCGGAGATCGGTCAAATAAAGTCGAAATTTTCCAAAAAAAAAAGTTTACTCCACAGAAGAAGAAAGGATAATCCGATTTTGCTCCAACTTTGAAAATCTTAATATTTTTATCAATGGTAGATCAGGTGAAAAAATGGACAATATCGGTCCACTCCATCAAGTACCTCCCCCACAAATGCAAAAAATTTTGACTCTTTATCAATATTTAGATATAGCTCCCATATATATCTTCGTCCGATTTTGTGTACCAAACGTGTAAAATTGGACCGAATGGGATAGAATTTGGCACTAACGACCAATTTGAGTCTGGAAACAAATGTGTCAAATTAGGTGAAAATCGGTTCGGATATAGCTATAGCTGCCATATATATTTTTCATCCGATTTGTTATATTTGTTCGCCATAGCCGTAATATGCACGCGTCTTACACAGCTTACTAAAAACCCCATGGCAACATATATTTTTGGAGACCTTTTCCAACAATTTGCTACGAACTATTCAAATAAACCTTGACATTGATCATCGAATGGTTTTGAGAGTATTAATGGTACTACACACATGGCATCTTTTATGCAATGTTAAACAAACATTTTTCTAACAAATCTTCGCCAAAGACCAACAATTTCAATTAAAACTAATTATATATTTTTTTAGAAAAAAATCTTGTCAATTTGTCATCTGTGATTATTTTCTTATTTCCACTCAAACAAACCAGGCTAGTGTGTCGTTATGCGTACCAGCCATCATAATTCATAGACAAATATTGTCATCATTAAATAAAACAAATCATAAATATTTAAATTCAATAAAAGGAAAAAAAAACAAGAGATCTCGTCGATTTCTTGACCATCAGATTAGAATATCAGATCATTGAATTGAAACGAAAACTGGTCATTGCTGCTGCTGCTGCTGAGTTCAATAGAACAATCAAAAAGTATAGCTTGCAAATGACAAAATTGCCGAATTAATACCTTGAAGCTATAGTTTTTTTTTTGTTTTTTTGGTCGGGGGGTACTCTTCACAAAAAGGAGTACAATACAATACCGCGTTTTATGTCTAGTTTGCAGCTTATGTATGGAGTATAATTTTCTATACTTCTAGGATAGATACAGACAGACATATGTAGATATTAACAATACAAAAACAATAGAAATTATGAATGTGATGGACTACAATGTGCTGGCACAAACACGTTTTTTTATCGCCGAAAAAACGGTTCAAGTCGTTGTTGTGTTTCGATATGAATGACAAAAATGTATAAAAATAAACATAAATTATACGCTCAAAGAAAAATGCCAGTAAGCATATTTTGTATACTTTTACGGTAGACCAAAAACTCAGTAATTACGAATTCGATTTTGATGAGGAAACCGTTTTTTTTTTTTTTTTTGTAATATCCGACTATCGATCTTCAGCAATCGATAGTCGAGTCTCGTGTTGTTTCACAAGTTTCATATACATAATAACTTATTTACTAAGCATAAACAAATATTTAAGTCATCGTTCTAAGTTGCATCATTCAACGCTGGACCAAAAAGTCCACTGTGGGACTAATTCTGTTTTTCCAAAAATTTCGGGAAAAATCCATTATAAAAGAAGAGATAAAAAAAGACACGTGTATCGATGTCTTGAAAGTTTACATCTCGAGTTCCACTCTCTTCCACACAAAATTTGCGGATTAAGATTCCGCTGAATGCGGTATATAGTGCCTTCGGCAGTATTGTTGGGGAAAATACGAGAAATATTTTGGTAGAAAATTTTAGCCCTCTAGGGAGTCAGAAAAGAGGTCTTTTTAGTCCCTTTTTCTAAAATATGGTTAAAAACTTCTTTTAAACGGGATCGTAGCAAATCAAAATTCAACAAAATTATTTGTCATAAAATTTTACTGCAGATCCTTGAAGACGTCAAGAGTCCAAATCTTAATCTAAATAAAAAGAGCGAGATGAAAAAATTTCAACCAACTTCAGACTGTTGTCATTTCTAAGCCACTCGTTCGAAAGTTGTTAAAATTATTCCAGTGACAGCTCATTATATTGTAAACAAGCGTACAAAAGCATTTTGGTGAGAATTTTCCAGACAAAAAAGTTATTCGGGACTTCTTTGTATTTGGCTGGAAAACCAAAAGTGATTATCGTTAGGGCATTTAAATGTGAATAAAATTTTTGTGTCTTGACCATCGCTCGTTACAGTGATACTAGCGTAGTCCGACGTCAAGGAAGTGATGGGAAGAAAACAGAAACATCAGCAGAAATGGTTCGAAAAGTAAAGAAGCGACTTGATCGAAACCCGTGTCGCAGTGGCCGACAAATTACTCGTGAGCTGAACATATCGAAATATTCCATTCGGCAAATATTGGAAAATTAGCTCGGGGTAAAGGCATTACAATTCCAAAAAGTGCTAGAACTTATACCGCAACAGAAAGAAAATATACTCAAAAGAGCTAAAGAGTTGCTTCGCTTAGCCGAAAGTGGTGAACTGCCGAATTTGGTTTTCTCCGATGAGAAAACATTCGTTGTCCAGCAGTTTGTAAACAAACAAAATGATCGTATTTACTTGCCAAAGAGGTCAGCTGAAAATGTGCACCTTCGTTTGGCCACCAGAACTCAAGCGCCAGCCATGGTGATGGTGTGGGCCACCATAACAGCCGATCGTCGCTCTCCGCTCGTATTAATTGACCGTGGCATTAGAATAATTGCCGAATATTATCCCGAAAATATTCTGGAGGGTATATTAAAGTTTTAGGGACGCAAACATTTTGGCCGCAGACCTTGGACATTCCAACAGGACTCAGCACCATCGCACTCAGCACGCGCCACCCAAGAATGGTTACAAAATGAGGTTCCTCGATTCATTTCCAGCACATAATGGCCACCAAAATCTCCGGATACCAATCCGTTGGACTATTGTGTCTAGAGTATTTTGGAAAGCAAGTTTGGCAATAAAAAATACCAAAGTGTCGATCACTTCAAGCAAGCGCTTCACCGGGAATGGGCCAAAATACCGCAGAGCAACAAATCTAAACTTATTTTAGAATTTGATGCTATTTCCGACAGTTTTTTGTTATCTCATTCTGTATATGGATTTAGGTAAGATTTAGACTCTTGGCCTCTTCTGGGACTCTTAGGCGTATTTTAAGACAAATAATTTTGCAGAATATTTTTTTCCTGCTCCGATTCCGTTTAAAGAAATTTTCTACAAAATATTTTTCGTATTTTTGTCTGTTACATCGCCGAAGACACTTCATAACAAAAATGCACGAATTTCGGAAATTTCTTAAAGAGTGGAAGAGGGGGAATTTGTCCCCTTTATTTAATTTACTTAGCAATTTAAACTTTCAACAAGCGCATACGCGTATCTTCTTTTTATACCCTCCACCATGCATTGTATAGAAAATATATTAAGTTCGTCATTCCGTTTATAACTCATCGAAATAATAATTTCAGACCTTACAAAGTATTTATATATTTTTGATCAGCGTGAAATTCTAAGACGATTTAGCCCTGTCCGTCCGTCTGTTGTAATCATGCTAGAATCAAAATGAAGAAAGATAGGAAGCTAAAATGTTGCACCTATCTGTCTTTTGTCCGCAGGCAGGTCAAGTTCGAAGTCTACCGGTCTATATTCGGCTTTTTTATGATTTTAACCACATTCTACACAAGGTGCTCTCTGTGAGTACTTTACCCCCTGAAAGAGAATTGTCTATGTAGGTCCAGGATATCGTATAGCCTCCATATACCGGTACCTGCCAATATTCGGTATTTTGTTAATTTTAGCGACATTATTTCTCGGAGCTGTTTCAAATTTCGTATTTAGAGTTTGTAATGGGTACTACAGCCTATGACAAAAAACCCACGTCCTCGTATAGCCTCCATATAACGGTACCTGCCAATATTCTGTATTTTTTTTTTTTTTTTTGGTTTTAGCAAAATTATTCACCGGAGTTGTTTCAAATTTCGCATTTAGAGTTCGTACTAGGTACTACGGTCTATGACAGAAAAATGTCTATGCAGGTCCACGTCTTCGTATATCCCCCATATAACGGTACCTCCCAATATTCTGTATTTTGGCGTTTTTAGATACAATATTGACCAAAATTGTTTCAAATTTCGTATTTTGAATTCGTAATGAATACTACAGCCTATGGCAGAAAAATGTCTATGCAAGTCCACGATCTCGTATAGCCCCATTTATAGGTATCTCCCTATATTCGGTGTTTTGACGATTTTAGATACAATATTCACCGAATTTTCAAGTTTCGTGTTTGAATCTTGTAATGGCCTATGACTAATATTGCCCATGCTGGACCAGGTCATTGTATGGACCCCAATATAACAGCTATATATCGTTGCAAATTGTGGAGGGTATTCATAGTCCGGCCGCGCCGAATTTACTACTTTTTTACTTGTTTTTGATGGATTCTAAGATATGAAGCTGACGTTTTTGGGTAATACAAGCATTTCACCATTGTGGGGAAGTTAAATATGTGTTTACGCTACGTTGAATTTTAGGTAACGCTGTTATAGAAATTTCCATCTAATATTGAGCGAGATTTGAGGCACAGGATGTGGTAAAATATTCAGAAATTAACTAATATTATTTAGAATTCTTTTTTTTTTAATATTCATACGACATGAACAACGAGCACAGTCCCACAATAACTTAATGGTACCAGATCGAAACGCAGCATTATCTAAAGACAAGAATTGGACAAAAAAATTGATAATAGTTTTCAAAACTCAGTTTCTACATATGTATATACGTAGTGCTAATTCAAATGGTATTATGCCCTAATTTCACACTTCCATTATTAATGCTTTACATCTGAACAAAAAATGATAATTTTCAATGGCGTGAAAAGAACATGTTTCCATTAAATTATTTCATTTAATTTTCGTTAACGCTAATCTAATTCCAATTGTAGTTAATAATTTCATGGCCAACAAAGTTTTCCTTGGGCCCAAGAAGCGTAAGCCGCCCATTGAAGTGATCTACTTAGTTTACAATCTCCTCGGGTATCGATAAAGAAATCTCCAATCGCTTTTCAATGATGGTCTCTCTGGGCCAACAACAAAAACAACAAATCTTCAATTTTAATCGTCGAATAGTTTTAAATTAATAATTGAAATGTTCACAGCATTATAGTGCAAATTTTGACTGGATGATGATAACTCGATATAGTCCGGTGATTTACCTAGTTCTTAGTTTTTTTTTTTTACGTTTGTCTTGTTTTTTTTGAAGTCTCATTCATTTATCCGTCTATCGGCCTGTCTGTCTGTTTTTGTGTATTTTTCATTGAGTTTGTGTTTATTTTTCTAACAATTTATTGTATAGCATATATCGTTACTGCTGTTTTTGTTGTTTTTTTTTTATTAATTTAACGCATATTATTGCCGGCATTGTTATTGAATATTTAATAAAGGCCAATAAAAATCCAGTTACTTTTTATAACCGTGTTTTGTTTTTGTTAGTTATTAATAACAAACTTGTCTATGAATTTTCGCTGGAACACACAACCGCCCAACGACAAATGAAATGCATTGAAGAATTCCATGTGGCGAATAACTTATTTGCGGAATTTATTTTTTTAATTTTGAGAATATTTTTGATTTAAAAATTAAAAAAATGAATCTCAAATAGTCCTGAAGAGAATTTTTGCCAGAAACCATGATCAGATATGATAGGAGTGTTTCCGAAATATGACCAGAACAATTATTCTTGTAACTAACATCATTTGTTTAGGTCCATGCTGCTTATAAACTGTGGGCATAGAATACCATCAAGCGGTTCGATTTTCCCGTTCATACCCCTCAAGAAGAATTAGATCATTCATCTGGTTAGATAGTTATTAGGTTAGTTAGGTTAGGTTAGGCTGAAAAGAGGGGCGAAACAATCCGCGCATGCCCTGGTGGGCACACACTTAACCCAATATAGGACTGTTGTGCGCTCTAGACTAAAGGTTTTCCAAAGAAGACGGGCAGTTTACAGTCAGTTATATTTGAAATTCAGGTGCCTTAATGAAATTCCTTAACTGTTTTATATCATTAACCATGATCTGATTAAGGTCTGGCATGGAGTCGCTCCCTAAGAATTGGGATCTGATATTTGCAAACGCTGGGCATTGGCAGGGAAAATGTTTCAAAGTTTCGTCATCTTCCTCGTATGCCCTGAATACATATTCTATAATCTGCACATCATATCTTGTACAGATTAGCTTGTAGGCCCATGTGTCCCGTAATGGGGCACTAATCTACTTCTTATCTAGTAATAAAAGGTTCTTCGTTTTTTATCTCGTTGGGGTCGCCCCATAGGATTTTTTGTCTTTCTGTCTTTCTTTGTCTTTCTGTGTGGGCGTTTTTTGGGGCATGTCTTTAATACTAGACGTGACGCATTAAGCGATACTGTATTGTCTTAGTTTATTGTTTCTAATTCCTTTCCTCTTTATGGCGAGAGAGTTCGCTATTTCGTTACCTCTAACTCCCGCATGATCTGGTACTCATATAATTATGGTAGCCGATATTGTGTCTGGACCTCCAATTTAAGGATCGTATTGTGATCGGACAAGCAGAAAGAAGTTACGGTATTTGGTTCTTCAATAAAAAAAATCCCAGTCCCGCTCTTCTCCCTAGCACGTCTGTATAACAACAGCTTCCAGTCGGCATTTGTGGTAGGAATCCGTCAATTGTTTCAGATATCCGATCCGATACAAAGTTTTCTATTGATTCTGTTACCTGTAAAATTTTTTGATGGGATCTAACGTGGCTTTAACTTATCCACTCGTCCGTCGCCCTTTTTATTATTTTACATTTGCAAAGCAGAAAATGAAGCGAAGACCTGGTTGTGCTTTGGTCTTAAAAGTCCTTAAATAACCAAAACAAAAATACAGTGGATTTATGTTTGGTCTACGAAACAATACACCACCTTGCGTAGAGGTCAATAGATTGCGAACGAAATAAAACTCTACTTGTTTTGATTAAATTCTTCTTTGCTTGTTGGTCAGAACTAAAATAAGATCAAATACTTTCCCCATTTCCCCATCGGAGCAAAACGACACCCACATAATCGTAAGCAGCTCAGTCTGAGCAAAATTCTAAACCCTGTCCATCGTCGCATTATAATTGTGTTTTTTTTTTTTAGAAAAAAAATCCACTCAAAGCTGCTTTATACCGGCGCCTATAAAACGCGTTTTACAGAGATCTGTCATTTATTTGAAGTATAATCAATGGAATTGGCAATTAATTTATGCGTTCGTTTGCTTTAAAAATGCTTTTAGACTGAATCTTGAATTCTAAGTTAATCAATAATAATTTATGTACAAGAACTTTTTGCTATTATTGGATTAGCTGGTGGCGCCCAACATTAATAATGATGTATATATGTTTTAGCATTGGAAGACTGCTAGTCCCTTCATTTAAGTGGCTTTGACTGAACACATCGATGTCTGAGCGTGGATCATAACCTTTATACATCAGCTTAGATACCGCCCATAACCATTTTACTTCGTCAAGGAATATTTTTAACCCCTGTAGCCCTAAGGTTAAGGCGATATTAAAGGAATAAAACAAATTGCCATTAACTTACCTTTTCATTTCGTGTTAAAAATTCCCAAATGGGTATCGATGAGGCTTGGGCCGACATTTGCCTAAAGGAACTGTGGCCGGCCACAGTTAGGAATAGGCAAAGTGCCAAAGAAACTTTCGCTGCGTTTAACTTTATAGCCATGGTGATGTTGATGGTGATGAATAAACTATAGTTTATGTTGCTGGTTTATTGGTGTTGTGGTTGTTGTTTTTGTTGTTGTTGTTGTATTACTTGAACTTTGTTATCGTAGGTTGTTGTGAGATTTTTTATCTTTCAAATATGGGGCCAAAGTTGGATGTAGGCAAAAAGACACACTCACACACAAATACACCAAACAATTTTTAAACAATAATAATCTATTGTATAATGAAATAACAAAACAAAAGATGTTTTTGTGTTTTTATTTTTTTTTTTTTTTTTTGCTTAAATATGGAGTCAAGCTGAAAACTTTCTTTTTTGTATTTCTTTTCAACGCCTTTGTTGTCACTCGATGAACTGACCAACGAACAGCGAGCGATTGATGGAAACCGAAAAAAATTAAATTCAATTGACTGATGAAATCGCCTGAAGTTGTATCTCAATTTTTGGATTGCTGCTATCGACAGCCCACTGACAGATTGAACTGACGACAAGTGATGTTTATGATTTCAAGTCAGGTAATATTCAAATTAAATGAACTGAAAAAAACGTTCACTTCAGTTGTTATTGTTGTTATGCTTTTTCTTAAGATAATTCTGAGAGCAATTAAATGTTGTTTTATTTTAAATTTGTCAGCAACAATAGTTCCGTTTATTTATTGGAATTCATGTGCATCTATCGATTAGTTTGTTGGAAAAATATCAAAACACGCACTCGATGCAGATCAACACACGTTTGCTTGTAAATATTTTATTTTTGTAATTCTCTTGCAATTCAGTTCACTTTTTTGTTTGATTTTTTTTTTTCAAAATCTATTTATTTTTTATCACTCGCTCGGATATTTATTTGATTACTTTTGTTTTTTTTTTTTGCTTCTTGTGTAAATTCGAACGTCGTTATGTGAAGAAGACTCTGTCTGTTGTGAATCTTCTCGAGCTTCGAAACTTTTATTTATAGTCTCTCTCTTTGCAGTTCTCGCCAACAAATATTGGTCTCAATTACTCTCTCAATAATGGCTTAACATTGTAGTTGTTTTGCTTACACATTGGGCGCCGTGCCTGTTTTAAGCCGTTCATTGCATGATTTGCTTTTGTTTTGGTCTTTTTTATTGGGAGTGAGTTAAAGAGAGCCAATGAAGATGTCTCAATTTTCACTGATGACTTCGGCACAGGGTTGCCAAGATCGTAAAAATTAGTCGATTGGATAAGCATAAGAATTCTTTAGACTCCTGAAATGAAATACTGCGTTCGAGCAAATACAACACTTGAACATTATGAACGGGAAAATTAAATGAAAATAAACCAAAGACTGTATAACGGGACCAACGAAACTAAACAAATGGTCTCGAAACAGTCCAATATGACGTTCAGGGTGGTCAAACGTAAATCTAGGGAATGTTTTAGTGCAACAATAAAAAAGAAATAAATGGTGATTTTTTTAAGAGATACGAGAAAGTTAAAAAGCGCCTCAAATGGTCCATCTGCTTAGTCCATATTTGCCATGCTCTTACCAACATTTCGGCCGGTATCTCACAAATAAATACTTCAATTTTGTCTTTTACTTTGTCAATTGAAGCAGGCTTGTATATACAGACATAAGCTTTAACATATCACCATAAAAATAATTTTCCAGAAAAAAAGTTATTAGTGATGGAATTCAAGCGTGATAGTGTGATTTCTTTATATTTGGCTGGAAAACCACAAGTGGCTATCACTAGAGCACTCCAGCATTTAAATGTGAATAAATCTTTTAGGTCTCGTAACATCGCTCGTTACCGTAATAATGGTAGCGTAGCCCGCCGTTAAGCAAGTGAATGGAAGAAAACAGCAACAGAAATGGTTTGAAAAGTAAAGTAGCGACTTGATCGGAACCCGCTTGGCAGTGGCCGAAAAATGGCTCGTGAGCTGAACATATCGCAATATTCTATTCGCAAATATTGAAAAATGAGCTCGAGGTAAAGCCATTGAAATTCAAAAAAGTGCAAGAACTTACACCGCAACAGAATGAAAATAGACTCAAAAGAGCTAAAGAGTTGCTTTGCTTAGCCGAAAGTGGTGAACTGAAACTGAAATTTGTTTTCTCCAATGAGAAAACATTCGTTGTCCAGTAGTTTGTAAACAAACAAAATAATAGCGTTTACTTGCCGAATAGGTCAAGTAAACCTTCGGTTGGCTCAAGCGCCGGCCACGGTGATGGTGTGGGGCGCCATAACAGCCAATGGTCGCTCTGCGCTCCTATTATTCGGCCGTGGCATCAGAATAAATGCCGAATATTATCGCGAAAATATTCTGGAGGGTGTCTTGAAGCCTTGGGCCGCAAACATTTTGGCCGCAGACCTTGGACACTCCAACAGGGCTCAGCACCATCGCATTCAACACGTGCCACCCCAGAACAGTTACAAAATGAGGTTCCTCGCTTCATTTCCAGAATGGTCACCAAAATCTTCGGATACAAATCCCTTCAACTATTGTGTTTGGAGTATTTTGGAAAGCAAGGTTGGCACTAAAAATACCAAAGTGTCGATCACCTCAAGCAAGCGCTTCGCCGAGAATGGGCCAAAATATCGCAGAGCAACATTCGGGCAGCGTGTGAACAACATTTGAAGGCCATAATTCGTGCCAAAGGTGACCAATTCGAACAAATCTAGACTTATTCTAAAATTAGATGCTATTTCCAACATTTTTTGAATTCATTCAATAAAATTTAAAAAAATGTAAAAATTTTGGCGTTTGTCTTTGTTGCAGTTTATTGTTTATCTGTATGAACCTCACTTAGATAGTATTTTTACTTTGGTCTACCCAATGTAAAAAATTTCTCTATTACTCGAGGACCCCTACACCGGCTTCGAAATTTAAAGAACTCTTTTTTATGGCTATTTGTGACAAAACATATAATATTTATCTCCGTCAGGCGTTTTAAGATATTAGAGGCTTTGTTCTCTATCAAGAGCCTGTTTCCACGATCTGATTGTGTTGTTGTTCTTAAGACATGTAACATATGGTAACGAGGAAAGTGTTCCTTGTCACTCTCAAACCAGTTTTGCTATAGCTCTCATATATATTTTCGACCGATATCATATATTTGATGCATCGATCACATTTTTTATGTCAAATTTTACTGAAATTTGGAATGTGTGATGAAATTTGGTCTAAAATTTTATTTGTCAAATAATTTTGAAATCGTTTCAAATGTGTATATAGCTCCCATATATATTTTCGGCCGATTCATGTATTTGATGCACCAAACAAGCTGTGTATCCCCAATTTCGATGAAATTTGAAATGTGTAAGGGAATTCAGAACAAATATAAATTTGCTAAATTGTATTGAAATGGGTTCAGATTTGGAAATAGCTCCTATATATATTTTCGGCCGATTTCATGTATTTGATACACCAAACACGCTATGAATCCTCAATTTCAATGAAATTTGGAACAAAAAAATTCGAAACGCATAAAAATTGGCTAAATTACATTTAAATCGGTTCAAATTTGTATATAGCTCCCATATATATTTTAGGCCGATTTCATGTATTTGATGCACCAAACACGATATATACAGGGTTGCCCATATTCGTCGGACCCATATGGCAACGCCATAACTTTTGACAGAGATGTCACATCGCTTAATGACATACCGCGTTTGAAGCGTCAGTCCAAGCAGATTTTTACCATGCAGATTTAACCAATACAAATTTACATTCAACAGAAGAAGTCAATTGTGAAAACTCAACGTGCTTTTAAAACATTAAAAAATGTGAGAAGTGCGCCTTTTAAGAACACCATTTAGCGTTTATACGAAAAATTTTCGACTGGTAAGGCTCTTTCTAATCCGAAGAGGCCATATAAAAGTCGACCAAGGCGATCGGCCGAGAATATCGCTGCCGTACGAGCCAGTGTTGAGAGGTCCCCAAGAACATCCCAAAAACGCCGTTCTCAGCAGTTGGGCATGGCTCGGTCCACTTTACAACGGATTATTCGCATTGATTTGCATTTGTTCCCGTACAAAATTCAATTGACGCAAAGAATGTTGCCTGCGGACAAGCCTCGTTGATTGGAATGGGCCCAAAGGTCCGTCGAATATTGGCAACCCTGTATGACAGATTCCAATGAAATTTGGAATAAGTGGCGGAATTTGGTACAAACATACATGTTGGCAAATTATATTGAGATCGCTTTAGATTTGGATAATATTTTATTAAGAAACATATTCCTACCACTCCTTTGCAATGACATTAGGCTAGCAGTAAAAAATATCTACACAACGATTTAATTGAGGCTACGATTCTTACGGGGAAGTACATAGGTTCATATCTATTGCCGTTAAACTTTAAAAGCATGCAGCATGCTTAGCATTTGCTATGACAATCATTAAATCCCAAAAAACAAACTTTTCGTGCATTTGGTCTAAATTTGACATGTTCCTGCTTTTCTCATGGTCAGCTGTGCCTGGCAGATTTTCGCGTTGGTAGACCGAGAGACTGGTTTGTTTACGCTCCTGAAGGAAAAACAACAACATTTATATCTTAAAGCATTACAACAAATAAGTTTTTTACATTTTTATATTATATATTTTCAATTAGTTTTATTTTTATTTAAAACCACAATTTTGAATGCATTTCAGTTCAAAAGGGTTTAGCTAGTTATTTTATAAAGCATGGCAACTTTTTTGTGGGGAAATGATTCATTTGCTCCCACTTCTTCTCGAATGTCTCTTGAATCTCTTTTAAATGGCGAGAGAAATTTCCACAAAACAAAATAAAAACAGAAATAATTCTATGAGAGAGACTAGAGAGGCGCATATTAAGCTCCTTGTCGGCCTAAGAGAAGAGTGCAAACGGGTAAAAGGAAGCCTAGATTTGTGTTTTTGTTTAGTTTTTGTTGTCTTTCTCAAAACTTGTCCTACTCGTATTTAGAAATTGCATTCGAATTTAAAGCAACAACATCTACAATAGCACAACACGGTAAAATGGGTAAAAATAAACATTTTATGGCAGTTCAAAGTCAAGTTTTCTACTTTTTTTCAGTTTGAACATTTTTTTGGGTTGTGTTGTTGTTGCTGCTGCTGCTCTTTGGTTGTGGTTTAATTGTGTGATCGTGAAATGTAGATTAGCTCACTGAGTTTAGATAATATCGATATGGCTGCGATTTAGAATTTGTTGATGATTTGGTTTAACCCATACGCGGGTGGGGAGACTATTGTGTATAGAATAGAGAAGAGGAGAGTTTAACATTTGCATTGGATGGAGTTTAGGGCATGTGACATTTGATGTATTGATTAAATGCTAGTAATCAATTCGGTTAAGTATTCCACAATGAATAGTCACTATTTAAAAATAATTTAAGGTTTCTCTAGTCCTCCGGATGCATATATAAAAGTTTCTCTATCCCCGAGGATCACAAAATGTTTAAAATTGTGTACCTAGTTTTTCCCCCAAACATTTCCAATTTTCCTCCCTCCGATTCCCATGCGTCATTCAGATTGTGTTATAAATTATGTTTTAATTAGCGTGTCGTTAATTTTATAAAATTACAAAAGAATAACAAAAATCAAACCCCACCAAACTGATTGTTGAATTACAAAAACGAATATTTGAATATTAATTTCAGCACAGTACACATTCACACACATTCCCATCGAACGGCACCCAAAATGTGAATAAAATTTTGGAATTTCCCCCAAACGTAAAACGTTTTTTCCTCTTGCCATTAAAAATTGAATTGAAAGTTCTTAAACAAACAAATTTTTTTGAGTTTTTTTTTTTATTTTGTGAAACATTTACATAAATCATTTAAAGTTTATAGATGTGTATGGGAATTAAATAAAACAATTGGTGGGGTTTTCTTATTCTGAAATAATATCGAGAAGAATGTGTGGTTTACCCATCAATTGTAGAATAGTATGAAAAGAGGGGAGTGAGATCGCCACACGTCCAACTGAATCTAACCCAAAAAGTCCGGTGCATTAATCTAAAACTATAGATAGTCTTTAGAGATTACCGGATTTAGTAAAGACAGTGGCTTATTGTTTATATTGCTTATACGTCAAATAAATCCTCATAAAGTAGATTAACCCGAGTGTTTAGATACTATTATTGTCGTTTAGGATTCCTAACGAATATACGAGGTGCAGCATATACAAGTACAGGGCGAGATAAAAAAAGCTGCAACAAAGTCAAACGCCACAATTTTTACATTTTTTTTAATTGTATTGAATGAAAGCAACACCATAAAATTTTAGAATAAGTTTAGATTTGTTCGAATTATGGCCCTCAAACGGCTAATGGAACCGTCACACGCTGCCCGAAAGTTGCTCTGCATTTAGACATTTAAAATAAGTTTAGATTTATTCAAATTGATCACCAAGGCAAGAATTGTGGCCTTCAAACGGCCAATGAAACCGTCACACGCTGCCTGAATGTTGCTTTGCGATATTTTGGCCCATTCCCGGTGAAGCGCTAGCTTGAGGTGATCGACACTTTGATATTTTTTAGTGCCTACCTTCCTTTATAAAATACTCCAGACATAATAGTCCAACGGAAAGGTATCTGGAGATTTTGGTGGCCATTGTGCGCTGGAAATGATGCGAGGAACCGCATTTTGTAACCATTCTAGCGGAGAGCGACCATCGGCTGTTATGACCCTCACCATCACCATGGCCAGCGCTTGAGTTCAGGTGGCTAACCGAAGGTGCACATTTTCAGTTGACCTCTTGGCAAGTAAACACGATCATTTTGTTTGTTTACAAACTGCGGAACAACGAATGTTTTCTCATCAGTGAAAGCCAAATTCGGCAGTTCACCACTTTCGGCCAAGCGAAGCAACTCTTTAGCTGCTTTGAGTCTATTTTATTTCTGTTGCGGTGTAAGTTCTTGCACTTTTTGGAATTTCCATGGCTTGACCCCGAGCTCATTTTTCAATATTGGCCGAGTGGAATATTGCGATATGTTTAGCTCACGATCCATTTTTCGGCCACTGCGAGGCGGGTTTCGATTAAGTCGCTTCTTTACTTTTCGAACCATTTCTGCTGATGTTGCTGTTTTCTTCCGTCCACTTTCTTGACGTCGTGCTATGCTACCAGTATCACGGTAACGAGCGATGGTACGAGACACAAAAGATTTATTCACATTTAAATGCTGGGTGGCTATCGTTAGAGCACTCCAGTAGTAATTGTTTTACAGTCAAATATAAAGAAATCACACTATCACGCTTGAATTCCATAACGGATAACTTGCTTTTCTGGAAAATTCTCACCAAAATGCCTTTGTGCGCTTGTTAACAATATAATGAGCTGTCACGGGAATAATTTGAACAGCTGTCGGACGAGTGGCTTAGAAATGACAGCCGTCTGAAGTTGGTTGCAGTTTTTTTCATCTCACCCTGTACGAGGAAGCAAAATAAACTTCCGTTGTTTTTTGGCTGTAATTAAAAAATAAAAAACTTTGATTCTTCTTGTGGATTATTTTTATTCGGTCTTTTAGTTTTTCTTACATGAAGTCGAGAACAAGCCGCCACAATTTGTTACCATTTGAGTTCTTTTTATGAAATTTTCCATAACTTTGGTCCTCCCATTCTTGACGAATATTGTCTTTAAGAGCTGAAAGTGTCTAAGGCTTGTTGACATAAACCCGCGACTTCAAAAAGCCCCATAAAAAGAAGTTTGGAGCTGTCAAATTAGGCGATCTTGCTGGCCAGTGCAAATCGCCAAACGGGAGATTTGCGCCTGGGAAATGTATCCTTTATCAAGTTGCGGCAAAAAGAAGTCGTTGATCATTGCTTTGTAGCGTTCATCATTCACAGTAACCATTTGGCCCGCGACTTCTGCAAAGAAAAAAGATCCGATGAATCCTCCAGCGAAAACAGCACACCATACAGAGACTTTGAGCGGGTTTAATGGATTTTCGGGTAAATTTTGCTTATTTACGTACCCGCTAAGTTGGAAATGGGCATCATCACTCACCTCTTCTTATTACGGATGGCGGTTAGCTAACAGCTAAGGGACTTTATACGAAAACATTTTCAAATCTTGTACCAAAATTCGCTGTAAAGACCGTCGACTGATGCCCATTTGCGAAGCACGTCATCTCGTCGAGGTCGACGTCGCTTCCGTGATATCCTCGGCTTCAGCAGTAATATTCTCTGCTGAACGGATACTCCGGGTCTACTACGTCTGGCAGCATCTTTTGATGTGCCAGTCTCTTCGAGGTGAGCGGCTAAAAGTCGCGGTGTTTCACCAGTAGGCTTTAGACAGCCAGGAAATCTGCGACGAAATTCACGTTGTGCCAAAGTTACGGACCGATTATTGGTCAAATATATAATCACCAATATTCCGCGTTCTGAAGCAGTGTAGCGTAACGTTGTTTATTAACGTGTGTTTCGCATGTGTTTGCTACAAAAGTGTCAAAACAGAACTGACATTATCGGCCAATATAAAATTTAGAAAGTTTGGTCTAGTCCCCATTCGTCGGTATATTCTTTTGATTTTAGGAATTTTAAATATTTCAGCCACAATTTCGAACCGAATGAGCTGTAATTTGACATTAGGGTTCTCATAATTCAAATTCAAAATTTCAAATATTTTTTAGATTTTGGATTTTAATACCAAGCTGCTTGTAATGTGACGTTTCAGGTTCCAAGAACATATAGCTTCAATTTAACGGTACCCCTGATAATCGCTATTACAACTTTTCATCTCAGATTTTAAACGGAAGTAGGTGTAAATTAGAAAGTTTGGGTTTCCATTGAATGAAAATTCGATCTGGGAGAAATAAACAAAGATTTAAGGTGTTTTTAAGGTCCAGGCCATTTTTCAGACAAAGAGACTGAAATTTGATATTTTCATACCCTCAGCCATATGGCTAGGGAGGGTAGCGATGTCCATCCGTCCGTCCGTCTGTCTGGCCGGTTGGCTAGAGCGCACGATAACTCTCGATAATCCCAACTTGATCCACACTTGGTACATCGTATTATTATTGTCAAACTTAGATCGAGTTCGGAGATGGGCAATATCGGTCCACTCTTTCTGTGGTAACTACCACACAAAATGTCTACATTTTCAAGGAAAATAATTTACAACAAGATAAAGGATTCGAATTTGCTCTAACTTTGCGAATCGTAATATTAGCATAAGTGCGAAAATTAATACTTCATTCTGCTATAACTGTTACCTCAAGCATATTTCCACATTTTCAAAAAATTTGCACATATCTCATAAATAAAGGATATAGTCGAAATCTGCAACGTTTTAATATTTTTATCAGTCTTAGGTCAGATACTGATTGGTCAATATTGGCCAACTGCTTCGGTACCTCATAACTCAAGGCTGGGGTCTAAATCTGTCGGCAAAAACTGACTGATACCATTTTAATTGTTAAATACTAATCTTGTGAAAATGGTTTAATGTAGTTTTGTGCAGGATAAATGTACTGCACGCCAGTCACATGTTCTGCACATAGTTATGAATTGGCGCCCAATATGAATTGGGACAACTTGTTGATTTAATCCGGATTAAGTAAATATGTGGTGATAAGGAGGGTTAATCCGGTTAAAAGTTTGTATGTGAACGCGCTAAAAGTTACAGAATTTCAGCTTCATTCAAATATTTATTTCGGATTCTTAATGATAGTATATTTTCTCATGCTGTTTCAATAAGGAAGATGATCAGTTTATTTGTATGACAAATGATGTTCCATTACAATCCAACTACCTACTTTCTCCAACATTCAAAATACATCAAGCCTCTTTAGTTTGCCAAAAATTAAAAAAAAGTAATAATACAAAATAAAAACATTTCCCCACTTAATGAATGCTCGAATGGATGTTAAGGATGGCTGTCGTGGCGTTACAACGAATGCAAATTAAAAAGAAAACCATTCATTCAGCCACCAACATAAAAATGTTGATGACTGCACCTTTAACTTGGTCAACTGGGGGTTTCCAGAAGACAACAAAAACACAGCACAACGCAAAGTGCATGGATAGGTAGGTTGGTCGGATCGTTCGTTCGTTTGTTCCGTTGCTACGTCCAAAGCTGACAACAAAGCCATTGATAAAATGACATGGTTAGCGGTATTTCATGCGTAAGCACGAAGAATGTCTGCGCGATTTTAAAAATACGTTGCGAATTAATTTTTGTTATTGCCAACGAAATGTGTGCCAAAATTTTAAGTATTTTGTGAAAAATTTAATCTCTGGGTTCAACACCCTCCAGATTTGATTGGCGGGCATGAAAAGAAAGTAAGTCAAGTCGTAAATAACAAAGACAAATAGCTTGTAATTTAAGTTGATTTCTTACAGAAGTCTATGGAATTTAGACTACTTTTGAATTTATTCAATTTCTTTGTACATTGTACGGAAAAAGGATATAAAAGGGTGGAATCGAACAGCTCTTGATTTAGCATGAAGGTACTTTTTGGACTTTAATGTAAGATGGTTTAGGGCTCAAATACTCTAGGTTTTAGGAATTTTAAATGAGCTAAACAATGTAATGTGTAAAAAATATTTATTTAAAGAAAACAGATAATGTCTATATCTGTCTCACAGAACTTTCAATGTCTTCCCTAAAATACAAACACATATAAACATATTATATAATTTCCTAATAGAATGGACCTTACAAATTTCCAAATTCTGACAGACATTCGCAGACTCCACATTTCCAAATTGTGACAAACCTTCGCAGACTCCAAATTTCCAAAATATACCCTAGAGAGGGTATATATCCTTTGATACGGCCTAAACGTGGTTCATCGAAATAATGATTTTAGACTAGGTCTCTTTGGACCAAATCCGTTTCCGGACGTTTAGAACCGATCTAGCGTATCCATCGGTCAGTCTGTCTGGTCTCTCGAAGGGAGTATCCGATTTGGTCCAAACTTGGTACATCGTTATATTATTATCAAACTTAGATCGAGTTCGGAGATGGCCAATATCGGTCCACTCCTTCTGGTACCTCCCCCACAAAGGGTCGAAATATTTTACTGCTCAGAAAGAGAAGGGATAATCCGATCCGATAAAATACTTACATCACAATTTTTCTATTAATCCAAGGTCCGGTGTGTAGAAGATATATCGGTTCACTCTTTCTGGTACCTCCCCCGCAAAAGGGTCAATGTTTTGAATAACCAAAACGATCATAAAATAAGCATCCGGTTCCCTTTAAATTACACACATCACAATAATTTTATTAACCTAAAGTCTGGTGTGAAGGGTCTAAATTTTGATTATCCATGAAGCTCATAAAACACGAAATTAACATCCGATTCCGTTCAGATTTAGCACATCACAAGATCTTTTATAAAGATGGGAGAGACCGGATCAGTTCTTCTTGTACCTCCCCCACATAGGGTTCAAGATTTTGAAAAACAAAACGCTTAAAGAAAGCGAAATAAACTCCCAACTCTCTTCAAATTTTACACGTACATACATTTTTACTAACGCAAGATCTGTTGTGAAAATGATATATATCTCACCACAAAGAGTCACGCAAGATCTGTTGTGAAAATGATATATATCTCACCACAAAGAGTCACAATTTTCAATACTTTTATCTGCCATAACTTGCGAAACAAGTCAGCCATTTTTTACAACTTTTCTCCCAACCAGAAACCTGAGATGATATGGATATAAATATTCGATTTTCTGTATAAGATGAAGTATAAAAATGGAATACTTCGGTCGAGTACGCATATTTAACATTTTCTCAAAATTATAACATATCTCATGTAACTTAGCACGTCGCAATAGTCATATGATGTTCCACCTTCTGAATTGTGCCATAGGATGAATTCTTTGTTTGTGTGAGAGAGGTGTAGGGGGAATGGAAATGGAAAAACATTGCTCGTACTGGCAATTATTTATGGGTTTTTTATTTTTATACAAAAATATAATTAAAAAAGACAGAAAAGGCAATGATGAAAACTATTGTATAAATGCAAGAGGCAATTTGAAAAGAGAACGATAAAACTTGTCGCCAGTAAACTCGCCTAATAAAAAATCAGGACTAAAGTTTAAATAGTCCACGCCTAACAACTTCTCATTTAAAGAAGAAAAATAAAAAAATACAATCAAAAATTTGATTTAAAGAAGAAAAATAAAAAAATCCAATAAAAAAACTTGGAGATGCCGGGGATTGAACCCGGGGCCTCTCACATGCAAAGCGAGCGCTCTACCACTGAGCTACATCCCCTCATGTCAGAGTGTTGCCAAAGTACCAATATAAGTAAATAGGCCCAGTTGAAAAGTCATACAATTTGTTTGTTGTTCATAAGTGAGTGGAACCCAGCAGACATGTTTTGTGAGTGCGCGAGTCTATGTGGCACTGTGGCAAAGCTATTTATGGAAGCAAACATTAGCAATGTTGTTTAATGATTATTTCTTTGTTTTAACTGAAAAATGTTAATAATGTTCTATTATAATGTATACGTTATGGTCGAAATAATAAGTATGTCAACTTACATTTATTTTGATATCTTGGAACTAAATAGGTACAATGTTTTTTTTATTGGCAAATCAGTGTGGGTATATCGTGAATAACCATATAAACGCGGCCAGGAACTAGAAAAAGTGTTGTAATAGAGTATTTATTTTCGTTAAAATTCAGAGTATGTAACAAAATATCGACACCATTATGGCACCGCTCAGTAAAATTAAGAAGGTAAAGTCATTTCAAATTAGCATATCCATCTCTGCATTTTCTGCAATTTACCTTGTCAAATTTCACTGCATGGAAAACAGGTTCCATCTCTGATCACAGATGTTACAGATTTTAAGATAACCAAACACAACTATTAGGTGTGTCTGGTTACCCTAAATTTTGTAACAATTGTTACAAATTGTTATTGGAAGTCGTCTGTTAACCCGAAAGTTCTGGAAAAGAGAGCGGTTAGAGAGAGAGAAATTTTGACAGTTCTTTCAGTGAGAGTTTGCAAATTCTTGCTGGACAAATTTCTTCTTACAATCACTTGCAACTCTTCTTCTTCTCATTCATCGACATTCAATCAGATGTTTTCTATTGTTTGTTTATTTCTTTTTGTGCTTTCAATTTGAAAATATTTTTTTGGAATTAGCAAGACTAATAGTTTTTGGAGAACAAATTTACAAAATGTGAAAAACGTAAATGTTAATATTATTACATACATGTTAATAAAATAAAAGACTATTTCCAACATTTTCATTTAAAAAACTTGTAAAATTATTATTGCTTCCTTTGTTTTAATTCTCCTTATGGGGGACAAATTGGTTTGTTTTGACAAATCAGCTCATTAGTTGGAAGCTTCTGCAGGAATACCGTCTGTTTACTTTTCGCATTTTCCTTGCTAAAGAGAATAAAACTACCTTTTCTCTCAGAAAGAAGATGCTGGACAATTCCTGCTGGAAAAGTAACCAGACACGCCTATTATCATGGTAGAAGAATACAGAAAGATGCTTGGGAATATTGATATGTTAAAACATTTTAAATCTCTTTTCAAATATAAGTAGTTTTTATATGTTTTCTTATACGACGCCATTCGGAGGTTATTATAATACGCGTTTTTCAAGAATTTCTACAAATTTAAATAAATTTTCAGTCAACATTTTCAATTCCAAAATTGGTTTGACAGTTCCTTGTCCCAGCAGCTGCGTCGATGCGTCTACCTATATTCGTCTACCGCTAGTTTTCAAAGCAATCAGCTGACTTGTGAAAACAAAACTGAAATATTAGTCTGATAAGTCATGTAAAACTCTATTATGGAATGATTGAATTTGGTTTCGCTTAGGACAAGTATGACGACAATATCATTTTCTCCCCTCATTTTTAGTCGAATTTGCATTAAATTCGTTACAAGAAATCATCAGCGTAAATTTTCGTTTTAGTACAGAATCCTTATAACATGTATTGTAAAGATTTTGGCAACATTTTTCAGCTGGTAATTCTGGGGATTTGAACCTTAAAGGTGGAACCAAAGTAAAACTTTATTCGGGGACTACACAAGAACTAGCATCACCGAAAACGTTTCCTTACAATGAAGGTTTTTTATGTGCCAAGAAACGCCGAAAATAAAGTATAATTTATTATTTTTGTAAAAACTGTCACTTGTCATATGAAAATATTTTAGATATGACAAGGTCCAGTTCGTCAGAAAAGAGTTGCCATGGTAAAAGAAAACAATTTGTATGCGCTATGATAGAAGAATACAGGTAGTCGCATTGACACAGCTGCTGGGACAATGAACTGTCAAACCGATTTTGATATTGAAAATAGTGAATGAAAAATTATTGAAATTTGTAAAAATTGTTGAAAAATACATATCAGTACAACCTCCGATTTGCGTCGTATAAGAAAACATATAAAAATCGACTTATTTTTGACAAAACACTTTAAAAATGTTGACATGTTCCCAAGCGTTGATGCATCTACCTATATTCTTCTACCATGGTATGCGCTTATTATATAATATTGCGTAGTATACAGTTCATACAAATTACAATTTCTTTTGAATGGAAAGCTAAATTATATATTATAAAGCTATGATATGTACCAGAACTGCAAGAATGTAAACGTTTTTAATACTATAGCCGATACGATTTTCCGATAAGAATCACTAAGTTGCAGGTTGTGGAAAAGGGCAATACTAAATTAGTTAGTCAAAAATGTTTATAATTCGTATATCGAGGTACCATCAATAAGTGTAAGGGCGCAAGTACATAAGAAGCTTGAAGTCATGGCTGGGCATATTTTGTGACATTTCATAAAGGAATTACAGAGCCGCACTAAAATCCTGCCGTCGTTTTCCTTTATAATTTGACATTAACATGCCTAGCCATGACTTCAAGCTTTTTATGTACTTGCTCCTTAAGAAGGGTGGAAATGGCTACTCTAACTTATTCTCTGTTCAAGAACCTGCAAGAATCTAATGCTTTTGCAATTAGATGGTTTGTGTAAGCACAATGGTTTTATAAATAAACATTTAGACAATGGAATGTTGTTAAATGAATAATTTTGAAAAAAATGACTGTACCTTCTTAATTCTACCATGAGTTTTAATCTCTTAAAAAAACAGTGAAAACGAAACAAACGGAATCCCTACAAAAACTTGCAAGCAATCAGCATTCTTGTCAAAACAGAGCATTTTGTATTTCATTGAAAATAAAAAAGGAAATGAGCCAAAAGGACGAATCTCCGACAGCAAAAAAATTAGGATTGCGATTTCCAAAAACAAATTCCCAGATACTCAGAAGGAAGCAGAGAGGTTGCAAATTATTGAAATATGAGACTTAAGCTGGGAATACATAAATCGCTTATTTGGCTGGCTTAAGTCATCGGCTGGCTTCTTCGGAAATGAACAAAGGAGCCCAGGGCCAAAATCGAACTAGGTCAACCTAAAACTCCTTTGTTCATCTACGAAGAAGCCAGCCGATTACTTAAGCAAGCCAAATATGCGCTTTATGTATTTCCAGCCTTAGGGTGTAAGTACATAAGAAGCTTGAAGTCATGACTAGGCATATTTTGTCACAATTCATAAAGGGATTACAGAACCGCACTTATATAACCTTTATAATTTGACATTATTAAGCCTAGCCATGCTTTTTATGTACTTGCACCTTTATCCTGTAAGAATTTGCAAATTTTCAGTAAAGGAAATGTCAAAATTTCTCACTCAAATCGAGCTTTTTTGCAGAACTTGTGGGTTAACAGATTTCCTCCAGTAAAAATTTACAACAATTGTTACAAAGCAGACAGTCGTATATTCAAAATATAAGTGTTTTAATAAGAATATCGCAACACATTAATCATTAAAATGGAAGTAATGCTAGAACAAATAAAAACATGAATTCAAAAGTAAATTTGACAGATTGCAAAACTCCAATTTTTAGAAAAGAAAAATGAACAAAACTATAATGTGGCGACCGATTCCCATCAGGGGATGTAGCTCAGTGGTAGAGCGCTCGCTTTGCATGTGAGAGGCCCCGGGTTCAATCCCCGGCATCTCCAGAGTTTTTATTGCTCAGATCCATGGGAAACTTTTTTAAACAAATGAATTACCTATTGGATCGGCTGGAAAATTTGTACTGGAACAAAAAGGGTGGGGGATGTAGCTCAGTGGTAGAGCGCTCGCTTTGCATGTGAGAGGCCCCGGGTTCAATCCCCGGCATCTCCAGAGTTTTTATTGCTCAGATCCATGCATAAATAAATTTATGCAAAAAATGCTTAACGTTTCATAGGGGATGTAGCTCAGTGGTAGAGCGCTCGCTTTGCATGTGAGAGGCCCCGGGTTCAATCCCCGGCATCTCCAGTTAATTTTTAGTTTGGGGTACAACGGGTTAATCTTAGTCAATGGTGTTATAATCGATAGATTGAAGCAAATGTAAAAAGGTGGGAATGACCGAGTTTTGAAACTCTAACAGCCTGTTCCACGATATCGAAAGAACACGTTCGCACAACTTTTACACGACAAACAGCTGATTTCCGTTCCACTAAAATCCATCAGAACGAAAATTTGCACGAAAATCAATGCGAACGAAAACGTAAGCGTTTCAGTGTAATTTTGCGTTCCACTATCTTTTTTCTTTCGTACGCATGCGAACACAAATGTCAAAATCAGTCACTTGTGTGTTTGCTGTCGTACGATAACAATTAAGGAAAATCTGTTTTAAAACATAAACATTGCTTAATTGAAAATGGAAACAAAAATGTAAGTAAAAATAATAAATCCAATTTATTATGGGAACAATAAATATATTTTTTTATTTTCTCAATTCCAGCACGAAAAAATCATCAACTACACAGCTGCGGGCACTAGTTGAGTATATGGAGGAGAATCCCGAGTTTGCCAGAGGAGTGCCAATTTTTGGAAGCAGCAGGCAATCCCTGGAGGACCACTGGAAGAAGTTAGTTTTTAAATTAAATACCATGGGTCCTCCTTCCCGCACAATTGCAGAGTGGAAAAAGGTAAGTCAGAAAACTCTGCTTACGATCTATTTGTCTGACCGGCATTACTATTTACAGACGTGGGCCGATCTAAAATCCCGCACCAAAAAGAAAATTGCGGAAAATAAAAAAGGGCTGCAAGTTACAGGTGGTGGTTTATACCGGTTTGAGTGCCTAACGGAGCTGGAAACAGCAATTGACCGGACACTCTTCTTGTCGAAGTCCGCAGCACCAAGTGGTAAAACTTTTGGCTACGCGGACGAAATAGATTACTGCTTCGAGGCATTGGATACCACACCATCAAGACCATCCAAGACCGTAGCAGTGGTAACACCTACCAGGCAGTTCAGTTCCCCAGAATCACATACCCAACAACAACAAATAAACGTAAAAACCTGTACCATCACAACTCAACAATACCAACCACCAGCCAAAAGACAAAAAATCTCACCCCATTTTTTTTTTATTTTGTTTGTTTATTTACAATTTGTTTGTTTACAACTGAACTGTCAGTTGAGACAGAGCCACTGCTGCTTTTTCGCGTTTAAATTAGACATTTGGCGCTTTTTTTTGCCTTATTTCGCGATTAATTTTGCCAAAAAATATTTTGCAACACTGAATCACGTAAGGCTATGCGAAAGAAAGAACGAAAGTTAGTGAGATCGTGGAACAGGCTGTAAGGATAAGTCTAAAAATTCGGGTTAAGTCAAAAGAAAAAGGTTAGGAAGCGCTAAATACAAATAGTAATTGTTGGACAGGAATGCTGTTCTTTTTTTGGTATACCAATAACTCAAGGCAGGCCTAATCCCTGTTTCGTTAAAAAAAAAACTGTTTTTGATCACGTTTACCTAAGAGAAATACATGGAAAAGTTTATTAGGTCTGTACGAATGATAATTCAGTATTTTGTACAAAATATTGCAAATGTTGTTAGATATCCCAAATTCCAGTTAATGGGAGCGAACATAGAGAACAATTGTGAGAGTTGAATTACTGAGAGTTTGCAAAATTTTACTGGAAAATTTTACTTAGTAAACAAGTAAAAAACATTAAGTTCGGCCGGGCCGTACTTTTAATACCCACCACCTTAGGGTAAAGGAATCATTTTTATATAATATTTAATATTTTTAAGTATCTGAATTGAAGCGTGCTCTACTTTAAACTACAAATACCAGTAAGACCTTTTGCATGATGCAGTTAAACTTATCAAAAAAGCATTAAGTGGGTGAGGCCGTTATATGGGGCCATACCAAAACGGGAACCTCTACAGACAATTTTATACTTTAAGAATTTCATGGGTAAAGGTAACTAGGATTATCAAAATACCGAATATCGGTGGGTATCGAATTATGTGCGCTATAGGAAAACATGGACCTAAATATTCAATGTTTGCCACCGGAACCAGAAGCCATTATGACCCACAAATACCGTTATATGGGGGCTATACCAAAACGTGGGCTGATATGTCTCATTTTCAATACCAACCATCCTAGGCAAAATGCAAATTGTTCCGCTAAATTTACGCTCTATGTAAAATAATGTGGGGTGTATCGTGATTTCAACAGACGTACATCGTTAAATCGACTTAGAATTTTATGCTGATTATGAATATATACTTTATGGGTTCTATAATAAATATTTATGGATGATACAAACCTTTCCAAGGTGGAGGCTATAAAAAGTAAAAAATCAGCAGATTGAAAAATAGGCAATAATTTACTTATTTTTATCATTTTTTATGTTTTCTTATACGACGCCAATCAGAGGTTGTTATGATATGCCTTTTGAAGAATTTTTACAAATTTCGGTAATTTTTCGTTCAAAAATTTCAATTTCAAAATTAGTTTGACAGTCAATTGTCCGCAGCAGCTGTGTCGATACGACTACCTGTACTATTTTACCATGATTATTATTAATGATAGGTTCATACAGGCTAAGTGATCAATGGCGTTGCCAACTATCAAGTTTTTATAGACAATTGTACGGCGTAATCGTAGTTACTGGTTCAAAAATCATTTGTTACATCTTTTGTTTACTTATTCTGGATACTTTTCCTGCAGGAATTGTCTGGCAACTCCTTCCTGAATGAGTATGGTAGTTTTATTCTCTTTTGCAAGAAAACTCAGAAAAGTAAACATAGACAAAAATCTTGCAAGCAATCAGCTGATTTGTCAAAACAAAATAATTTGTCCGCAATAATGAATTTTGAAGGATTCATAAATTTTAATCTAAAACGAAAATTTTGTAAACTTTCGATTTTAATAAAAAAATTAATGTCCTTTAATATAAAATTAATATTAAGATTCAACTAGACGAATAGGCTTTTAACTTAGTATAATTGTAGGGGATGTAGCTCAGTGGTAGAGCGCTCGCTTTGCTCAGTGGTAGAGCGCTCGCTTTGCATGTGAGAGGCCCCGGGTTCAATCCCCGGCATCTCCAGATAATTTTTAAATTAGTTTCGAAAATTTAGTTATAGATCATATGGCAGATGACAGACAGTTTTTCACTAACGTTTACTACAATAGTCTTGTTTTAAAAACCCCGGTAGAAATTTAGATAATAAATCGATTCTATTCTGACAGTCCGTTATATAAGGTGTTTATGTGCCGGATTTTTAACGACAAAAGTATCCTCGGAAATGTGTATGAAATGTTTGCCTCATTGGGTGTGTCTGCTTGCCCTAAGTTTTTTTTGTAACTACTGTTGCACATTGTTATTGGAATTCTCTGTTTGCGCTCTACATTCCTTTTTATGGCGGTAAATTGCTTCGTTTTGAAAAATCAACTGATTGCTTGATTGTTTTAAGGTGAAAATACATAAAACTCTTTTTTAGGCTACATAAGTAGCTTGGCATCATGGATAGTGTCAATTCTAATGGGAAAGGACGACAGGATTCGAGTGCGGCTTTGGCATCCCTTTATGATAGGTCACAAAATATGCCATGCGAAGACTTCAAGCTGCTTATGTACCCACACCTTTAAACAAAACTAACTGCCTTCAGTCATTGGCTTCTTCTTCGGAAATGAACAGAGCCTAGCCTAGAGACAAAATCGAATTTAGTCAACCTAAAACTCCTCCGTTCCTCTACGAAGAACCCAGCTGATGCCTTAAGCCAGTTAGTTTCGTTTAAAGGTGTGGGTACATAAGCAGCTTGAAGTCTTCGCATGGCATATTTTGTGACACATAATAACCGGATGCCAAAACCGCACTCGACTCCTGCCGTCATCTCTCCTTATAATTTGGCATTAATATGCCTATCCATGATGCCAAGCTATTTATGTATCCTCACCTTAATGTTTAACGGATTACTAATAACATGTTAATATAGGGAAATACCTTCATGTGACGTTTCCATTTGTTACAAGTAATTAATGACAAAACGCCTGGCTTAATAGGGAGTATGTGATGCATCTCTGGCTTTGCACTGTGTTATACTAGGTCTGCCCAGTTACCCATTTGCTAACAAAAATGTACTATAAAAGAGATCGATTCGAGGAAGAAATGTTGCAGTTCTTTTAATGAAAGGTTTCAAATTCTTGCCAAACAAATTTTTTCTTGCAATCTCTTGCAACTTTTCCATTTGTGGTTAATTTTTTGCATGGTAGAAGAATACAGGTAGATGCATCAACGCTTGGGAACATTGATATGTCAAAAAACAATTTTAAATATCTTTTCAAATATAAGTAGATTTATATTTGTTTTCTTATACGACGTCATTTGGAGGTTATTATAATACGCGTTTTCCAACAATTTTAACAAATTTAAATAATTTTTCATTCAACATTTTCAATTCCATAATTGGTTTACTTGACTTTCTCAGAGAAAAGTTGCTGGACTGTTATTGCAGGAAACTATGTTTCTGTTCTTTAATGGTATAAGAATACAGGAAGTCGCATCGACTTAGCTGCTGAGACAATGAAATTCAAAACTTTTTTTTTTTGAAATTGAAAACTTTAAAATGAAAAATTATTCAAATTTGTGAAAATTGTTAAAAAAAATATATATCATAACAACCTCCGATTGGTGTCGTATAAGAAAACTTATAAAAAACTAAAAAAAAAAAAACTGAAAAAAAAAAATTAAAAACAATTTTGACTTATTAATGTTGCGTTGCGTTGACTTATTAATGTTCCCAAGCGATAATACCTGTATTCTTCTACAATGTCCAATGGTTATTGCAACATGAACCTGTTAGGCAGAGTAAAACTGGACTATTTAAAAAATGGAACGGAAAATGAATGCTTTGAAGAGTTAGAAAAGATTTGAGATCCTTTTTATGCAAAAAATTTTCATGTATCAATTTATGTTTATCAGAGACCATTCTATATAGCCCGGGCTATGTGAGTCCTTTTCCACATTTACACGGTTGTATTCATTAAACCGCAGTTTGGTTTTAAAGGTCTGTCTCTTAAATTTTAATCATCCATTTTTGATATAAATAAATCCATAATTATGGGGGATGTAGCTCAGTGGTAGAGCGCTCGCTTTGCATGTGAGAGGCCCCGGGTTCAATCCCCGGCATCTCCAAGTATAATTTTGTCCCAGAGACATTTCCTTTGCTGCAAACAGCTGGATATGGAGACTCTTGAATACAACTGTTGATTAGACTTCAATTTGTGTTCACAAATTATAATTCAAATATACAGGGTGAGATAAAAAAACTGGAACAAAGTAAACGCCATAATTTTTACTTTTTTTAATTTTATTGAATGAAAGCAAAAAATTTCGGAAATAGCATCAAATTGTAGAATAATTTTAGATTTGCTCGAATTGGTCACCTTTCGCACGAATTATGGCCTTCAAACCGACATGAATCCGTCACACGCTGCCCGAATGCTGGTGGCCAACCGAAGGTTCATATTTTCAGCTAACCTCTTTGGCAAGTAAACACGATCATTTTGCTTGTTTACAAACTGCTGGAAAACTAATGTTATCTCATCGGAGAAAACCAAATTCGGCAGTTCACCACTTTCGGCCAAGTGAAGCGACTCTTTAGCTGTTTTAAGTCTATTTTCTTTCAATGGCTTCACCCCGGCCAAATATAAAGAAATCACGCTTGAATTCTATCACGAATAACTTTTTTGTCTGGAAAATTCTCACCAAAATGCTTTTGAAAGCTTGCACTGGAATAATTTTAACAGCTGTCGGACGAGTGGCTTAGAAATGACAGCAGTCTGAAGTTGGTTGCAGTTTTTTCATCTCACCCTGTATAGCTCTTCATTGATGACATGGTAGATATGATGAACAGATTATGTTATTGCCTTTGACTTCACTTTGTGAAATATTTGAAACTTCGGAGAGTTCCTTTGGGCATAAATATTTAGGGGAAATATTCTTTGCAGTTTTTAGTAACCAAAAATCTTTCGTCGACAATATAAAAATATTTATATATTTGGTTTTGTATCTTCTCTTTAGGATACCTTACAAGGTAATATTGTTTCTTATTTATTCTATCCCTACCATTATTGTTTTACTCATCCACAATCTTCGGATGTGTTATCTAAATATTGAAGTAATAATTCAGGATAAAATTAAGGATATTTTTATACCCTCCACCATACTATGGAGGGTATATTCATTTTGTCATTCCGTTTGTAACTCCTCGAAATACTCATGTCAGACCCAACAAAGTATATATATTCTTGATCAGCGTAAAAATTTTAAGACGATTTAGCCATGTCCGTCTGTCTGTCTGTCCGTCTGTCTGTCTGTTGTAATCACGCTATCTTTCAAACAAATTGAGATAGAAGGCTAAAATTTTGCACACATGTATATTTTGCCAGTAGGCAGGTTAAGTTCGAAAATGGGCCATGTAGGTCCAAGTTATCATATAGCCCCCATATAATGGTACCTCCTGATATTCGGTATTTTGATGATTTTAGCAACATTATTCATCGGAATTGTTTCAAATTTGGCATTTGAAGTTCGTAATGGATACTACATCGTAAGTCAAAAAATGAGCCATGTAGGTTCACGTCTTCATATAGTCCCCATATAACGGTACCCCCCCGATATTCGGGATTTTAATGATTTTAGCGACTTTGTTTACCGGAATCGTTTCAAATTTGGTATTTGAAGTTTGTAATGGATACTAAATCCTAAGTCAAAAAATGAGCCATGTAGGTCCACGTCTTCGTATAGCCCCCATATAAGGGTACCCCCCGATTTTCGGTATTTTGATGATTTAAGCGACATTATTTAGCGAAATCGTTCCAAATTTGGTATTTGAAGTTCGTAATGGATACTACGGCCTAAGACAGAAAATTTTCTGTGCAGGTCCACATCTTCATATAGCCCCATATACCGTACCCCCCGATATTCGGTATTTTGATGATTTTAGGGACATTATTTATTGTTTCAAATTTCGCATGTGAAGTTCGTAATGGATACTTCAGCCCATGCCAGAAAATTGCAGGTCAGTGCAGGTCCACGTTTTCGAATAGCCCCCATATAACGGTACCCCCGCCCCCCAATATTCGGTATTTTAATGATTTTAACTACATTAACTACATAAACAGATTTTTCTTCAAGTTTCACAATTAAATTATTGTAACAACTTATGACAAAATATGCCTATGCAGGCCCACGTCGTCGTATAAGCACTCGGTATTCTTAAGATTTTAACAGAATTTTTAACGGATTTTATTTGTACCAAAAGGTGGAGGGTATTAAAAGTTCGGCCCGGCCGATCTTACAGCTTTTTTACTTGTTTTACTTTATATTGAAAAATGTAATTATTTATGGGGGATGTAGCTCAGTGGTAGAGCGCTCGCTTTGCATGTGAGAGGCCCCGGGTTCAATCCCCGGCATCTCCAGTATTTTAAACTTGATAGAATACTTTACAATCAATTTGAGTAAAAAACGTAATTTCAAACTGCTATTCGCTAAATTAGAACTACATCAAAATAAAATAGAAAATTTAACGTCTAATGTTATAGGGGATATTTTGTAGATTATCTTCAATGTCTCTATCGGGGGTACTGCTAAATAGCACTACAAAATGGATTTTACTGTATTTTGCGAGGAATAAAGTTAAATGCCACATTAAAAACATTTCGATTAGAATATTCATGTAAATACGACCTTCAAAATACCTGAAATCGTTTGGTACCGTTATGTAAGAACCACCGACGTACGAATCAAACCAACCCCAAAATGATACATTTGTGGCACATTTTCTATTGAAAAATCAATATTTTGTCGAGAACCAATAATGAATAAGGATTTTAAAGGATTGGAACTTAGTTCCGCTGTAATAAAAATGCACCGAATTATCAGAGCACATAAACAAAATTATATTACAGACTTATGTAACAATCCATGGTCGAGGATTCGGCTTTTGAGAACGGAAATTTTTTTTGGGTTGTTTTGTATAGCATTCATAGTCTTACAGAAATGGGTAGAGGACACCGCAATTGCATAAGATGAAGTAGAAGTTGTTTCCTTGTATCCATAAAAAAATCAATTATATTATTTGGTGTAAAAAGGTTCAAGTGTTATCAATACCTTAAATCGACAGGTACCGTTAAATTATGTTTAAATCAAACTGTGACTTGGAACAGCAAATACCCAATTCAATCAATATCTACAAAGAACATAAAATCAATATATCCGTTTGAAAACAAGAATGATTCGCGCAAGATTTCAGACATCGAACGTAATTTCTCAGGACTACTTTAATAAATTCAATCACATTGTTCGTATCCATGACTTGTTAATGATAGGTATTAATAGATAATTACCCATGATTAAAATAAATACAATCCAATAAATTGAATCAATACCTTTTACGCTCTCATTTTTTGTATTGACAAATAACTAAGATTTATTAAAAATTCTTTAAATTGATATAACATTTTGTTATTTAATTTCTCTTCAGAAGATTATTTTGTTGTTGAAGCAGCAGATAAGCAGTATCTTGTGGTTTTAAAAACATGACACATGTCCCCTAATCTCTATCTTCTTCTTCATCTTAGTCATCTTCGTCCTCGTCTTCATCTTCCAAATCTAAATCATCCAATTCATCGGCTAATCCCATAAACAGATCCTTATTGATGGGAGCAGCATCAGTGGCAGGTGTGTTAGATGTTGCACTCTCTTCGTCAGCAGCTGCAGCGGCTGCCGCTTCGGCTTCTTGTTTCTCCAATGCATCGGCCTGTTCCTGTAGACGTGTTGCTGAAGCCTGTGTACCCGTTCCATCAACCTCCTGGGCTGACAGAGAAAGTGACGCCAAATCCAATTCTTTGTATTCGACTTCTTCTTCGTTCTCTTCACGTTTATAGGTGTCAAAGGCAGCATCGCCATCTTCCATCGGACCATCATCCACCAAATCAGGATTGAAGCTAAACATTTCTCTACCCGAGATACCGAATTGTTTGCCTTTGCTAAAGTCATTCTTTTTGCGTTCCTCATCAGCGGCCATTTTATCTTTCTTTTCTTGGATCTTTCGTTTCTTCCAGGCCAAAAATGTTTCCAGCGTTACTTTAGTGGTATTGGGACCCAAAGCTGCTCGTTCCTTTTCGATTAGATCTACCAATGAAATTTCCGTTGGTTTGTCTTCCTTCTTCTTGTCCTTCTTCAGCACGTAGCCCTGTGGCAGAGCATGTCGATAAATGCACTTCTCGCCGTTGGGACATTCCCAGAACCAGCCATATTTCGATTTTTCCACCGCCTCAATGAAGTACTTGCAAATAATATCAGTCGTGGGCCTCTTCTTTTCACTGGAATGTTTCTGATTAACCACCTCCTTGAGTTTGGCATCATCCCAGTTCTTCATGTCATCCTCTTCGGCATCACGCATATCCACATAGATGGAACGCTTCTCGACCTTATTTTCCACAGCCAAGTCATGGGAGAATTTACATTTGTCACCTTTGGTACATGTTCCCTGTTTGAAGAAAGCACACACAACCGATTTGGGGTCTGTACCCTTTTCGACCTTCTGCACCGGCTTAAAAATCAATGCCAATTCCTTTTGTTCCTGCAATTTCTTCTCCTTTTCATCCTTCTTTTTGTTGTCGGTGCGCGGATGTTGACCACCGCTGTTAACCTGCTTCTGAACTTGTTGGATGAATTTTTGCTGTTTGGAACCCTTCTTATTCTTTAAACCGAAAGTCTTGTCCTCAATGACCTTTTCCTTCTTTTTCTGCTCGGTTTTTTTACTTGGCGCTGGAGCTTTTTTTGGAGGCATATTTCAGTCCAATTTTCTTTAAAAAAATCCCGTAGTCTCTTAATAAAAAGTCTGAGAAGTTTCTATAGCTGGCTGCGTGGTTGGTAATTTTGACATTTGGCCGTCAATGTGTGTGAATACCTCCATCACATTGTTGCTGATTTCGATAACAGCGTATCTAGTGACATTGCAGGGTGACACCTTTTACTAATCGAATTTGATTTTCTTAAATGGAATAGGCAAATGCATAATCGTTTATAAGCATTGATATATCAAAAATCAAAAAAGTTTAGCAAATACAGAATTTTTATCGGTATTATTAACAAATTCGCATATTTTTTATATGGTCAACTGTATTTTTGTATCAAGTTATATATTCCTATTTGGAAGTGAACTGCGACTATGCAACGTGCAAAAAGTAGTTCTGGGTTTTTTGATTTTTTTTTTTTTTGTAATTAAAAATCAGGAACAATGTGAAAAATTCTCTCGTTCGCATTAGCTTGAATAAACTGAAAATTTCGGTAGAGACGGCTAGACATGATAGACTTAATTTTAATTGTTTTAAAATGAGAGTAAATAAATTATTTTTATTCGTAATTGTTCGATTTTGGCTTCAGAAATCAAATGAATTTCAACAATTTACATTTTTAGTTGGTTGTTTTAAAACAAAAGTATGGCCCATATTTGAAAACTTCCTTTTTCCACTACGAATCATGACTACCCATGGCAAAATAAGAAAAGTAGTGTAAAGCTCATGGTAGAAAAATACAGGTAGTCGCATCGACACAGCTGCTGGGACAATGAAATGTCAAACTGATTTTAGAATTTAAAATGTTGAATGAATGTTCCTTGTCCGAAGAATTCAGCCAATTACTTGAGCCAGTCAAAAGAGCCTTTTATGTCATCTTACCTTTAGGCTTATCATTATCAAAATATATATTTATATGTGCTTTCCCAAATACAAATCACGGAAAGAAGAAGAAACATAGCAAATGTTTGCAACAAGAAATTAGTTCAGTAAGAATTTGCAAACACTCGGTGAAAGCACTGTCAAAACCCCTCTCAAGTCACTCTCTTTTGCAGAACTTTTGTGCTAAAAGTAATAGTTGTTACAAATATTAGGTGTGTCTGGTTACCCTAAAATTTGTAACAATTGTTACAAATTGTTACTGGAAGTCGTCTGTTAACCCAAAAGTTCTGCAAAAGAGAGCGGTTGGAGAGAGAAATTTTGACAGTTCTTTCAGTGAGAGTTTGCAAATTCTTGCTGGAAAAATTTTTTCTTGCAATCGCTTGCAACTCTTCTTCTTCTCATTCATCGACATTCAATCAGATGTTTTCTATTGTTTGTTTATTTATTTTTGTGCTTTCAATTTGAAAATTTTTTTTTGGAATTAGCAAGACTAATAGTTTTTGGAGAAAAACTTTACAAAATGTGAAAAACGTAAATGTTAATATGTAATAAGAAAATAAAAGACTATTTCCAACATTTTTATTTAAAAAACTTGTAAAATTAGTATTGCTTCCTTTGTTTTAATTCTCCTGATGGGGGACAAATTGGTTTGTTTTGATTTGATCAGCTGATTAGGTGCAAGCTTCTGCAGGAATACCGTCTGTTTACTTTTCGCATTTTCCTTGCAAAAGAGAATAAAACTACCTTACTCTCTCAGAAAGAAGTTGCTGGACAATTCCTGCAGGAAAAGTAACCAGACACACCTATTATGTTATACACATGGTACAATGATATCAAGGTAGGGCTATGATACCATATGATTTTAATTTTTTTATTTTCTTGGCTTAATATGTCATCTTTATTTGTTTATGTATGTGTTTTCTTTTCAATAACAAAAAAATTGCTCAGAAAATATTTAAATTCGGATGTTTTCAAAACGTTTATTTCAACGTATGCATCGACAAAATCTAGAGTTTTTGTAGCGAAATAGTCCTTAAAAGACATATAGTACATGATTTTGAAAAGAAGTGTTTACCTTTCATTCAGTTATCGCGGTTTTCAATTATTTATTCAAAATAAATGCAACAAGTTGTTTGATTTGTTATTGTTTTGATACTAATTTTGACATTACAAGCCAAACAGGTAGACCTCTATACTTGCAATTTTTTCAAAGTTGACCTACCTTCTTTTCATTGTACCATGGTTATACAGACACACATAATTTTTTTCTGTCTGCTTGACTGCTTGAATATTTTCATTGAAACGTTTAATTTTTATAAATTTGTTTAATTTTATTACTATGCTCGTGTGCTTTGTTTCGTATGCATTTCTTTGTTTTTTCCTTATATGTTTACAAATTCGCCACAAAAAAGATAAACAGAGGCGAATTATTATTCGTTTCAGTCGAAATTTTGACGGTTAAAAGATTTTAAGGGAATTCGCTCTTTACACGATCTAATAAATGGGCCTGGAGCGCAACTTTGAAGACAAGGTAGGCTAACTTTGAAAAAATTGCAAGTATAGAGGTGTACCTGTTTGGCTTGTAATGTCACGAAAACAATAGAAAAAAAACAAACAACTTGTTCCATTGCTATTGAATAAATTATTGAAAACTAAATAAAAAGTTCAACATTTCTTTTCAAAATCATGTTTAATATGTATCTCTAAATGCTTATTTCGCTACAAAAACTGTAAATATTGTCGATGAATTGAATTTAAATATTTTTCTGAACAATTTTTTTATTATAAAAAAAGAAAACACACACATAAACAAATAATGTTGACATTATGTAGATTTTTATATGTTTTCTTATATGACGCCAATCGGAGTTCCTCGTGATATGAATTTTTCAACTCTTTAACGAATTTGAATAATTTTTCATTCAAAATATTCAGCAACTGTGTCGATTCGACTGTCTGTATTCTCTACCATGATCTATCTTCAAACAATGTCATCGATCCTACCAGTTATCGATTTATCGTTTATGCTGTTACAAACAAAAAAATTGGCGGCAGCAGAGCATTTGTTCAGTCGGAGTCGTCGGTAAACAAACAAACGGGATCGTTGTAAATAAATCAATTGATAACCCAATAAAGTATTTAATAAAAATGCCCGATGATAGTGAAGAAATATTAAAAACAAGAAAATTCCTTAAGGAAAGATTACAAACGGACTACAGTACTTTTCGTGGTCATGAAAATGAACGTGATAATATTCGGCAATTGTTGCAAAGGACAGCAGAAATGGGTGAATCGAATTCTATGCTGTTGATTGGACCGCGAGGATCGGGGAAGACAACAGTAAGTGATTTATTTTTACAGATATACCAAAGTAGTGAAATTATCCTAAAATTATTTATTTCAGCTCGTTAATGCTGTACTGACGGACCTAATGAAAAACAAGGATTTTATACAAAACACCTTAATTGTCCATCTCAATGGTAATCTACATACAGATGATCGCCTGGCACTCAAGTCGGTTACCGTACAAATGCAGTTGGAAAATGCCACTGATGGCAAAGTATTCGGTTCATTTTCCGAAAATTTGGCATTTTTACTTGCCTGCTTGAAGGCGGGTAATAAACGTTCTAAAAGTGTGGTATTCATATTGGACGAATTCGACTTATTCTGCGCACATCACAATCAAACTCTGCTATATAATCTCTTTGACGTATCACAAAGTGCCCAGGCACCGATTTGTGTCTTGGGTGTTACCTGTCGTTTAGATGTTATTGAGCTATTGGAGAAGCGTGTAAAATCACGTTTTTCACATCGTCAGGTATTCATATTTCCAAATGCAGAAGACTTTGATGAATATGTTAAGCTGTTTGCTGAACTTTTAACCATACCCAGTGAAAAACAATTAAAAGAACTAGCGGACAGAGTTGGCACACTCAAACATTTACAGTCCAGTGAATTGACATTTCATCGCAGCCATTTTCAACCCTCCAAATATAAGTTTAGCAAGAAATATATGGAAGCATGGAATAAACATATTGCAGAGTTAATTAAAACGCCCTCAGTTGTTAAGTCTCTACAGGCTCTATTTGATTTTGATGTTAGTCAAGCTTTCCTTAAAATTTTTATTTTTCGATTGGTTTGCCAAATGCAAACCTCTCTTTCGATTGCGGAACAAATTACCGCCGAACAAATAACCCAGTTAACTGCCATCTATGAAATGGATGAAAAAGTTGAGCTCTTGTGCGGTCTATCCGTATTGGAATTGTGTCTAATCATTGCCATTAAACATCATTCGGAAATTTATGATCGTGATCCATTCAATTTTGAAATTATATTTTCACGATTTCATAAGTTTGCCAAAGTTTCATCAACAATGCAGGGCATTGAAAGGCCCGTGGCTTTGAAAGCTTTCGAACACTTGCGAAATATGGAAATTATATTGCCTCTAACAGCGACAACATGTAAAGTGCAAAAGGAATTTGAAATGCATAAAATGGTGCTAACATATGGTCAAATTAATCAGGCTGTACAACGATATCAAGCCCTGCCCACAGAAGTACAACAATGGTCACAAAGTTCTTTAATTTAAGGCACCGTTTATAATTTCTTATATCATTAAATGTCTAAGTTATTTATTTTTGAGAAAAGAAAACGAAAGAAAATAAACTTTCATTACAAAAAAAAAATAATAAATAAATAAAAAAAATATTATATGACTTTTTTTATCTCGCTATAATTACGGATTGTTTGGAAAACTATGCGATTTATAACAAAGAACTTAAATGATTTTTAAAGGATTGATATGTTCCAGAACCTGCATGAATGTAAAAATATTACTATGTTAACAGATTTTCTTGTATGATTCAAATAATGGAAAAAAGTAAATTCTTGCAGCTTCTTGTTAATAATTTCAACTCGCATTTAGAAATATTAAGACTTTCTTCTAGGAATCAAGCTGTATTGTTAAGGATTATTAAAACCAAGCCATATTTACATAAGGTATATAAATATAGACACCTTTTCAGGGATTAATTTGATTTTTATCAGAACCAAGGCGCATGTATATAAGATATGCCTGAACTGCAACAGTAAACAATTTTACAAAAAGAATATTTGCTTTATAGAAAACAAATTTCTGTGTTCAAGAACCTGCTAGAATGTACTACTTTTGTCATTTTTTTTTTTTGATATTATATGATCGTTGTAAACAATTTTTCATTGTTGCAGTTGTGGAACAGACCAACTGCCAATCGAATAAATTTAGTTACAGGGCCTTAAAAAATGTTTCCAAGTCAATACAGAGTTCAAGAATGTACACGAATAGGAAACTAGAGGGTGAGATAAAAAAACTGCAAAAAAGTCAAACGCCATACTTTTTACATTTTATTTTTAAATTTTATTGAATAAAAGCAAAAATTGTCGGAAGTAGCATTAAATTTCAGAATAAGTTTAGATTTGTTCGATTTGGTCACCTTTGGCACAAATTATGGCCTTCAAACGGCCAATGAAACCGTCACACGCTGCCCGAACGTTGGTCTGCGATATTTTGGCCCATTCCCGGCGAAGCGTTTTCTTGAGGCGATCGACACTTTGGTATTTTTGGTGCAAATCTTGCTTTCCAAAATACTCCAGACACAATAGTCCAACTCATTTTGTAACCATTCTTGGGTGACACGTGCTGAGTGCGATGGTGCTGAGTCCTGTTGGAATGTCAAAGGTCTGGGCGAAAATGTCAGTGTGCCCAAGGCTTCAATACACCCTCCAGAATATTTTCGCGATAATATTAGCCATTTATCTGATGGCGGCCCACACCATCACCGGCGGTTGAGTTCTGGTGCCTAACCGCAGGAGCATATTTTCAGCTGACCTCTTTGGCAAGTAAACACGATTGTTTGTTTGTAAACTGCTGGACAACGAATGTTTTCTCATCGGAGAAAACCAAATTCCGCAGTTCAACCCTTTGGGTTAAGCGAAGCAACTCTTTAGCTCTTGAGTCTATTTTCTTCCTGTTGCGGTGTAAGTTCTTGCACTTATTGGAATTTCAATGGCTTTACCCCGAGCTCTTTTCAATATTTGCCGAATGGAATATTGCGATATGTTTAGCTCACGAGCCATTTTTCGGCCTCTGCGACGCGGGTTTCGATCAAGTCGCTTCCTTACTTTTCGAACCATTTCTGCTGAAAAAGATTTATTCACATTTAAATGCTGGAGTGCTCTAACGACAGCCACTTGTGGTTTTCCAGCAAAATATAAGGAAATTACACTATCACGCTTGAATTCCATCACGAATACCTTTTTTCTGGAAAATTCTCACCTTTTTGTACGCTTGTAAACAATATAATGTTAGCAGTCTGAAGTTGGTTGCAGTTTTTTTAATCTCACCTTTCATAGCAATTTTAAGTTTCGCTCAAATATGAGACTAAATTTTTCAATTCTTTAAGTTGGTATTACCAATCATTATTTTCATATGAAATATTACATTAGTGTATATACTTTGGGATATTTATGTTATGCATACAAGCAATCCGCCCAAGCGCGTCAGAAAGTATTACATGATCTAGTAAGGGGCGTCTAACATCATAAGAAAAAACAAAACGTTTACATCAGTACGTATAGCACAGGGGTTTTAATGCCGTTCTGAAAAAAATGGTAATTTGGTAACAGTCTTCCTTTTGACAACCAGATTCAGAAAGGTGCAGTCGTGCACCGACTCCCTCATACCAAAACTAATATCGGGTTAAATTTTCATTGACGCAACGGCGGTCAATATAACAACAAAAAAAGTTTCCCAATGTTGAGATCCTGAATACTAATAAGGATGTCAATCGGCCTTTTTCCGTGGGATCTAATATTCTTTCAGTATAGAACTTTACAAAAATCATCCAGTTTGATTTCTTTCCGAAATCGATTAGACAAAAGGTATAGAAATTTAAACTTAACTTAAAGTTTTTAAAACAAATGTTAAAAATTAATGGGATTAGGATAGGTGTTTGTTCTGAACGTCTGTGATCTCCAAAAATATCATAGTCAATGATCAATATAGGAAAAGATAAGATATTAATTTATTCAAATAACACATGTGTTTAAAAAAAGCAAAACATTGAATTCATATTAAGTTAAGTAATATCCGGCGCATGTTGTAAATTTTTATAAATTAAACAAAACATTTCAAGTGCATCGAAAGAAAATGGAGAAAAATCAAAGACATAAAAACAATTGAATTTCAGGTCAAAGTTAATGTTGGACTACTTCAGTAAGAATTAAAAGAAACGGGAGTGCAACTTTTCGTAGCTCACCCGTCATATTTCTAATTGGATCGCATCCATTCAATATATTGTTGTTCCCATGCTGTTTCTTTACGTTTTTGTCGACAAAACGTAGAACATTTGACACTGCCACACGTCTCACATGGATACCAGCATCCTTCACAGCCAACATGCAGGCAATCACAAGGATCGAGCTCTGCTTTATTTGCAACAGACCATTCATAGCTGTTGTATTGGCTCTTATTCGCCATTGACCCTTTTTTGGAACGTCCTCGGTATCGTTTTGCTGTTGAATCGCTCATTCTGTTAATTATAAGTTTCTTTTTTAGAACTCTTTTTAAATGGTTCTTTAAATCCGATCGCCCTTTTAAGACGCAGAAACACAGGAAAATTTATTTCAAAAATATGCTTTCCATTCAAGGCACGCCAAGTTTTGTTATTGTTTGTGGAAGTCCGTTATGGCATAAGGGTTGCCATGTCCCACGAATAACATTCGTTGACACATCGATTATTATTTTCATTATCAACGTACAGTGGGGTGATTTGATATTAAAAAAGGAATTAAATAACATATTCGTTTTGTTCCAGAATTCGCAAAAATGAAATGTGAAAATGTTACTTCCATGGAACAATGACGACAAAGTAGCAATCACCTGAATACAATTTTTTCTTTTAGTATTTTTGTAATGTCCGAACCTGCACATATCTACTAGTTTTCCAAGTTTTTTTTTTCGATATCATAAAGGGATAATCGGTAATCGTAGTAAAAACATTTACATTCTTGCAGTTCTGGAACCTACCAAGTATAGTTTTTGTATATATATGTACTGTTCTGAAAAATAAACAAATAGTCTGGAACAGACTGCAAAAATCTAAAAATGAGATAACCAATTTTCCCTTTATGATATTGAAAGAAATTTTCAGAACTAGCATGACACAATTACAGAAAGTAGAACAAAGCTACCCCCTAAATACAATTTTTTTCTTCTGGTGCCCCAATTCTGTCATTACATATACACAGTTTGTATATGTGTGTGCATTGTTTTGAATGAAAACAAAATAATTTGAAATTATTTTAAATTCAGTTGCAACAAAAATGTATATTTTCGACCTTAATGGGAAACATATTACACACTTTTGGGAGAAAATATAATTGTCTTACTATCATATATTCAATTTTGTGGAAGAACCCCAAAATTCCGTTCATGTTTTGTTGTTTTCTCCAATATGAGAATTTTGTTAAAAAATATAAAATAAGCAAAGCCAATTTTGCATACTTAGATGTCTATTTGACACTATAAGGCTCTGGTACATAAGTTGTGTTTCAGAACCTGCAAATTAGTACTAATTAGCGCTAATTCTGCTACAACGCGTTCCCGAACTCCAAAAACTAGCAAAACTTGCAGCTCTCTCGAGAAAAAAATGGCGCTAAGTGGTGCATATTTCTGCTTGTTTTATCTACATGAATTTGGCCGAGCAGAAATGTGCATATTGTAAATTTGACATTTAATTGGCAGGGCTAACAAGGTTGAAAAATGTATTGATACATTTCAATAAAGAAAATGATCAACTTGAAAACTAAAGGAAAAACTAATATTTGTCGTGCAAAAAACAAAAAGAGAAAATATGGAGCAACTGATGTATTCACTTTTGGATGATTCCAGCAGTGAAGAGGACTGGCAGAATGAGGAATCAGATTATAAATTACTATTATAAATTATTAATTTTAACTTATCGTCTTCAATACTAATTTTTTAAGTGTTGGCGCCCTTTTCAGTAAGGTTTCACCAGTTCGATTTAGGCTGTTTACTTTTGGAATTTTGAATTTTGACATTTTATCGCATTTCTGCTAATTTTCCGTTCCCTTAGTTTTTGAGCAAACCTAAATGAGAATGACATTTCGAACTGTTCTCTCTTCTGCTAGTTTTACTACTAAAAAAGTACTGGAACACAACTATAGTTGCATTTTTCCTAGCTTCCTGAAATTGAGCAACTTTTCTTATAGATCCATGAGAACTATTAAATTCTTGCAGGTTCTGGGATACCTCTAAAATAATGTTAAAAAATTCAAATTTTGATGAAATACAATTTCATAATACATCATTTAAAAAAATGTCTCCGTTTAGGGATGAAACAAAATTGCAATTGCATTAGATATTGTGAATAATCCATAGCGTTTCATTCGTTTATCGCGATCTTCTTTTATCTTCTGAGGTCGATGACATGCTTTTGTCGCAAAAAATCCTTTATTGACGTTTGTTTTTTGAATAAAACATTAATGGAATTATATTAATAACATTTTAAAAAACTTGTAAACAGAAATTTACAATCTGGCAACAACTTACGGCCTTAAAAATACGTGTAAAAGAATGATTATTATTAAAAATCTAAAATATTGCGAAACATTGAAAATATTGCTATTGGGTGAATGTGTAGTATCTTTCAATCTTTTGTTTTCGCCCGTGTGTCCTTCGAAGCATGAATGGTAGAATTAAGAAGGTAAAGTCATGCAATCATATGTTAATTTTTTTTTTTCAAAATTATTCATTTAACAGCATCTCATATCAAAATATTTATTTTTAAATACATTGTACATACACAAATCAGAGATGGGAACCTGCTTTCTATGCAGTGAAATTTGACAAGGTAAATTACAGAAAAAGCAAAAATGGGAATGCTTATTTGAAATGACGTTATCTTCTTAGTTTACGATGGAAGCATGGTACTATTGGGAGGTAGACGGGCTTCGTAAAAGTACAAAAATACACCCCTTGAGCTATGCCTATGCTTTGTCAGAATTATCCAAAATTAGAATTAACAGGGTTTTCTAATTTACTTAATATTTTGAATTTTGTATTCCTTATTTTGAATATTGAAAAGAGTGAAAGACGAATGAGGTGCCTGAATTTCCTATCAAAAAATATTATCCCACTTGATAATTCTTTCATTTCCATGGTAATAATTGGTATTACCTTTAATTTGCACGCTGTAATGCGCGTTTCTTCTAATGGCAGAAGCCGGGCACAATTAAGAAAAATTGTAATTAGCTGGTAGCTCTACCTTACCTTTTTATTGTACAATGCTTCGAAGTATAATTTTCGGTATTGTGTCGTATTGGGTAAAGATAATGAAGTCTTGTATCATATTTTAATAAAAAATATTTACACACATTTTGACTTTAAAAAAGCTCCATTTTCAAGTAGCCTGAAGCCATGGTACAATGAAATAAGGGTAACCTCATTTCAAATTAGCATTCCAGCTCTACATTTTCTGTAATGTACCTTGTCAAATTTCGATGCAAAAACAGTTCCTATCTCTGATTTTGTGTGAATATAATGGATTTATGAATATAGATTTTGACAATGAGATGTTATCAAATGTATAAATTTGAAAAAAAATTGTAAACATATGATTGCTTGATTTTGCCTTCTTAAGGTGCAAGTACATAACAAGCTTGAAGTCATGGCTAGGCATATTAATGTCAAATTATAATGGAAAATGACGGCAGGATTTTAGTGAGGCTCTGTAATCCCTTTATGAAATGCCACAAAATATGCCTAGCCATGACTTCAAGCTTCTTATGTAATTAAACCCTTAGTTCTACTATGCCTGAAGATATATATATACTTATGTATATGTATACATACATAATCATAAGTAGTACGTAAGTACTGATACCTCGTAGCGAATATCATTGTTATAGAGTTCATATTAGACTCTGAGGGGCCTAAATCTAAATTCGGATGAAAGTTATATGTGGGAGCTATATCAATATTCTTGCCGATTCGAAATAAATTTGGCAGAAGAACAACTTCTGCCAACATAACCAGCATCTAAAACCGAACTTTAGAAGGTCCATGGCTCAATAAGAAAGCTTGCTCAACTTTAAAGAAACTAGAAAAATGCAACTCTGTGCTGGAGTCTTGTAGTGTCAAATGGATTTTATAATATGCAACAGTTGGCTTTGTTTACTTTTAATTTTTTTTAAACCAAATTCTTATATTGAAAAAAAAAAACACGCGAAACAAGAATGGAATTTCAGGGTTATTCCACAAGATTGAATCTAAAATAGTAGGACAATACAATTTTATCACAAAAATGTACGATTTGTTATTTTGTAACCAAGTTTGAAATAATTTCAAATTAATGTATTTTTTATTCAAAACAATACACACACATACAGATAATATGTATATGTTTCAACAGAATAAGGGCGCAAGTACATAAAAAGCTTGAAGTCATGCCTAGGCATATTAATGTCAAATTATAATGTAAAACGACGGCAGGATTTTAGTGCGGCTCTGTAATCCCTTTGTGAAATGTCACAAAATATGCCTAGCCATGACTTCAAGCTTTTTATGTACTTAAGCTGGGAATACATAAAGCGCTTATTTGGCTGGCTTAAGTCATCGGCTGGCTTCTTCGGAAATGAACAAAGGAGCCTAGGGCCAAAATCGAACTAGGTCAACCTAAAACTCCTTTGTTTATTTACGAAGAAGCCAGCCGATGACTTAAGCCAGCCAAATATGCGCTTTATGTATTTCCAGCCTTAGCCCTTAAGGGCACAAAATGAAAAAAATCGTATTTAGGGGGTAGCTTCTGTAATTATGCCATGGGAAGGTCTACCTTGCCCTTGTGATATTTTTGCCTCAAAAATGGATAATGGATTGCATGAAGTGTTGAAATTGACCGATTGTTGATAGCTAATAATTTACGTTCAGGAGAATGATATATAAAATAAATATTTTACGTGCAAAATCAATTTTGCATGTGGTTGTTGTTGTACAATAACACTTGCTGTTACTTGTATTATTCTACCATGTGAAATATGCATGGAAACATTGGACAATAAAAAGGGAATTTTGTAGCTCTACCTTAAAAATTAAGGAGATATGAAAACAAATGTTTGCATATAATTTGAAATGAGTCTGACAGAAACGGGTAAAACGGGTTGTATTTCTGTAGTTTTACGAAGCTGTTCTACCTCCTTATTGTACCATGCTTGGAAATATGTTGAAATGTATTTGCTTTGAATGTTCACATTTGTGTAATTGTATTTATTTAAAATTTTCTTTATAAGGTTATTAATAATAGAATAGAATAATGTTATCCAACGTCACATCTTAAAAACTGTTACTTCTTGACAATTTATTGACGGGGTATTGCGTTGGAGGATATCTATTAGGAGTTTTTGTTGGTTTCCCTAACAAATTGTTGAGTTTTGGTTTCATAGGGTTTGGAGGGAGATAGGGTTTCACAACAGGTTTATAAAGTTTTGGTGCTGCGGGTCTATAAGGTTTTACAGCCGGTTTATAAGGATCTGGTTGGCCAGGATAGTTTAGCTGGTTTAGTGCAGGTCTATTGGGCTTATGGGATCCTACTGTAGGCAGAGTGTACCGTCTATCTTTTGGTGTTGAATGTTTTTTGGCTGTTGCTACTGTCGCCAAAACAATGATTGCCACCAAAACGAAAATAGCTCTCATTTTTTGCGGTTTTGTTGATAACTGTTAGAATTAAAGTTAATCGACTGTCTGATTGTCAAATGGCACTGTTGTTTATCTTGATACTTACCCAAGCTTTTATATCGAAATCGAATTGGCAGTTGAATACTATTTAAAGGATTACATGAAATATTTTATTGAAAAAGTTTGCGGTTATTGATCTATTTTATTAATATGTTCGTAAATTCCAAGTTTTGATTTGAATAGTTATAAATAATTACTTTGAATAATTTTTTTTTGAATATTTTGAATACCCTCCACCATTTGCAACGAATTTGGCAATTTTCAAAAAAATATAATCCGTTAACAATTCTGTTAACATTTTATATCTTCCACCATAACGATGTCTGTCCGTCTGTTGAAATCAAAATAGAGGTCGCAATATTTAAGATAAGTAAATTGAATTTTGGCACAGGCGTTTGTAATACTCTTAAGATGTTTGGTATAGCCCCCATGTAACGGTACCTACAACGATTACCCACAATTTTGTATTTTGGTATTTTGAGTTTATAATGAGTTTGGGCCTCAATTCTTGTTCTATGAAAATGTAAAATGAAAACTTTTATAATGGAAAAAATGTCAAATGAAAATTTTATAAAGGAAATGTTTTTCATTCCACATTTTCATAGAACAAGAATCCAGCCCTTGCTTTCTGTAGCATAATATTTGCTTTGTTTCACCACCTGCAAAAATCTACTAGTTTTCTATTTTTTTTCGATATCATAAAGGAAAAATCAGATATCGTAGTAAAAAGTTTTACAAACTTGCAGTTCCGGAACAAAGAAATTGAATAATAACATAGTGGTGAGAATATATAAAACGCTTTTTTAACTGGTTTCCTTGTAGAGAGTTTTAGGCTGACTTAGTTCGATTTTGGCCCTACGCACCTTTGTTCTTTTTCGAACAAGCCAGCCGGTGACTTAAGCCAGTCAAAAAGCGACTTATGTATTCTCACCTTAAGTCTTACATAACTTTTTAGAGGAATATTTTAATTTTCTGTTTTAGATTATATTCTTCCTTGACTTGAGATGGTAATACCCTCTCAGAGGCATGAAAATAACAAAATATTTGGTCTGGCCCACATATAAGGAAGAACTACAAAATATAAATTGTACCACGGCTACTACCACGGTAGAAGTATACAGTAGATGCATCAATGCTAAGGAACATTAATATGTCAAAATTTGTTAAATGTGTTGTCAAAAAAAGTCGTTTTTATATGTTTTCTTATACGACACAAATCGAAGGTTGTTATGATATTCATTTTTCAACAATTTCTACAAATTTCAATAATTTTTTCATTCAAAATTTTTCAATTCCAAAAAAGGTTTGACATTTCATTGTCCCAGCAGCTGTATTGATGAGACTACCTGTATTCTTCTACGATGGCTACTACCATGGTACAATGAAAACTAAGTTGAAAAATGTTTGCAAGAAAAGAGGCCTACCGGTTGTAATGTCAGAATTCCTATCAAAACAAATGCAACAAGTTGTTTGATACCAAATACCAAAACAACTTTGGTCTGTTCCTGAACTGCAAGAATGTAAATTTTTCACTACGATAGACACAGACAGACAGTCGAACATCGCTAGATCGTCTTAGAATTTTACTCTGATCCAGAATGTATATACTTTTTAGGGTCTATCACAAATATTTCGAGGAGTTACAAACGGAATGAAAAAGTTAATATACCCTCCATAGAATAGTGGTGGGCATAAATAAGTGGAAACATTTGATTGTATGCCGATACCTTTTTATACCCTCCGGTACCTTTTTATACCCTCTTCTACATAGTATGGAGGCTATATTAAATTCGTCATTCCGTTTGTAACTCAACGAAATAATAATTTTACACCCAACGAAGTATAATTATTCTTGATCAGCGTAAAATTTTATGACGATTTAACCCTGTCCGTCCGTCTGTTGTAATTACGCTACATTCAAAACGAATTAAGATAGGAAGCTAAAATTATGCACAGATCTGTCTTTTGTCTGCAGGCAGGTCGAGTTCGAAGATGGGTTATATCCCCGATATATGGGTACCCTCCGATATTCGGTATTTTTATGATTTTAGCCACATTTTTCACTGGAATTCTGTGAAATTCTACACAGGAGCTCTTTGTGAGTACTTTACCCCCTGAAATAGAATTGTTTATATAGGTCCACAATATCGTATATCTCCTATATATCGGCAACTTCCGATATTCGGTATTTTTTAGATTTTAACAAATTTTTTTTTTTGAAAATTTTCGAATTAGTTCCAAATGGTGGAGGGAATTCAAAGTTCGGCCCGGCCGAACTTTAGGTGGGAATACATAAAGCGCTTATCTGGCTGGCTTCTTTGGAAATGAACAAAAGAGCCTAGGGCCAAAATCGAACTAAATCAACCTAAAACTCTTTTGTTCCTCTACGAAGAAGCCAGCCGATGACTTAGGCCAGCCAAATATGCGCTTTATGTATTTCCAGCCTAACTGCTTTTTAGGCTATTGACGATTTGCCGATACACTTGAAAATTAAACAGCGTTATTCATAATTTTTGTAACAATATTATCTGATGTTTAGAGACAACGAATTGTGTCGAATCCGAGTTGCATTTTATACACAAAAGATGAATAGAATTTTAAGGTTATTCCACAAAATCGACTTTATTGAAATTTACATTTTGTCCAATTTAAAATTGATTTCAATGGCAACAATGGTGTGAGGCAATTAAAAATACATATTTCTAATTTAAAAAAGTGTCTTTAAAAAATACTCAAACTAAAAATAGAAGATGATATATTTGCCGTAAATAAAATTTATTAAAAAGTACAAATTATTAACACTTTAAGCGTACATAGTTTTTTGTCCTCCTGGCCTTCTAATTGGTGCATCATAGATGAATGGTTTTTGTTTGGGTGGTGGCGGTGGTGGTTGAACTCTAGGTTGAACAGGTCTGGAGTCACGAGATGCCGATACCATCGAGAAATTATTACAGATGGCAAACAATGCCATCAGTGCAGCCAGGAGTGTGAAAAATTTCATATTTGCGAAGTTCCAGTAAAGAGTTTTTGCTCTAAGATTAAGATTTGAGTAACTGTGAAGATGTCTCTGAGGCTGCATCATTTTATAGAAAGATTCGTAGACAGGAAAAAAATCCCATTGCTAAGGGTAAATTACCGAAAATGTTGTTGTCTTTATTTTAGCTTTTTGCAAATAAACTGATAAGAAACTTAAAGTGAAAAATATCAATAAAAATCCCCTATGCATGCCAACACATACATATATGTGTGTGTACATAAGTATATGCACACAATATTTTTATTAATAAAATCTAAAAGCAATACAAATTATTAATCATAATGAGCGACTTGAATTTGTGTGAGAGAACATACAGTAGCTCCAAGCGAAACTCGTACAGCCAAAGAAAAATGTTTATTGTTTAATAACTTCCCAAAAAAAATATTTACAAAAAAATTGTTTTTTTTTAACTTTTTGTTATACAGTGTACTATAAAGTAATTTAAAAAGCAAAAAAAAAAAACTTAACATGTTAATTTATTGAAAGTAAAAAAATAAATAAAAATTAAAAGAGATCATATTTCAATGACAAAGCCAAACTCGTACACTTCGTATAATTTAAAGTATTTCTAAACATTAATATTTTGTATCCATTCCTTTACTTTTTTACCATTTGTAGCCTATTTGGCATACTTTTAACAAGTTTTTCGCAAAATCTAGGTTACATTTTTTTGCCACTCTTTCTACAAACCTTTCTTCAAAACTTCTTTGCAAGATATGGTATGCAGGCGGATTTTTCCATCGAGATAGCTTCATAAATTCTCTATGGTGTTTACGTCTGGACTCGGCTGGTGTATCCATAACGTAGGGACAATTATATAGCAGCCATGACAGCACTTTATAAGTCTTGTGTTTCGGATCATTGTCTTGATTAAACAATAATCTTCGACAAGGGCAAGCTTTTCCTTACAGAGTGCCCAACTTTGTTTCAAAATGTTAAGGTACATAGTCTGATCCATAATACCCTCAATAAAATGCAATACACAAGGTCCAGAAGCTGACTTCTTCCAATTTTGTGTATGTATTTATTGTTTTGAAAAATGAAAACAAACTATTTAAGATTGAATAGTTTGGATCATGTTTGTGAGAGGAAATCCGGGCATTTCATTTTTTTCGCGTTATATGACTCAGTTTAAATTGAGGAAAAATATGAAAACAACCTGTTTCATATAATTTTGAATGTGTCTGCCAGGTAGTGGGCATAGCCTCAGGGTTGTATTTCTGTAGTTTTTCAAAGCTATTCTACTTCCTCATTGTACCATGAGGTGATCAACACTTTGGTATTTTTTTAGTGCCAACCTTGCTTTCAAAAATACTCTAGACACAATAGTCCAACGGATTGCTATTCGGAGATTTTGGTGGCAATTGTGTGCTGGAAATGAAGCGAGGAAGCTCATTTTGTAACTATTGTTGCGTGGCGCGTGCTGAGTGAGATGGTGCTGAATCCTCTTGGAATGTTCAAGGACTGTGGCCAAAATGTTTGCATGCCCAAGGCTTTAATATATCCTCTAGAATATTTTCGCGATAATATTCAACATTTATTCTGAAGCCACTGTCGATTAATACGAGCGGAGATCGGCTGTTATGGCGGCCCACACCAACACCATGACCAGCGCTTGAGTTCTGGTGGCCAAACGAAGGTGCACATTTTCAGCTGATCTCTTTGCCAAGTAAACACGATCATTTTGTTTATTTACAAACTGCTGGACAACGAATGTTTTCTCCTCGGAGAAAACAAAATTCGGCAGATCACCACTTTCGGCCAAGCGAAGCAACTCTTTTGCTCTTTTGAGTCTATTTTTTTCTGTTGCGGTGTAAGTTCTTGTACTTTTTGGAATTTCAATGGCGTTACCCCTAAGCTCATTTTTTAATATTTGCCGAATGGAATATTGCGATATGTTCAGCTCTCGAGCCATTTTTCGGCCACAGCGACGCGGGTTTCGATCAAGTCGCTTCTTTACTTTTCGAACCATTCTGCTGATGTTCCTGTTTTCTTCCGTCCCGTTCCTTGACGTCGGGATACGCTACCAGTATCAGGGTAACGATTGATGGTACGAAACACAAAATATTTATTCACATCTAAATGCTGGAGTGCTCTAACGATAGCCACTTGTGGTTTTCCAGTCAAATATAAAGTAATCAGACTATCACACCTGAACTCCATCACGAATAATTTTTTTTCTTCTGGAAAATTCTCACCAAAATGCTTTTGTACACTTGTAAACAATATTGTTTAACTCAGGGGAGTGGAGGAATGGCAGACAACGGCAACAACAACGATAACTCCCCAAAGTTGTTATGTGATGGTGAGAGGTACGGGTGATACGCGCGTGTGGTGATGGTGAAAAGAAATAGCAAAGAAATGAAACAAAAGAGATTAGTATTTAATTCTAAATAGTTTCATCCTTTATTTGTGTATTTCTCTTTTCTAATACAACAAAATTACCTTAAGTAATTTGGGGTGGCGTCAAAGGCCTGGTTAGTATAAACGTGGTACGAGGAGTTAGCGCGCGAGAAGTGTACACTGCAACTACTAAACGACAAGTGAACGCAGAGGTTCTTGCATTTGCAGAGGATCGCAGTGATCGCCGAGGATCATTGTCGATTACTAATACTACATTTACAATTATTTCCAATGAGAGCAGAGTCTCGAATGTATCAAAGTGAGCTAACCAACAACAACCACCACCCGGTGGCATCTGCGCTCTACGGTCTCCGCCGAGGAGAGCCCCGTTGTGTCAATCAGCATCCGTGATTGACTGGACTCGGGAAGGAAGGCCAACATAAACAAATATAATGAGCTGTCACTGATATAATTTTAACAGCTGTCGGACGAGTGGTTTAGAAATGACAGCAGTCTGAAGTTGGTTGCAGTTTTTTCATCTCACCCTGTAAGATCTGAATTCGCTCTCGTCCGTTCGAAAAATCATTTGATATGTGCACTTTGGAAAATCGCAATCTTACTCCTTGATTTCGCTTGCTGATCAGAGATCTATGTCTGGCTCTTCTTTCATTGTAACTCGACATATGCAGTGTATTTCCACTTTTTTTTTTGAGGAAAATATTTTTCCCAATTCCTTTTCATCAATTTTTGCGAGCTTCGATGTACTCAAAAATAGATCATTTTTGATCTGCAATATACTTCTCATCACTTAAGGTAAATATTTTATTATTTGCCGTTTTTGACTTACGCCGTTCGAAACCAGGTTACCCTATAAATGTAAGCTGTACGAGTTTAGTTTTTGCATAGGAATTTAATAACAATCTTATATTGCATGAAAGAAAATTGTTTGTTTGGATCTGCAAGAATGTAAAACATTTTACTACGATTAGCGAAAAAGAATGCAAAGCTAGCGGATTCTTGCTGGTACTGGAACAGACCAATACACTCCATTGGCCTGTTCCAGAACCTACAAAAATCTACTAGTTTTGCATTTTTTCCCGGTATCATAAAGGAAAAATTGGTTATCGTACTACAATGTTGTACATTCTTGCAGGTTTGGAACAGAGTTCAAATTAATCTTTTGGTTTCAAAAAAAAAAAAAAGGCAAAAATAGTAGATTCTCGCAGGTTGTGGAACAGAGCATCAGTTCTTTGTTTACTATATGGTTTGTTGCAGGACTGCATGAATTTAAAAGTTTTTTACCACGATAACCGATTTTTCCTTTATGATATCAAAAAAATTGGGTTGTACTAACAACAGATCAATTTCTGAACATTCTGGAACAAAGCACTTATTTATAACGAACTTGTTTTCATTAATCGCGTTATTTACATTGACTTTGATTTTACGTCAAATAAATGAAGTATGCTTGTAGAACGTGCATTATAGGTATCTGTCATGGTAGAAGAATACAGGTAGTCGCATCGACACAGTTGTTGGGACAATGAACTGTCAAACCGATTTTAGAATTGAAAATGTTGAATTAAAAATTATTACAATTTGTAAAAATTGTTGAAAAATTCATATTATAACAACCTCTGATTTGCGTCATATAAAAAACATTTTAATATCCACTTATTTTTCATAAAACATTTTAAAATTTTTGACATATCAATGTTTCCAAGCGTTAATGCATCTACCTATATTTTTCTACCATGGTATCTGTGTAAATTAGATTTATTGTAGAAGAATGAAAGTAGTCGCATCGACACAGCTGCAGGGACAATGAACTGTCAAACCAATTTTGAAATTGAAATTTTTGAATGAAAAATTTTTAAATTTTGTAAAAATTGTTCCCGAATTCAAATGCATATCATGAAAACCTCTGATCGGCGTCGTATAGGAAAACAAATATGGTATTTTCCAGAACTGCAAGAATGTAAAGTTTTTGCTACGACAACCGATTTTTCCTTTATGATATCGACAAAAATTTAAAAAATCGTACATTCTTGTAGGTTCTGAAACAGAACAATAGACATTTATTTTTTTCAACAAATATTTAAATACTTTTGACATATAAATGTTCCCAAGCGTTGATGCATCTACCTATATTCATATACCATGATATTTATTTATGTTAAGGTGAGAATGCATAAAAGGCTTTTTTGACTGGCTTAATTTATCGTCTGCTTCTTCGGAAAAGAGCAAATGAGCGAACTAAATCAACCTTAAACCTCCTGGTTCCTCTGCGAAGAAACCAGGCAATGACTTAGCCAGTTAAAAAAAAAAAAATATGTATTCCTACCTCTATGTTATTATTCAATTGGTCTGTTCTGGAACTTTTTGCTACGATATCCGATTTTTCTTTTATGATATCAAAAAAAAAATTGGAAAACTAGTAGATTCTTGCAGGTGGTGGAACTAAGCAAATGTTATGCCACAAAAAGTGGAACTCTTTACAAACCCAAATAACAAATTTGGAACAATTCCGGGGAAAATTGTGGGTAAAATCATCAAAGTAGCGACAATTTGTAGGTACCGTTACATGGAAGCTATACCAAACGTCTTAAGAGTATTACAAACACCAGTACCAAAATTAAATTTACATATCTTAAATATTGTGATCCCTATTTTGATTTGAACAGACGGACAGATATCGATATGGTGGAAGATATACAAATAAAAATACATTACTTTATAACGATTCAAATCAAAACATGGAATTTACGAACATATTAATATAACAGATCAATAACCGCAAACTCTTTCTATAAAATATTTTATGTAACCACATTTCTTTAAATAGTACTCAACTTCCAATTCGATTTCGATATAAAAGCTGGTGTAATTATCAAGATAAACAACAGTGTCATTTGACAATCAGAAAGTCGATTAACTTTAATTCTAATAGTTCTCAACAAAATCGCGAAAAATGAGAGCTATTTTCGTTTTGGTGGCAATCATTGTTTTGGCGACAATAGCAACAGCCAAACAACATTCATTACCTAAAGATAGACGGTACACTTTGCCTACAGCAGGACCCTATAAGCCTAATAGACCTGCACCAAACCAGCCAAACTATCCTGGTCAACCAAGTCCTTACAAACCGGCTGTGAAACCTTATAGACCTGCAACAGCAAAGCCTTATAAACCTGCTGTGAAACCCTATGGCCCTTCAAACATTGGAAAACCAACACGCAACAATTGGTCAGGCAAACCAACAAAAACTCCCAATAGATATCCTCCAACTCAGTACCCCGTCAATAAATTGTCAAGAAGTAACAGTTTTTAAGATGTGACGTTGGAAATTTTGCACTTACATTTAAAAAAATAACATTATTCAATTATTAATAACCATATAAAGAAAAATTAAAATAAATACAATTACACAAATGTGAACATTCAAGCAAATACATTTTAGCATATTTTATTTCAAGTCGCTTAAAGTAAGTTCACAGTTTACTAGGTTTAGTACTGGAGTCTAATTATGTCAAACAGACTTTTTAAACGTGCAACAATTGGTTTTGTTTATTCAACATTTTTCACAATATTATTATATTGGTGAAAATCCACAAAACATAAATCGAATATTGGGGTGTCTTCATAAAATCGAATCCAAGTTATTTTATCCCAAAATTAAACATTTTGTTACCCGTTAACGTGATTTCTGTTGTGCATTTCTGTTGTCTCTGAATTTGAAATAATTTCAAATTATTTTCTTTTTTATTCAAAACAATACACACACATGTATAACTTGTGTATATGTGTTGTAATTGTACTATGGTAGAAGAATATAGATAGATGCGTCAACGCTTGGGAACATTGATATGTCAACATTTTTTAAGTGCTTTATCAAAAATAAGTCTATTTTTTATGTTTTCTTATGCGACGCAAATCGGAGTTTGTAATGGTATGTATTTTTCAACAATTTTTACAAATTTCAATAATTTTTCATTCACTATTTTCAATATCAAAATCGGTTTGACAGTTCATTGTCCCAACAGCTGTGTCGATGCGACTACCTGTATTCTTCTACCATGAATTGTACGTATGTTAATGATAGAAGAATATAGGTAGACGCATCGACGCAGTTGGTGGGACACTGAACTGAACTGTCAAACCGATTTTGATATTGAAAATAGTGAATGAAAAATTATTTAAAATTGTTGAAGGACGTGTATTATAATAACCCCCGAATGACGTTGTATAAGAAAACATATAAAAATCTACTTATGTCTGAAAAGAAAATTAAACATTTTTGACATATCAATGTTTCCAAGCGTTGATGCATCTACCAGTGCTCTTCTACCATGCGTATGCTTTTGTTTGTAACATTGTAATGTTAACTATCAGTGTTAATCATATGTAACAAGTTTTTTTTTTCACAAATTTCATAATTTCGCTCATTTTTAAAATGAGTTAAATAGCGCGAAAAATAAATGCAATGCCAGGATTTTCTTTCAAGAAATTGATCTAAACTGCTCAATCTTTCAATACCATGCATTGGTTAATATCTGTAAAGCGCGCCCTGCAATGTATGTTTTTTTCAATGATTGCATCCACTGTTTGGAGGATATATTAGCTTTGTCATTCCGTTTGTAACTCCCCGAAATATTCTTGATACATACATGTGAGATGAAAAAACTGCAACCAACTTCAGACTGCTGTCATTTCTAAGCCACTCGTCCGATAGCTGTCAAAATTATTCCAGTGACAGTTCATTATATTGGTTACAAGCGCACAAAAGCATTTTGGTGAGAATTTTCCAGAAAAAAAGTTATCCGTGATGGAATTCAAGCGTGATAGTGTGATTTCCCTAATTTGGCTGGAAAACCACAGCTTTTAAATGTGAATAAATCTTTTGTGCCTCGTACCATCGCCCGTTGCCATGATATTGGTAGCGTATCCCTACGTCAAGGAAGTTGGCGGAAGAAAACAGCAACATCATCAGAAATGGTTCGAAAAGTAAAGTGACTTGATCGAAAACCACGTTTCCGTGGCCGAAAAATGGGTCACGAACTGAACATATCGGAATATTCCTTCTGCATATATTAAAAATGAGCTCGATGTAAAGCCATTGAAATTCCAAAAAAGTACAAGAACTTACACCGCAACAGAAATAAAATAGACTCAAAACAGACAAAGAGTTGCTTCGCTTGGCCGAAAGTGGTGATCTGCCGAATTTGGGTTTCTTCGATGAGAAAACATTCGTTGTCCAGCAGTTTGTAAACAAACAAAATGATCGTGTTTACTTGCCAAAGAGGTCAGCTGAAAATGTGCAACTTCCGTTGGCCACCATGGCCACTCCCTCCCTCCGCTCGAATGAATCAACCATGGCATCAGAATAAATGCCGAATATTATAGCGAAAATAGTCTGGAGGGTGTGTTTAAGCTTTGGGCAAGCAAACATTTTGGCCGCAGACCTTGGACATTCCAACAGGACTCAGCTCCATCGCACTCAGCTCGTGCCACCCAAGAATGGTTATAAAAAGAGGTTCCTCGCTTCATCTCCAGCGCACAATGGCCACAAAAACCCCGGATACAAATCCGTTGGAAAGCAAGGTTGGCACTAAAAAATATTAAAGTGTCGATCACCACAAGCAAGCGCTAAGGACTGTATTTCTGTAGTTTCACGAAGCTGTGCCATGGGCAAAGGTGCAAGCATGCCACAATTACAGAAGGTTTAACAAAGCAACCCCTCACATACATTTTTTTTGGTACCCTTATTCTGTCAAAACATACACACAGTTTGTATATGTATGTGTATTGTTTTGAATAAAAAATACTATAATTTGAAATGATTTAAAATTTGGTTGCAAAATAAATGCAAATTTCCGACGCAAATAGATAACAAATTGAACAATTTTGTGATAAAACTGTATTGTCCTACTATTTTAGATTCCATCTTGTGGAATAACACCGAAATTTCATTCTTGTTTCGAGGGTTTTTCCCAATATAAGAATTTTGTATAAAAAAAAACAAAATAAACAAAGCCAACTGTTGCGCATTTTAAAGTCTATTTGACACTATAAGACTCCAGCACAGAGTTACATTTCTCTGGTTTCTTTGAACATTTTTTATTGAGCCATGGGTGCAAGTACATAAATAGCTTGAAGTCTTCCCATGGCATATTTGGTGACATATCATAAAGGGATGCCAGAGCCGCCGACGTTTCCCTTTGTAATTTGACATAAATATGCCTAGCCATGATGCCAAGCTGCTTATGTACCCTCCCCTTATAGGTGTCCAAACTAAAAGTAGGCTAACATATAATTTATTTAATAACCACAATAAATCTGACGATAAAAATCAATTATAACTTTAAACCCAGATAAAGGTTTTGTATGTAAACAAATAAAGCTAAATGCGTAGCTTTATGGGTTCAGCTTGTCAATATCCCAACTTGTTATAACATCTTAGTCGTTTTGTACGCGTTTTTATTTTCAGCAATGATGAATAACTTCTTACCCAGCCATGGGAAATTTAAACTTCATTTGACTAATGCAGTTTGAAATTCTAATTTGAAAAAACCACAATTTATTCATTTATTCATTTCTATATTGTTGTAATTATTGTAACAGATATTGGTTATATAAGCTCTATGAGCGATCGTAGTTAATCACATTTTCATTTTGATAACATAAGGTTAAGATAATCCCAGTTGCCATGAGGATATTTATAATAGTCATAATTACGACATATATCGTCCTAACATCAGCTACATTGGATGTAGACTTCAAAAATGGTAGAAGGATAAAAATGTCAGAGAAACCAACGCAAATTCACCTGTCATCATATCCCAGACATGGAGAACCAATTATGACCACAATGGGACACAGGGAAGTTGTGAATCCACATAGTAATACTCATTATAGAAATCACACATTTGTTAGGCCCACACACGGACCATATCGGCATTTTGGAACATTAATGTCAACGGATCCATTAAAATCGTATGAACATTATGCAAGCAAGACTCATACACATCATAAATTTGTTGGACCCACACAAGGACCATATCGGAATTTTAATACCAACGGATCCACTAAAATCGTATAAACATTATGCAAAAAAGACTCATCATGTATCCGTTGAACAATACAATCCCGAGGAACCGTTCGAACTATCTGAGCCAATTGGTCATAAGAGACCCTATAATCGTTTTGAATATACAACTAAACCATATAGATCTGTCAAGAGTAACCACAAAGACAGAGTTCAAAATAGTCTTAGTGAGCCAATTAAGAGATAATCAATAAAATATATAATAATTATGAGTGAAATTTGTTTATTAATTATAAATAATAATAATAATTTGTCTATTAAATATAAATTTTAATAAATATACATAAAAAATTTCAACACGTTGCAATTCCATGCATTAGATTTGTACTAGAAAGTACAAGAATTTATGATACATTTACGAAGGAAATCTCGTACAATCATACGATTCAAATTTTTTGTTTATTTGAATACCCTCCACCATTTGGAACGAATTAGAAAATTATCAAAAAAAAAAAAATAAAATCCAATAAAAATTCTTTTAAAATCTTTAAAATATCTAATATAGGAAGGTGCCGATATATGGGGGGATATACGATATTGTGGACCTATAAAGACAAATCTATGTCTGCGTGTAAAGTACTCACAAGGAACTCCTTGTATGGATTTTCAGACAATTCTGTTGAAAAATGTGGGTAAAATCATAAAAATACCGAATATCGGGAGGTACCGTTATATGGGGGCTATACGATATCGTGGACCTATATAGCCCATCTTCGAACTTGACCTGCCTGCAGACAAAAGAGAGATCTGTGCAAAATTTTAGCTTCCTTTCTTAATTCGTTTAGACTGTAGCGTGATTACAACAGACGGACAGACGGACAGACGGACGGACAGTGCTAAATCGTCTTAGAATTTTACGCTGATCAAGAATATATATACTTTGTTGGGTCAAAAATGATTATTTCGATGAGTTACAAACGGAATCACGAACTTAATATACCCTCCATACCTTTTTTGGTGGAGGGTATAAAAACTGCAACCAACTTCAGACCACTCGCCCGATAACTGTTAAAATTATTCCAGTGACAGTTCATTATATTGTTTATAAGTGTACAAAAGCATTTTGGTAAGAATTTTCCAAAAAAAAAAAAAAATAATTCGTGATAATCAATAAAATATATAATAATTATGAGTGAAATTTGTTTATTAATTATAAATAATAATAATAATTTGTCTATTAAATATAAATTTTAATAAATATACATAAAAAATTTCAACACGTTGCAATTCCATGCATTAGATTTGTACTAGAAAGTACAAGAATTTATGATACATTTACGAAGGAAATCTCGTACAATCATACGATTCAAATTTTTTGTTTATTTGATGTCATTTCAGTTAAATTTAATTTAATTCCTTAGATATGGGCGTACGACAGGAAATTGATATTTATTTCAGACCATATATTTTTTTCACTTTTGCACGTTTTTTCCTTCTATTAAAGAAGATTTTGATCTGAATCAGAAAACAAAAATAATAGCCTCATAAATAATATGAGACGTGATTATGGAATGTTTGAATTAGATATGGGCGTACGATAGGAAATTAACATTTATTTCATTATTATTATTTTTTCACTTTTGCACGTTCTAACCTACTATCAAAGATGATTTTGATCTGAACCAGAAAACAAAAATATTAGCCTCATAAATAATATGATTATAGAATGGTTGAATTTTGATTCAAAGTATAATTTTCCACCAGCTAGGGCAGGTATAAATATTAAAAATATCTATCATCAGGCCGCATTTTCAGTTTTCGATTTAGTACAGAATCCATATTGAGGTTATTATGCAGATTTTGACATTTTTCACCCGGTTAATATGGTGAAAAGACTGACTTAAAATAAAGCATCATTCGAGGACTACACAACAACTAAAGATGTCGGTATATTTACTGCTGCCATTTCTAAGCCACACGTCCGACAGCTGTTAAAATTATTCCAGTGACAGCTCATTATATTTTTTACAAGCGTACAAAAGCATTTTGGGGAGAATTTTCCAGAAAAAAGTTATTCGTGATGGAATTCAAGCGTGATAGTGTGATTTCTTTATATTTGGCTGGAAACCAACAGAAAGAAAACAGACTCAAAAGAGCTAAAGAGTCGCTTCGCTTTGCCGAAAGTGGTGAACTGCCGAATTTGCTTTTCTGCGATAAGAAAACATTAGTTGTCCAGCCGTTTGTAAACAAACAAAGTGATGGTGCACCTTCGGTTGGCCACCAGAACTCAAGCGCCGGCCATTGTGATGGTGTGGGCCGTCATAACAGCCGCTCGTAGTAATCGACCGTGTAAGAATAAATGTCGAATATTATCGCGAAAATATTCTGGAGGGTGTATTAAAGCCTTAGCACGCAAACATTTTGGCCGCCGACCTTGGATATACCAACAGGACTCAGCACACGCTACCCAAGAATGGTCACAAAATGAGGTTCCTCGCTTCATTTCCAGCGCACAATGGCCACCAAAATCTCCGCGTCTGGAGTATTTTGAAAAGCAAGGTTGCCACCAAAAATTATTAAAGTGTCGATCACCTCATGCGCTTGGCCGGGAATGGCCGTTTGAAGGTCATAATTCGTCCAAAGGTGACCAATTCGAACAAATCCAAACTTATTTTAAAATTTTATGCTATTTCAAATGTAACAAATGTAAAAATACAAAAATTATGGCGTTTGACTTTGTTGCAGTTTTTTATCTCACCCTGTATAAACCCAGAGAAGATAAATTTTACGTTCCAAGGAACGCCGAAGATAAGAGATTATTTACTATTTTTGTAAAATATACCACGCGTCATACGTATACATTTTAGATATAAAATAATTCTCGTGTGAAAAATGATAAGGTTCGTTGGAAAAGTATTGCCATATTCGATTTATCAAATGAGGTACCTCTATTGTTTTGGCATAATACAATCATTACCGGAAATGATTCCCAAGATGGTTGATAAACTTTTAAGTTGAATTATTGAAGCCTCGCCGATCATAATTTTGATAGCTTCCTTCTTTAAATCTTTTAAATCTGGCAAAGTTCCATCAGAGAGCTTAAAACCTGCGGCTGGAATTTTGTTGAAAAAAATGAAATGAAAAATATTTTGTGTATAAAATTTCTTACTTAAAATTTGTCGTTTTTATTAAATTTTACATTACAGATTTTCATAGAACAAGAATTGAGCACCTGAGTTTTTGTTGTTGCAAAATAGACAAGCTTAAAGCCGTTGTCTATTTTTATAAAAACAACAACATTTATTGCTTGTGATTCTAGCTTTAATCCCTGTAGAAAACTGTTGTTTTTTGAAGCTATGTCCGCTTTCTGTCAAAATTACTCACAATTATATGCAACGAGTTGTTTTCATTTATTTGACATTTTTCCTTATTTTTAAAATGAGTTAAATAAGATTACCTTGTTTATTTTGAATTAAATAATAAAAATATGAAATTTGAAGGTATATAGACCAAATCTATATAATTTGTGGTGGTATTAAACACCTTTTGTATATATTAGGGGACCAAATAACATTCCATTGAGAGTGAAGGGTAACTCAACCATAAAAAAGTAAAATCTATTGTTAGCTGTGCTTTAACTTGATTCCATTGTACTGTGCTTGCAACTTTCTCTAATGTATCCTACCATGGTAGAAAAATACAGGTAGATGCATCAACGCTTGGGAGCATTGATATGTCAAAATTTTTAAAATTTATTTTTAAATATAAGTAGCTTTTTATATGTTTTCTTATACGACGTCATTCGGAGGTTATTGTAAAATGCCATTTTCAACAATTTTTACAAATAAAAAAATTTTTCATTCAACATTTTCAATTCCAAAATTGGTTTGACATTTCATTGTCCCAGCAGCTGCGTCGATGCGACTACCTATATTCTTCTACCATGTATCCTACCTTGTCTTCATTGTACCATAGTTTGGACAAATGCCATACGTTTTCGTGTGGAGCGTAACTGCAATGCGTGTGATCCCCATTATCTTGCGAATATTGTTATCGATAACTCGGTCGATTTGTAAACAAAACAATCAAAACAATAAAAAGTGGAAGGATTGATTGTATCGTTTGGGAGATTTCAAGAATTTTCTTTGTGAGAATCCTGCCTGTACGGCCATGGATCAAACAGTGGATCTAGCTGCTAAGGTTGAGGAGTTAATAAAACTCACCAACTCACTAAAGCAGGAAATAAGTGTGCTCAAGGGCAATGATGTTAATGTGAAAGTTGATGAACTGGAAAAGGAGATGACTGACTTGAAGAATGAAATAAATGAACTCAAGTGTGAGGAAACATAAACATGTATATAAATATAATATACAAATCTATTATTGTATTTCAGATGGCTTAATGAAGCAGAATGCCAAAATATTGGCCATAATACATGAATTGTCGGAAAGTAAAAAGATCCAGGTGATGGGAAATCTTGCAATTCTTAGGGACAGCACAAAGTCAAAATCCAGTGAAGAAGCAATACACAAAAAAGTTGTAAATTTTTCGAAAATGTTCCCACTCGGTACTTTGGATGATCTCGATAAGCTTGAAAAGTTGTTATCGATTGGAAAAAATAACGAAGATGAAGTTGTAAGTTTAGTACGCTATTTGGATTCTATGGATATTCTACTGTTTACTGATCTCGAGAGGCGATAGCATTAAAGCATTTTTGACACAATTTCGCTCACTATGAACGATTTATAAATACTCAACTTAAATAGTTTAAAAATGTTAATGTAAGTAGTAGATATTCGTCAGGGAATTATGTCCACTTTTTGAAGATCTTTTGTCAGCATAAGTGTATTTTATATCCAGTGACAAAAATGATACCTTTAATATGTTTTTGCAATCAAGTGGACAAGAGCTTTTTCATAAAAAAGACCCCCATGCTGAACGAGTTCAAACTTTTAATTTAATTTGAAATTTCGCGGTCTTACGTTTTGACATAGCTCCTATATAATAGTTGTAAATTTTTAGTGCGAGTGGGGTTGTTATTTATTCTTTGCTTCTTTTGTATCCAAGGTACTTATACTCCAACGTTTATTATTACCCAAGGGCGTAGCCAAAAATCTGAAATTTGTATTATCTGATAATATAATAGTACAATCCAATCTGGAGGGAATACACGGCAAAAAGCGTCTTCTTAATTATCAACGGTTTATAGATGCAGTGTATCGTAAGTATTTGTCATCAATGATGATTGAACAATACCAAAACTGAATGAATGAATCATTTTCATGTACAAATTTTCTTATTCTTTTTGCAGAGGCCGTTTATAAGAATGGTTACAGTATAAACACATTTTTGTCGGATTTTCGCCGTGGTTTGAGATGTGTTAAAAATCGTAATTCTAAAATAAGGTGTAGACGTGTGAAAAAACGATCCAGTAAATATGATGAAGATTCAAACAATGCTGATGATGATTATGGCGATGAAGACGAGGATGAATTTATGGATGATGAAGAACAATCCAACTCACAACTGGAATCAATAATTAAAACAGAAGATAATTCCGTTTTTGGTGATTAATAAAGCTTGTAAATCACAGAAAAAGATTATGTAAACTTATTTTTATATTGCAAAGTAGTTTTTGATGATGTTAGTTTGTACTAACAGATGTTTATTTTTTCCATTTCTCAGGAAATTTGACAAAAGAAATAAAAAATCTTACTCCTATTTATCACCTAAAAACTGTGAATGAAAACTAAATCAAATAGTCCAAAATAAGCTAACTTAAAATTAATCGAATTTAGTAAGCTATTCGAAATCAACATCTTCTTCAGTTTTTACAATGTCCATGTTTAATTCTGTTACAATAAATCTTTCACTCATTTTTTGTCGAGCTACACAGTTATTTTTGTGCAAACGATTTTTACTATTTCTAAGTGCACGCCTCAAGTCGTTTAGGAAATCTTTCTTAGTATAGCCATCCGTATAGCAGGCACCTGGAAATTAAGAAAACAAAGAGATACACAATGTAAAAAGCCAACTGTTGAAAATTCTGTCTTACTGTACAAGACTTCTATAAATTTCTTATAATCCAGTAGCCTCTTTTTATTGTGATGGCCATCAACATTGACATCCATTATAATTTTGTCCGAAATAACATGCACAATATTTTTTACAAGTCCATGGGGTGCTACTAGATGTTGTACAATATTAATCTGCAGAGAAAGACAGACAGTTAAACATATTATTCATAGAGTAAGTCAATCCAATTATATATGTTTTATTGTGAGAACTAGCTACGTTGCAAAAAAAAAACAGAAAGCGAAGACTTTCGCATTTTTGCAAATTGATTTCAGGTGCTATTCTGGGATTATGTGAAATTTTTATAACAGGTGCGTATTTTTACCCCGATATTGGAAAAAGTATTTTTCGTTCATGAAAATCCAGTTTTGCCGGCTATTGTATTCTAAAGTTCGGTATATACAATGTGGAAAGCTTATGGAAATACTTATGCAACAAGTGCCATATAATGGTGGTCGGTAAAACCGGTTAAAATTAGGATTTGTATCCAAACTTTCGAGTCGAATAAAAGGACAACCGGATCTCCCTTAAAATACTTTGCCTTAATCAAAATGTTCAGGCACATTACGAGCCCAGCACCTAAACTTAAGCCCACGCAAAATTTCTCACAAGTGAACATTTTAAACTGGTCGGGCTACTGGTCCTTACATTTTGTTGCATGTTATTATCATTTAGTTCTGCTTCATATTCGCCTAGGTCTTCAATGTCTTGTAATGGAAAACGACGCAAAATTTGCGTAATATTTTTCCCATACATTACTTCGGTTGCATTTGGTTCGAGTGACGGTGGTGCCACACTTGCTTGCTCCAGCAATAGATTCTGTTTGGTAAGCAGGTTAATAATCAGTTCATTTTGTTCTTGTAATGTTTCTGTTCCATTCATTCACCCAAACATAAAGAAGAAAACCAGACAAATGTAAATGTATGTGAATTAGTCAGGGTCATTTTTGATAATAACAAACAATTATTGTAAGTGCTTACCTTTTAGTTCCTTCACTTCTTTCCGTAAACCGGCTGCTTCATCACTTAGTTTATCAATGCGCTCACTAACATTTGCCATGTTTGTTTTGTTTTTTAATTCCTTCTTGCAGTTGTTTTGCTTAATTTCCCTTTGTATAGTTTTTATTATTTGGCATCAGTTTTGCATGACGAGATATCGAAGCAGATGTAGAAGTGGTGGATAAATAAGTCATTTGGTAATAAGTGAAGTTGTCTACTCTAGCACGTATGAGTTATCGAAATGTAAAGGAGTGTTCACACGCACTATTATTTTTCATTTTATATAGCCTTCTGGTTAGATATTAAACTATAAGTAATTTTGTGTATTCTTTTCAACAATGAGCTTTTTTATTTATTTAGTTGACAGCTAAAAATTGTCTGATTTATGGATATAGATTTTGACAATGGGATGTTGTCAAATGTATAAATTTGAAAAAATATGATTATATGACTAACTTCTTGGTTCTACCATGCTATGTCCGTATGTCTGTCTCTCCGTCTGTCTGTTGAAATCACGATACAGCCCACATAATTTGACGTAGAGCTTCAAAATTTGGCAGAACAATTTTTATTATAGGATGGTTGGTATTGAAAATGAGATCGGTCCACGTTTTGGTATAGTCCCTATATAACGGTACCTTCCGATATTCGGTATTTTGATGATTTTTGCCACATTTGCCAATGATTTCGGTGTTTTGATGATTTTTGGCCACATTTTTTTCACGGATTTGTCTAAAAATTGGTATTTGTAGGTCTTAATAGGTTCCTGCTCGTGTGGCGAAACATTGTATGTATAGGTCCAGTTTTTATATAGCCCCTAAATATCGGTACCTTCCCATATTCGGCATTTTGATGATTTTTGCCACATTTTTTTCACGGATTTGTCTAAAAATTGGTATTGAGTTCTAGCTTCGGTGGCGAAACATTGTATGTATAGGTTTTGGAATGTCCCCCATATAACGGCTTCACTTACTTTGTTTTTTTTTTTTTGAAAAGTTTAACATCATTATCCAAATAGTCTTACTGTTATTTTTAGTTAATTGAGTGGAGAACGTTTGAATTCAGATACTTTTATAAAAAACGTTTTCTTTAACCAATGGTGGAGGGTATTAAAAGTTTGGTCCGGCCGAACTTAATGTTTTTTACTTGTTTGTATTGAAACGTTTTATGATTTTTATTATTAATTTTTTTTTGTAATGAAAATGTAAACAACAAGTAATAAACTGCATCAAAACGTTTCTTTTGTTAAGATTTGCGCCAGAGTTGTATTGCTGGATCAGATTGTTATCTTACAAATGTTTTGCAAGATGCTGTTCGTTTACGTTTTGCAATTTTTACTCTCGAGGAAGAAGAAATCGTATTATTTCTCAGTAACTTATCGCTGAGTAAATGTTACTGGGAAAATAAAATAAAATCTGTTGCAAACAGATGTCGGTTGGCAGTTTTTGCGCGATCAGTAGTGGAGTTCCCTAACTCATTTTTTGAGTTAACGATAAAAACCGGTAATTCACGAAATTTGTTGGTAAGTTAGCGACGAAACTAAAGTAGTCGCTAAGACCTACCGATAGATACCAATTTTGTCAACCTTAAATTCTATTTTATATCAATGATTGAGTTTTTGTCGGTAACTCAAAAAAAAAAAAAAAAAAAACGAATTCGAATTTGCATAGTCGATCCACTAGACTTCGAAAAAAAAATTTTCAATAATTACAATTGTTCAATTGATGTCATCATGTAGGGGTTAGTTTTTCTATTTCAATGTACCATTTTTAGTTCATAAATCTGTTATAGTTGTTAATATTTTTAACATTTTAGGTTTGGGTGACTTTAGTATTTTTACTCATATCCCTGAAACGACATATGTGGCATCTGTAGATTCGAATTTTTTCGATGATAAGCGATGAGTGCTCTCCGTTGTCTATATTCAAGCGTATATCCTTTCCAATAACATTAAAACTCTTAAAAAATATTAATTTGCTTTATGAATTGTTGTTTATTACATCTAATTAATGGAAATCCGCTTTGTACAAATGTAATTTCTCTTCTGATCAATTTAGATTTTCTTCAAAATTATATAGGCCATACCTAAAACCAGATGGCTTGAACAAAAACGAAAGGTCATGCATTTTTGTATTAAAGCCCTTTTTTCAAATGAATGAACCCCAAGCCTTGTAGAAAATTGCGAACATTAGTAGAACCCATATATCAAATCACCCGATAACAGGCATTGTTGTCATTCTCGTTTCATGGAGAATAGATAATCTCTATCAAAAATGTTCGAATGTATCTTACAAAATTTGACTAACATGATAATCCAATTCAAAAATAAAAAGAAAACGTTCATTGTTGATGTACAAATATTACTTAGATTTAATATTTACAATTTCTCTCAATTTCAAATGAGTATCCTCGTATACGATTTCAGTTCCTATCTTAGAATAGACTGTCAAATAATTAAGATTTAATACTATATTAACTTAATAGCAATACTTAATACTACTATTAACTTAATAGTAATTAAAAATGATCTTATTCCTAGCTAGTGCTTAAACTTTTATTAATGTCATATATACATAGAAATACAAAGGTTACTTTTCTCTATTCAAACTTAACACCACCCTCGGTTTTCACAATGTCCAAATTTATTTCTGCTACAGTTTCACATCCACGCAGCTTCTGTCGGGCAACGCAATTGTTTTTGTGACAACGATTTTTCGCAATTCTTAACGCTCGCCTAAGATCGTTTAAGAAGTCTTTTTGCGTATAGTGTTCGTTACAGCAGGCACCTGTAAAATTGGCAACACGTAGATATACAAATGCTGTTTATTACAATGTATAATTTGTGATTTACCATACAAAACTTCTATAAATCGTTTGTAATCCAGCAGCCTTTTCTTATTATGATGACCATCAACATTGACTTCCATAATAATTTTGTCCGAAATGACATGCCCTATATTTTTTACAAGCCCATGGGGTGCAACTAGATGTTGTACGATATTTATCTGCAGAAAAAGACAGGTATATATAGAAGTAAAGAATTTTTAAATTCCTTTTGCAAAGAAACAGAAAGAATTTCGATTTTAAAATTAAAGAATACTATGTTTTATATCAAAACGTAAATTGTGGATTTCCTTCATTTTTAAATAAGCAAAATTCCTTAAAAGTGAAATTTGAAATTAGACAGATAGAGTTATGCAGCTTTCTTACATTTTGTTGCATATTATCATCATTTAGTCTCGATTCATATTGCTTCAAACTTTCCATATCTTTTAAGGGGAAACGGCGAATAATTTCCGTAATATTTGTCCCATAAACCACTTCGGATACATTTGGTTCAGTTGCCGCTAATATCAAACTAGCTTGTTCCAGCAATTGACTCTGCCTAGTAAGCAGACTGATAATCAGTTCATTTTGTTGTTCCAGCGATGCTGTTTCAGTTATTCATCAATGGAATGGAAAGAAATAATATGTTAGTCATTTCCATTGGAAGCAATGTTAAGTGCTTACCTCTTAGTTCTTTGACTTCCTTTCGCAGGTCATTTGCTTCTGTTTTTAATGTGTCAATACGCATACTAACATTATCCATGTTCGGGTTTTGGTGCTTTTTTTGAAAATAATTCTTATAAACCTTTTCTAATTAAGTTTTTATTCTTTGGCATCAGATGTAGAAGTGGTGGATGAATAAGTTATTTGGTAATAAGTGTATGTGTCATCTCTAGCGTGTGCGTTATCGAAATGTTAAAGAGGGTTCATACTCTACAAAATGTGGCGTATGCAGTAGCCTGACCACACATTAAATTAGATCACAAAAATGGTGATTGTTCATTCAAATAAAAGCAAATTCAAAAGCTAATTGGTAATATCGAATATGCCGACTAAATGTATCCTTCCAGTAGATCTTAGCAGATTTTTTGCTTGCGGAGGTTTTTTATAGACCATCATCATTATTTATTGCTTATTCCGGATCTATTTTAAACCAGCGCGGATTCTACAAACTAATGGAAATCACCACTAGGCTTTTAGATTGGTATTGCGGTACACGACAAACCCCTTGATTACATTTGGCATTCGAAGATTAAAACAATTTGTCTCTTTCAGAACTGCAAGAATGTGAACATTTTTACTACGATAGTCCATTGCAATACCAGTAGATTCTTGATGGTTCTGAATAAAAACTTAAAATTATATTCTTTCATGGCTTCTGATTTCTTAATAGTAATTTTATATATTTTTATGTGAACCGAAAGGTCTGAGAATCCATACAAAATAAATAGAATTTTTGGTCTGTTCCAGACTGCAAGAATGCGAAGCTTTTTATTACGATAACAGATTTGTCCTTTATGATATCATACAAAATTGCAAAACTAGTAGATTTTCGCAGCCTCTGGAACAGAGCAATTCAAAATAATTCTGAAAATTTTCAAATTCTGTTAAGATTCAAATTTATAGCATTAGGGGAGAATTTATTTTAGTGTGTTTGGGGCGGAGAAGAAACTTAAGAAAATTGTGAAAAAATACGTGAAGTTCCCATGGTGGTTTAACGAGAAAATTTGTTCAATTTCCAAGAAACTAGGAAAAATACAACTATGTACTAGAATCTTATTGTGTCATATCGACTTACCATTTGGTAATTTAGAAAAAAAGTTTGCTTACATATAAATTATCAACAATGTAATGGGCCAAAAGTACCATGGTAGAAGAATATAGCTAGACGCATCGACACAGCTGCTGGGACAATGAACCGTCAAACTAACTATGTGATTGAAAATTTTCAATGAAAAATCATTAAAATAGGTAAAATTTGTTAAAAAATACATATTATAACAACCTCCGATTGGCGTCGTATAAGAAAACATATAAAAATCTACTTATTTTTGACAAAACATTTTAAAAATATATTAATCTATCTTCTACCATGAAACGAACACAGCATTACTTCCAGAACTGGAAGAATGTGAAACATTGTGCTACGATAAAAAATTCCAAAACTAGTAGATTCTGGAACTGAAAAAATGAATTAACGATTCGTTTAATATCTCAAAAAAGAAGATTCTTCCATGCTCTGGAACTGAGCATTTGTATTTTTGTATTAATTATCGATGGTTTAAGAATATATAACATGTGAACCACCCTACACAGAAGAACATTGCGAAATTCTTGCCGCCGCAAAACATCGTTCCGCGGTGTCGTCTGTCTTGGCGGTTTATAAAGGTAAACAAAACTACTCATAGGCATAGCCTTGGAAGGACGGTTAATATCCAAATCCAAATAAATAGAAATGTCCGCCCACAAGTATGAGAATCTCTCACAGAAATTCCTGGTAAAATCGTTCGATTACCAAAGGCAATTCTTCCATTTGTATTCGCATCGATTGACCGAAATGTCTGCGCTGCTGGCCAAACGGGCTGAGGAACATTGGGGTAAAGCTGTGCCCATCAAGAAACTCTGTGATCTACGCGAAGAAGATGAAGAGGAATGCATTATTATTGGTACAATTTACAAACATCAGGAACATAAACCAAGCATATTGAAGGAAATATCGGAGGAGAATCAATTAGCACCACAACCAGCTAGACAACATTATTCCGATCCTGAAGATAAAGTAATATTGGAAGATGAGTTGCAACGTGTACGTCTACATGGTAAGGTACGGTGTGAAGAAATGGCCACTGGCGTTGTTTGTGCCGTTATGGGCTTAATTGAAGAAGACGGTCGTTTCGATGTCCAGGACATTCTATTTTATGAAGGAGGTATCCAAAGGCCATTGCCAAAGAAGGGAAAAGATCGTCTGCTTGTTTTATTATCCGGTTTAGATCAAGTTAATTCCCATAATTTTGTTGATTCATTGAATCTTTTTCAATATTGGCTACGCGGTAATTTACTCAAGGCTGGAGAACCGAGAAAGATGCGTGTTATAATTGCTGGAAATTCAGTAAAAAGTAGCGAAGAAAAACGCTTGCCTTCCTTACAGTCTCGACCCAATGAATCCAAAGATGTTGTCGATGCCATGCATGCATTAGACGAATGGTTTGCAGCTTGGTCCAGTTCCATAAATCTTGATGTTATGCCTGGCGCCTATGATCCAGCAAATTTTATGATGCCACAACAACCATTCCACAGCTGCATGTTTCCTAAGGCTGCCAAGCATGAAAACTTTCAAAGTGTTTCAAATCCTTATGTTTGTTCAGTGGACGATGCCCTTGTTATGGGTACTGCTGGCCAGAATGTTAATGACATGTTAAGGAATACAGGTCTCGAGAAACCATTGGAAGCCTTACGTTGCACGCTTAAATGGGGTCACTTAGCTCCCACGGCTCCCGACACATTGGCATGTTATCCATATTTGGATTGTGATCCTTTTGTTATTAGAGACTGTCCACATGTCTATTTTGTCGGTAATTGTGACGAGTTTTCAACTCGGCTTCATGAAGGTTCACAAGGCCAGAAAACCCGATTGGTGTGTGTGCCAAGATTTGCCGAAACCCAAAGTATTGTTGTGGTGAATTTGGAAAATCTGGATTGTCATGAAGTTAGTTTTGATTGTAATGGCGAGTAAAATATAAGAAAATAAATAAAATATATTGTTTTACTTAAATGTAATGTATTGTTTTATTTAATTCATTTTGTGTTTGTACAGACTAGTAGGCAACATTTTACAATTTTCACACCATCTCAATGAACAACTGGGCCCAATGGTTCACCACGTATATTGGCAAAATCCAGGCGGGAATCAATCGTTTCATCTATTTGTCCTATTACAGCGATGTTGTCACCTCGAATAATATGTAGACCCAAAACGATTTGCTCAATGCCGGATGTTGTGGAGAATACGCGCTCATGTGATTCATCCAATATGATATTTATAGTTTGATCGAATCCTTTCAATGTTCCAATGAAGTTACGTCCATCTGCAGTTATAATGGACACGGTATGATTTATGTACTGTTCCAATGTGGATGCCATTTTTCGAGGGGAAGAAAAACAAACGTTTAGTACGTTTTGATAAAAAGTTGGAAGAATGTAAACAACATATCTTCTTCTTTCTTAATTTTACTGTGGAATGATGACACTCACTGGGAATTGACTGTCTTTATCGATATCGATTAATTTCAACTACTACTAAATGATCTGTTTCAGAACCTAGAAGAATCTACTAGTTTTGCAATTTTTATGATATCGTAAAGGAAAAATCCTTCCTCGTAGTAAAATTATAAACAAATTCTTACTGGAAGTCGCCTGTTAACACAAATGTTCTGCAAAAGAGAATTATGCGAGAGGGAAATGTTGATATTTTTTTCATTGAGAGTTTGCAAATTCCATGGTAGAATGAAGAAGGTAAATGCTTTGTTCCAGTACCTGCAAGAATCCATGGTATGATAAGGAAGTAGAACAGCTTTGTAAAACTATAGAAATACAGCCCTGAGGCTATGCCCGCTTCCTGTCAGACTCATTCAAAATTATATATATTTTTAATTTTTAAAATAATAAATACATACATAGGGTTGCCATATTTTGACTCTGTCTTGTCCTATCTTTATATTTCTATGTTTTTGTTGATCTTTTGGGTTATAGAACAACATTTTGTAAAGATTAATCGATCTCATGTACGAAAATTAGCATGCTTCCTAAAAGAGATTGTAATAAGAGCGGTGCCAATAATAAGTGATTTAAACAAATGACTCATAATATTTTTATTTATATAATTGCAAATATTTTGTATATATGTATGTAAACATTGGAAATACACATACATTTTTCAAACACTTATTAATTTCCATACTTTGCCAATTTAAGCCTTGATAGGTGGTACCAGACCAGGTCTCCTTGGTGTTGGATCAGCAAAATAAGGCCGTCCAGCAGGTGGTAATATTGGCAGAGGCACTATGGGTTGCATTGCTGATGCCGGGTTTTTGTGTTCCTTTCCTCTTTTAGGTGCATATCTTCTGGCCGATGCTATGTTGAAAACAGCAAACATTGCAATAAAGATGGCAACAAAGGAAATGATTTTCAATTTGATCTAAACGATATTGCTCTGCGTAACCAACACGAATCGAATTGTTCTGATGAACTGTAACTGCAAATCGCACGTTGTGTTCTTTTATAGGAATTTGAAAGAGTTTTGTTTTTCATATATATTTTGTTTAAATGATGTGGTTTTATAATGATGTGGTCAACCTAGAAACTATTCTGTTGGTTTTGTAAGAAAAATGAAACAAGTTCGGAATTTCCAATCAATTCAAAGAAATTCTTCTCAGAAATAGTTAAAAGGCATGATAAACGATGTTATGATTTATAAAATAAGTTATGGCCAGATTTTTATAGCTCGTTTACAATATTTAAGATTTAACCTCTACGTTTAATAGATCTATTGGATTAACGTTGCGTGTTTAGATACACCTTACCCAGCTGCTGAACAAAGACGGTATCCGTTACATTTACTTTTCACAGTTTCCTTGCAAAATAAAATAAAATTACTTTACTACCTCAGAAAGAAGCTACTGGACAATTTCTCCAAGTAACCAGATCATATTAGGGTATAATTAATTCAAGGTAACCTCGTTTCAAATAAAAACATCCAGCTCTGCATTTTCTTGTCAAATTTTACTTCATTCAAAACAGTTTCCCATCTCTAATTGTGATGCATTAATTCACTGTATAATGAATATACATTTGCAAATTAGATGTTTAAAAAAATGAAAAAATGTAAATATATGATTGCATAAGGTTACATTCTTAATTCTGCCTTGGTTTTTATAGAAGAGAAATCCAATACACATTTTTAAACATTTTTCATTTAAAATTCTGGTTGTATAAAAACAATTATAGAAGAGAAATCCAATCATGGTACAATGAAGAGAAGGTAGGCTAACTTTGAAAAAATTGCAAGTATAGAGGTCTACCTGTTTGGCTTGTAATGTTAGAATTAGTATCAAAACAATAAAAAATCAAACTACTTGTTGCATTTATTTTGAGTAAATAATTGAAAAACGCGATAACTGAATGAAAGGTCAAAACTTCTTTTCAAAATCATGTACTATATATCTCTAAAGGATTATTTCGCTACAAAAACTCTAGATTTTGTCGATGCATACGTTGAAATAAACATTTTGAAAACACCCAAATTTGAATATTTTCTGAACAATTTTTTTGTTATTGAAAAGAAAACACATACATAAACAAATAAAGATGACATATTAAGCCAAGAAAATAAAAAAAAATTTAAATCATATGGTAGTTCTGCCCTACCTTGAATTCATTGTACCATGAATCCAATACTCATTTTTTAACCATTTTTCTTTTAAAAATTCTGGTTGTATTATAACAAATGTTTATTAATAATCCATGATTGTTATAAAAATTTGCCATAAATTACATTTTTTCAAATAAAAAAGTAGGTGAAAACTATTTTTATATATAATAATTCCAGTGGATTGCAACTTTCGATTCAAGTGCTTTTATGTAAAATCGAACGTAAATTCAGCGAATTATGTTTGACACAATACACAATGGAATTGACAGTCGATATCTTTAATAATTTTCATCAATTATCTTCGATTCTAATTAATAAATCAAAGAGTTTTGTCACATATATTACATTAATGTTTATTGGGAAGTTTGTGCCATAATCGCTAATTATGTTCTATAAAATCAATACACACTCACATTTGATATTTCATTAACCGTGTTGAGTCTTAATTTGTCTCCATCTTTAAATTAAAACACAACACTGTGCTTTAACATCTGCAAACAGTTACCGTTATCAATCATTGTTATACAGTGATGGCGACTGACAGTTTACAGACATGCGCTCTGCTAACCGTTACCAAAATGTCTTACCTTTCAATTACATTCATTCACTCATTCTCATTAAAACGAATCGAACGAGAACATCTGGTGGTCTTTTCGAAAACTAGAAATAGATAAACGAAAAAAAATTGTGGACATTTTAAGAATGAAATTGCAGTGAGGAAAGGATACAATTCCAAGAAAGTAAAGAGAATATAAGAATCAAAGAGAACTCACCGCTGTTTACAACTCTCCATGTCCACAGTCATCTATGTGTATGTGTGACAGGGCAAAAAACGTTAGTATACAACATTTTGACGTGAGTGGAAAACAGGAACAAAAGTAAGAAGAAGCAGAAACAGAATATGCAAAGCAAACACGTAGACAATTGAGAAAATTTTTTCACATTGACAAAAAGACGACAACCGCAGACGTTGGAGAACAATAAGAAGTGCTATACAAAAAAAAAAAGTGGAAAACCCATTGGCATTATTTTTTTACGAAAAAATATCCTGTGAATTTGGATTTAATAAAATAACGGAGTTTGTTAGAGTATTAAAATAAAATAACGAAAGTGTTGTAAAAGAAAAACTAACTAAAGTTTCAAACCAACTACCAACTCCCTAACATATGCTTTAAATTTGTGAAATTCATTCAATCACTGTTTCCTCAGCTAAGAAATCTAAACGCACAGCTTTTTCAATAACTTAAAAATTAAAAAATTAAAATTCAAATCCTTTGGAAAAAATCATCATTGTCCCATTAACCAGTAAGGAACCGACAACAACAAAAAAAGAATATATCAACGAAGTAAAACGAGACGACAATTATTATCGATTTATGTATCTGTTTATGGATGTGGCGGAGAAGTCCAACAGGAATACCAGCAGTTAAACACAACAACTACAACAACAAGAAAAACAAGTAATTCTGCTACATCTCAACGTCATACAAACGCCAACAAAATTTTATTGTTAGGACGCAGTCATACTTAGTTAGCAGTCGTAGTAGTCTGCCGCGCCAATAGCCAACAGTCAGTCAGCCATAGCCAGCCGTGTGTAATAAACGAACAAAGTGTATATCACACTGTTGTAGACATCAGCAAACCAGAGTCAGATATACAGACATTCTCTCAACAAGAACACACACACATATACATACCCACAGACACAAGCACACACACACATACGCAAAATAACTCGGGCTAAAATCAGCAGCCAAGTCAAGTCACACAGCCAAAGAAAACATCATCTTTAACACCAAGAACAGCAGCAGTAAAAATCTACATTTCGCCTTGGTCTTGGTCGTTAAGGTTGTAACAGGAAATTGTCCTGGCCAAAGTTGACTACAAGGATTTTTATTTGTTGAAATTAAAGAAAGAAAGAAAGAAACAACAGGAAAAACAGTGTCTTTTGAAAAACAAAAAAATTGCTGAATACTTCTTTATGTGTGTATTTTTTTCACTCGCTCTCTCCCCTCCTTTATAACACGGTTTTGTGCCCAACAGCAGAACGAGAAAAAAGAACAACAACAAAAAAGAGAAATATACATAGTTATATGTATAAATAAAAAATAAAATAACAGAGAACTGATAACCCCAATCAGGCAGTTGTTTTTCTCGCTGCCTCCTCTGTATGCCCCCAGTGTGTGAGTGTGTGTGTGACACAGAAACCCATTCTTTTTCTGGTTCATCTTAATTACAAACTGTTCCAATTTTTCTCAAAAATTGCGTATAATAAAGAAATTATTTGAAATTTTCAACCTAGCTGAATTTTCTGCGTGAGAGAGAAAGGCAACAACAACAACAACAACCCGACACCTAAAAGTGAATCTTGGAATTTTCATTTTCTAAAGCAGACAGTAGCAGAGAAAGAAAACAACAAAACAAAGGTGAGTTTAAACAGTTTTGATGTATCCAAATGTATATATTTTTTTGGCTGGAGGTGGACAGGCATTTTCATAACTGTGGACATGTCTGCGTATAAGTAATATATTAACAATACGCAGTGGTCAAAGTTTTATGAATTTAAAATATATTATATTCCAGACTTAAAAAAAACAATTAAGATATTATTAAGAAAATTATAAACATTAAATATAAATATTTTTTGTTGCGGTTTGAGGTTTTTTTTTACTTGAAATCCATACAGATTATCTGTTAGAAGAAAATTCGGCTAAGAGAAGGATATTGTGCGAGCAACAAGTAAAAATTGATGATGAAAACTTGTAACCAGGGCTAGAAAGACAGACAATGTCTCTGAAATCGAAGTCGAGACAATCAACTCGACTTCAGGTGCAAATTTTTATTAATTTTTCTAAAACATTTTATGTTCTTCAAAATTATCGGTGAATCCTACATTGGAATTAGGGCACTATTGAAAGACAAACGTAGGAAGTGATTTTTATTTCGATAAGCAATTTTTGGTCGTATGTTTCAATCCAGAGAAGGCATACGACCAAAATGCCTCATGGAAACAATCTCTCAGGACATTTGGATAAAAAAAACAATATTCCTGCCAAAAACTCAATACCTAATGTTATAATATGACATATATTCCGCTTTTTCTGATATATCGCATTTAAAAGCTCAAAAGCATAACATATTTCATTTTAAGCGAAGAATGAGGCCGATGTAGTCAAAATTTATAATTTGATCAGGTGTATATATAAATAAATAATGTCGGCCCACTGTTTGTGGATCTTTCCCTACAAAGCATCATCCTTTTGAAAAATCGTAGTCCATATAAAATATTATATTGGACCTGGGTTTGTTTTTTTTTTTTCAAAGTTGATTGATTCCATTTTACTCAGATGTGATTTATGTCTGCAGGACTTTTGGTACTGAAAAATTGCTATAAAGGTCTACGTTTTGGTATAAGACCCATAAAACTGTAGCGACAGATTTAAGGTCTTTTTGGGTGATCTGGTCACAATTTCGAACCGAATAGAACTTTCAATATAGGTCTAGTTTTTGGTATATCCCTGGCATTTTTCAACGGATTTTTTTTACATTTTTCAAGTTCTTTTCCAAATTGTGGAGGGTATTTAAGGTTCGCCCTGGCCTAACTTACCTACTTGTTTATTCGTTATAGCCTCTATCACAGTATGGAGGGTATATCATTCCGTTTAAAACACCTTAAAATATACACTTTAGACTACAAAAAGTGCAGGGTGAAATAAAAAACTGCAACAAAGTCAAACACCATAATTTTTACATTTTTTTATTTTTATTGAATGAATCCGAATAATGTCGAAAATAGCATCAAATTTTAGAAAAAGTTTTCATTTGTTCGAATTGGTCACTTTTGGCACAAATTATGGCCTTAAACTGCCAATTAAATAGAAATATTTTCTTTCTGTTGCGGTGTAAGTTCTTACACTTTTTATACCCACCACCATACTATGGAGGGTTACTCCTCAAAATACTCATGTCAAACCCAAGAAGGTATATATATTCTTGATCAGCGTAAAATTCTAAGTCGATTTAGCGATGTCCGCCTATCTGTCCGTCTGTCTGTTGTAATTACGCTAGCTTTCGAACGAATTGAGATAGAAGGCTACAACTTTGCACACATCTTTATTTTGCCAGTAGTTCGTTAATGGGCCATGTAAGTGCACGTTTTCATATAGCCCCCATATAACGTAACCTCCCGATATTCGGTATTTTGATAATTTTAGCGACATTATTCACCGGAATTGTTTCAAATTTGGTATTAGAAGTTCCAAATAGATACTACAGCCTAAGACAAAGAATTGTCTTTGCAGGTCCATGTTTTCGTATAGCCCCCATGTAACGGTACCTCCTTATATTCGGTATTTTGATGATTTTGGCGACATTATTCACCGGAATTGTTTCAAATTTGGTATTTGAAATTCGTAATGGATACTACAGCCTATGACAGAAAATTGTATGTGCAGGTCAACGTCTTCGTATAGCCCCCATATAACGGTACCTCCTAATATTCGGTTTTTTGATGATTTTAGCGTCATTATTCGCCGGAGTAGTTTTAAATTACGTATTTAGAGTTCGTAATGGGAACTACAGTCTGCGACAGAAAATTGTCAATGAAGGTCTCTGTCTTCGTATAGGCCCCATATATCAGTACCTCTCTATATTCGGTATTTTGACGATTTAAGGTACAATGCTTTCCTAAATTGTTTGAGGTGTCGCATTTGAAGTTCGTAATGGATGCTACAGCCTGTGATAGAGAATTGTCTATGCAGGTCTAGGTCTTCGTATAGCTCCGATATAACGGTACCTCCCTATATACGGTATTTTGATGATTTTAGCTTCATTATTCACCGTTTTTTCACGCTTCGAATTTGAATATGGTAATGGTTTATGACAGATATGCTTATGTAGGTCCACGTCGTATAGACTCCAATTAACCTATATTCGGAATTTTTAAGATTTTAACAGAACTTTTAACGGATTTTATTTTTTGAAAATTTCCAAATTCGTTTCAAATGGTGGAGGGTTTTTAAACTTACTGCTTTCTAACTTTTTGGAATTTCAATGGCTTTACCCCGAGCTCATTTTTCAATATTTGCCGAATGGGCTGATTGAGCTAATATTCACGAGTCATTTTTCGGCCACTACGACGCGGCTTTCTGTCAAGTCGCTTTTTTTCTTTTCGAGCCATTTCTGCTGATGTTGCTGTTTTCTTCTGTCCACTTCCTTGACGTCGGGCTACGCTGCCAGTATCACGGTAACGAGATATGGTACGAGACACAAAAGATTTATTCACATTTAAATGCTGGAGTGCTCTAACGATAGCCACTTGTCGTTTCCCAGCCAAATATAAAGAAATTACACTATCACGCTTGAATTCCATTACGAATAACTTTTTTCTGTAAACAATATAATGAGCTGTCACTGGAATAGTTTTAACAGCTGTCGGACGAGTGGCTTAGAAATGACAGCAGTCTGAACTTGGTTGCCGGTTTTTCATCTCACCTTTCATCTAAATTTTGACCCACTATCTCCCATTTCAATAGGGCTCGTCCTTGGGTCATACAAACGACTTGTGCAAAATTTGATCGGGATCGAGCAATAAATGCGATCTGTACTTTATTTACAAAAATACATTGACAGACGGAAGGATATGCATAAATCGACTCAGAGTGTGATTCTCTGCAGATCATCAAAAGGAACTCTGGGTCTATCTCGTTTCCTTTTACCTGTTTCAAACTAATGTACAAATACATAATCACCTGGAGTGTAAAAAGTGGCACTTTGGCCTTTTGACTCCTTGCATTGAAAGGAAATTTAATCAACTCCCACCCTTGGAGATAATGTGAAAATCTAATTACCAGAATACCGCATCATAAAGATATAAATATTTCTTAATCATATTTCCAAGGATACTGTGTGTTTATTCGATATATATATTTTTCGATATAACTTTCATTACAAAATAATATTTATATTCATATCGAAATTCATTCATCATAATGTCAACTCGGGCGATGGAGAGGAAATATCAAATTTCCTCCTGTGTCATGACCTTGTTGTACAAATTGACCAATGACCATAAAACGTATAATTAATAATAAATCATGACAGGGTGTATAAGTGTATGAGAGTGTGTGTGTGCATATAAAACACCCGCTGTGCCTTGTAAATTTGTTAAACAAAATACATGTGTATATATTTCACAAGTAAATGAATTAAAGGCAATGGAAATTAAATTATTTTGAGTTGTTAAAAAAAATATTTTGAGATATACATATCCACTATGTAGGGAGATATTTTGTTTTGGAACTTACATATAAAACTTGTCCAGACAGTGGTTCTACATCCACCGTTTTGTATATACATTTATATGTATATATTCATAAAGCTCATAAATGGAAGATATGCAAGATGTCCATCGGATCTAAACACAAGTTTGGAAGACTCTTAAATTGTTTTCTAAAGACGAGAGCATCCCATTTGTAATTCAAAATTTTTCGATTGTAATTCGAGAAATTTATTTGTAATTCATTAAAATTCGGATTATTTCATTTGAAATTCGAATTATTCAATTTGTAATTAAAATTCTTAAAAAATCGAATTAAATACAAATGGAATTCTTGAGTTACTCTCATTAGGAGGAATATTTGTATGGGCGCCATATCAAAGAGGGGATTATGGTGGTTAAATACCCAATGAAAGCAGAAACATTAAAATACAATTGGTTGAGGTATACCCAAAAGATGGCCTAAATAGCAACATTTTAGCAAGGGGAAATACTGCCCAATGAAAACATTAAGTATCAGATGAAACCCGTTTTTTTTGGGAAATATGACCGAAACCCTAACGACGTCAAAAATCAGTGGGATTTCAAAAAAATTCTAAAAAGTTGGAGAGAACCCATCCAAAAAAGTGGATGAAAAATTTTAGCCGACACTCTAACCATTCCAAAATTTAAAATCCGAATCTGTTCAATTCATATGGCTACAGAGGGTATATATCATTTGATACGGCTAAAACGTGTCTCATCGAAATAGGGGGATCCCTATTTCGAAATAGGGGGATCTCGAAGGGGGATCAAACTTGGTCCAGAATTAGTACATCGTAATACTATTACAACTTCTTCTTGTACCTCCCCCACAAAGGGGTTACAAGCATCTAATTCTTTTTAAACTTTACCAATTGCAATATTTCTACTAATACAAGAACTGGTGGGAAGATGGTAGATATCGGGCAGATATGGCCCAGAAAGGGCCACAATTTCCCATATTTATATCTCTAATAGCTTCCAAAACAAGTAAGCGAATCTTTTCTAACTTGGTATATGTAAATGTTTCTCTCCACAGGGGATCTGCTCTGAACATGGTATTTATCGGTCCACTCCTTCTCGTACTTCCCGCACACAAGGTTAAAGCTTAGATTAATTATACCCAAAAAATTGGAAATAATTGTTAGATTTTCAATAGCTGGCACCTACCGTACATTTTTTAACCTTTTCAAGAAATAGAGCTTATTTCATATAAAATGATGGAAGTAATCGATACAGTCAACATCTGGCACATTGTAGAATTTATATTTGGCTTAAGTCAAATATTGACCCACTCCTTCAGAGTCTACCCCATAAGGGCCAATAGTGTGAATAATCATCGCATAACAAAAAAAATATATTTAAACAAGTAAAAAAGTGGTAGGTTCGGCGGAGCCAATCTTTGAATACTCTCCATTAATTAAAAGGAATCTGCAAATTTTCAAAAAAAGTGGTTTAAAAATGCTGGTAAAATTTAAAAAAAAATACCGAATATAGGGAGCTAGTTATATTGGGCCAACACGAAGATGTGGACATGTGTAGGGCATTTTCTGCCATAGGCCATTACGATATTCAGATACGAACCGTTAAAGCGGCTATACAAAGGCGTGCACCTGCATGAGGAATTTTCTGCAGTACCCATTAGTAACTTTAAATTCCATATTTGAAACATTTCCAGTGAAAAGTGTGGCACAAATTATCGAAATATCGAATATCTGGAGTTATATGGGGGCCCATTTTCAATACCAATAAAAGTCCTGAAGACCAAACACACACCTGAGTAAAATTATCAACCTACTTAATTTTATTCGAAAGGGGTATATAATGTATATTTCGAGGTACTACAAACGCAATGATAAACTTAATATACCCTTCGTAGTATGGTGGAGGGTATGAAAAATTGGAGAGTTTTTACTAAACTAAAGATGTTCCAAATATTGAGATGTATAAATTTCGAAGAAAAACTCCCAAAAACGGGAATCTCTGTTTTTGACAGTTTAACCTTGACTAGGAAAAAGTTTTGAATAATAAAAAAAATTCGATAGAGTTAACTTTTAAAATGTTTACCAGTTTTAGGTCTAGGTTTAAAATGACATATTTCTGTACATTAATTATGGTACTTCACCTCACCAGATTTTTCAAAAAAGTCATGCTTTTTCCAGCAAGCAAAGGGACCATTCGATGAGATTGAAAGAAACACTGTTAAGATACTTTTATTAGATTAAGGTCACGTGCGGCTGTATCATCCTACACTTTCTGGTCTAAACTCTTAAAGAATGCAAAATAGATCTGTAATTTTATCCAAACTTCCTAAATGGAAATATTTCTGCCAACGTTAGATATTGGGTGAATATGGGAGATCCACTCTTTCTGGAATCTCCCCCCACAAAGCCTGTACTTAGTATCTGACGGCCACTAACGACTGATACTTTAGAATTTCCCAGCGAACAAAACTGTCCGAGTTTGGCTCGACTTCGAACTGAAACTCGGATGAAACTTCCGACTTCGGATGCGTATTCTATCCGACTTCTGACGGAAAGTTATATGGAGTAGTTGACGTGTTGGCTGACCAAGGGGTTGTATGAAAATCTCAAGTTTTTGCTGACTTTCAAACTTAACTCGGTAGGTAGAGTTTTCTGATTGATTTCAAACCAAACACGTACATTTCCCCGATGACATGACTACGATTACGCATTTATTTCGAACACAATGTATGAGCACCAAAGCCTCTTAAAGAGAGAGAAAAGAGAGAGAAAAGAGAGAGAAAAATGGAGAGAGAGACACTTCTTTTTTTCTTTTTTGCTCATTTTCAACAAATGTTGTCAGACAAGCAGAAGAGAAAAAGCAAGCAAGCAAGAATAAAAATTCTTCCGACAAATTGCTCAGAATTCGGACCTATAAGGTGAGATAAAAAACTGAAACAAAGTCAAACCTCATAATTTTAATATATATTTTTTTTAATTTTATTGAATGAAAGCAAAAAATGTCGGAAGTAGCATCAAATTTTAGAATAAGTTTAGATTTGTTCGAATTGGTTACCTTTGGCAAGAATTATGGCCTTCAAACAGCCAATGAAACCGTCAGACGCTGCCCGATTATTGTTCTTCGGTATTTTGGCCCATTCCCGGCGAAGCGCTTGCTCGAGGGGATCGAAACTTTGGGTTTTTTTTAGTGCCAACCTTGCTTTCCAAAATACTCCAGATACAAAAGTCCAACGGATTGGTATCCGGAGATTTTGGTGGCCATTGTGCGCTGGAAATGAAGCGAGAAACCTCATTTTGTAACCATTCTTGGGTGGCACGTGCTGAGTGCGATGGTGCTGAGTCCTGTTGGAATATCCAAGGTCTGCGGCCAAAATGTTTGCGTGGCCAAGCCTTAATATACCCTCCAGAATAATATTAGGCATTTATTTTGATGCCACGGACGATTAATACGAGCGGAGAGCGACCATCGGCTTGAGTTCTGGTGGCCAACCGAAGGTGCACATTTTCAGCTGACCTCTTTGGCAAGTAAACGCGATCATTTTGTTTGTTTACAAACAACTGGACAATGAATGTTTTCTCATCGTAGGAAACCAAATTCGGCTATACGTCGGACAAAACTTCAGATTTTGAGCAGACGTGTCGGACGTTGTTCGCAGGGCTGTTACACTCCGCATTGACTATTTCCGTTAAGCACAATAACATACGATGATTTCATATATCTACATATATTCCCACCACACACATACTTACTTGCTCGAACTACCCAGAAATGCATTAAGGTCAACGGAAATTCATGATTATACCCCATTACATATTCTTCACCTCCTATCACCCACTCACCCTTCGACAAAGATATTAGCCACAGGCTACGGGACGTATAATTAATGACAAATTACGGATACGTCCCACTGTCTCGTTGAAAATGTAAAACAGCAGCATTTACATTCTAATGATGTGTCCGTCTGTTTTGAATAAAAACCCTTATGAAACTATGTGACTAAGATCCTCTTGGTGTTCGGGAAGCTTTACTTTCTGTTTTTGTTTTCTCGCCTTATCCATAAGATTGTTTTTCAATACCGAAGAAGTCCATTAAAATGTTGGTTTTACTCCCACTTTTTATTACGAGTGTTTCTCCATCCCCTTTATCCCCCTCCCTGGCCTTCATGGCATCCCCCTAGTTTCCCTCGATTTCAATATCAATAGACCTGAAGCAGCCAAACAAGGATTCATTATGGCGGAATCTAAGCTATGTCGTGAAATATAATATTCTCCGGCAAAAGAATGTACAGATTCATTTTCTTAGCTTCTCCTATTACGAATAGCAATGGCAACGGCAACAACAACAATAAGAATAAGAAATATATAATTATTTTCAATTGTGTTACAGTATGGGGTCTGTAACATCAACATTCACATCATCAACATCACCATCTCCATCAGCCTTACAACCAAGTTGGGGTACAATAAAAGCAAAGTTGAGTTGGGAAGCCAACAGCCAGCTGAGGACATTTGTTCGTCCATGGCCAGCAAATGAAGAGAAGAAAGTGAGAGATAGAGTGACTGGTGTTGTGGGGGAGTCCTTAGAAGACATTGAGAGCGTAGGATGAATGGTGTGTAATATTGATTTTCTTTTCTACTTCTTTGTTGTGCCCGTTGTCCTGTTTTTCCATTAAAACCCACACATTTTCCACATTTTCTCTTGGCCACATTCTGACTTCATTTTATCCACGAGCAACAACAAAGAATGCAAGGCATCTAGTCTGCTGGCCATGCAAGATACACATCATCATCACCACCGCCACAGCCACCATGGCATATCGCATGCCACGTTCCATTACATCTCGATGCTGGCAGCCCAGACCATTGCATTGATAATGATGTGAGTTTCGAGGGCAGAAAAAAAATGGCACAATCTTTTGAAAAACAAACCATCAACAATATATCGCCTTTGAATTTCCATATGGAGGTTGTAGTGGCTTCCATTTATCCTTTTTGAATAATGTTTCTATGTATTTATTATTTTTTTTTATTTTTTCTCTTCTTGATCTAACGAAACGCGATGACATTGCTTTTGTATGGTGTTACTGGGTCACTTTGATGATGTGCGATGTGAGATAATGCATGTGGGACAAAGGATTCGCTCATCGTTTTCAGAGAATTTGTCACATTTGGAAATTTAAATGGATTTAATTTTCTATGACCAAAAAAAAATCAAAAATATATTTGTCAGAGGTCATAAACTCTCTCAACATTCTTCGGCCTGAACGTGTTTTTTAAAAGGTTATTTGTTTGTAGGTATATACTGGCTGAATACTCCAAAAATTTAATTGCTCGTAAAAAGCTTAAATGAATTGATCTAGAAAAACTGGGAGAAACGTATATTTTATTTTGAGCTATATTTTCAGAATCTGGTCAGTTTGATCATGGGTGAGACCAAAAGTTTAAATTTGTCGTACAGTGTAATAAAGGTCTTATATCCACACATCTTTTGCCAAAAGCCGGTTAATGTCCTTCTCTCCGAAGGAGACATGTATAAATCTTCTCTCTGTAGAAAACCTTTAAAAGGTCTGTAATCTGTAGAAAATCTTTCAAAGACCCTCCGTCTATAAAATATATTTCAATAATCTTTTGTCCACAGACGACCTGCTAAAAGTTTTCTGTCCATAAGAGACATGCTTCAGAAATACAGGTTGTCAAACATATAAACATATTCTAAAACAAGTTAAAAAGTATCAGTCGGTTTTGCCGACAAATGTAGAGGGTGAGATGAACAAACTGCAACCAACTTCAGACTGCTGTCATTTCTAAACCACTCGTCCGGCAGCTGTTAAAATTATTCCAGTGACAGTTGATTATATTGTTTACAAGCGTACGAAAGCATTTTGGTGAGAATTTTCCAGAAAAAAAAAAGAAATGATTCGTGATGGAATTCAAGCGTGATAGTGTGATTTCTTTATATTTGGCTAGAAAATCACACGTGGCTATCGTTAGAGTACTCCAGCATTCAAATGTGAATAAATCTTTTGTGTCTCGTACCATCGCTCGTTACCGTGATACTGGTAGCGTAGCCCGACGTCAAGGAAATTGACGGAAGAAAACAGCAACATCAGCAGAAATGATTCGAAAAGTAAAGAAGCGACTCAACCGAAACCCGCGTGACATTTGCAGAAAAATGGCTTAAGAGCTGAACAAATTGCAATATTCCATTTGGCAAATATTGAAAAATGAGCTCGGTTTAAAACCATTGAAATTCAAAAAGTGAAAGAACTTACACCGCGACAGAAAGAAAATAGACTCAAAAGAGCTCAAGAGTTGCTTCTCTTGGCCGAAAATGGTGAACTGTCAAATTTGGTTTTCTCCGATGAGAAAACATTCGTTGCCCAGCAGTTTGTAAACAAACAAAATGATCGTGCTCACTTGCCAAAGAGGTCAGCTGAAAGTGTGCATCTTCGGTTGGCCACCAGAACTCAAGCGCCGGCCATGGTGAAGGTGTCGGCCACCATAACAGCCGATGGTCGCTCTCTGCTCGTATTAATCTACCATAATATCAGAATAAATGCCGAACACTATCGTGAAAATGTTGTGTAGGGTGTATTAAAGCCTTGGGCACGCAAACATTTTGGCCGCAGACCTTGGACATTCCAAAAGGATCATCGCACTCAGCACGCGCCACCCAGGAATGGTTACAAATTGCGTTTCTTCGCTTCATTTCCAGCGTACAATGGCCACCAAAATCTCCGGATACCAATCCGTTGGCCTACTGCGTCTGGAGTATTTTGAAAGCAAGGTTGGCACAAAAAATACCAAAGTGTCGATCACCTCAAGCAAGCGCTTCCCCGGGAATGGGCCAAAATACAGCAGAGCAACAATCGGGCAGCGTGTTACTGTTTCATTGGTTTGAAGGCCATAATTCGTGCCAAATATGACGAATTCGAACAAACCCTAAACCCTAACCCTAAATTTTGATGCTATTTCCGAAATTTTTTTGCTTTCATTCAATAAAATTAAAAAAAAAAAAAATGTAAAAATAATGGCGTTGCAGTTTTTTCATCTCACCCTGTATATATTTTATTCATAAAACATTCTTAAGGAAACATCAACTCTATATATATCTTGGCCTGGTCCCAAATATATGTATATACTTTCGAGGGTTGCAGATTTTGGAATAGCTTCAAATTACGGTAACGCCATTTAAAATCTAGAAAATATTTTTCAATATTTTAGACCAAATATATTATAAAGGCTAGAATAACGTTTTGCAGAAATATACAACATTGGCACAAGTTTGGATATATAGCCCATGAAGCGGTTATCCGAGATATGCATATAACCAAAGTTTTTCTAGTGGTTTAAACTATAACAAGTAAAAAAGATGTAAGTTCGGCCGGTCGAACTGTGAATAGCCTCCACCATTTGGAACGAATTTGGCAATTCTAAAAAACAATAAAATCCGTTAAAAATTCTGTATATATTATTATTGAATATTGTCGCAAAAATTATCAAAATAACGAATATCGGGAGGCACCGTTTTATGAGTTCTATGCCAAAACCTGCATGGTCCGCTTTCAATACCAAAAGTCCTGCAGACATAATATACAATTGAGTAAAATTTTATTAATCTACTTCAACTCGTTCGGAAGCTACAGTGATTTCCACAGACGGGCAGACAGACAGACAGATAGACGGACGGACATCGCTAAATCGACATAGAATTTTATGCTGATCAAGAATATATATACATTGTGGGGTCTAAAATGTATATTTCGAGGTGTTACAAACGGAATGACAAACTTAATATACCTTCCATACTATGGTGGAGGGTATAAAAAGTTCAGATCGTCCCAGCTTAACGCAGTTTTTAATTGTCTCTATTCAGTTTTGTAGGACCCCCGTTACAATACATATTAGTTAGAACTTACGCGAGCACTTATGGCTCACTTCAGCAATTAGTCAACCACTTTAAAATATCGTCTTTGGTAAACCCCTCCTACCTATTTACATGAAAAATATTTATTCAGTTTTAAATATTAAATGTTGCCCTTACTAACATCCACTGAAGATGTCAACATCAATCCGTTTTTTTGTTATTATTCTTGGCCATCTATTTTTTTCTCTGTTGTCAAGAACATCTTTCATTTGTTGGAGGAGAGGTTCGAGACTTTAAATGGCAACCGCCCACCAATGTCACACACACGCACCAAAAGAAAAGGGATGCCGGTAGGAATATATTTTTTAAATGATATCTAAAATTGGATTTTTCGGTTGGTAGTTATTGAGAACTTTTTTAAACCCCACGTTAGAAGAGAATACGTGAGAATTCACCAACTTTAAAGTTGAAATTAATTGCTCGTAATTTGTCTTAAATCTAAATAAAATCATAAAAAATAATTTGATTTTAGTTTTCCCTTAAATAATTTCTTTTAAAATTGGCTCATTTCTGGTGTAGAGGCTTCGAGCGCATTTTAAGTCTCTTTTTTTTAAATCAAGAGATTTTGTAGAAGATCTCTACCAACGACTTTACAAAATGGAATTTGGAAGAATATTTTATTGATAAAATATATAGAGGTGCAGCTCGTAACAGAGGTGTGCTCATATAAAAACAATATGTAGCAGTTATATAGCCTACTTTTAGTCGCTCTCCAGAATTTTTTTATCTAAAAAGAAACGTCAGCGAAAAGTCGACTTTAAAATTTTAAAGTTAAACATTTTTCTATTATTCCTTCAGAAAAAGGAAAAACTTTAATCTCTGAAAATTTAGTACGATGTATTAAATGATACTCATTTTGGATTACTGTTGGTGTCTAGGATGGAGAGATTTAGATTGTTTTGGATATGCTTACTAAATGTTTCAAAATTTTGATATTGGGCTAAAATTCTGAAATTTGATATTGAGGTCACTGTTCCATTAGTACCATTTAGTACTTTACGAACAATTGTAGATACACATTTGTAAAACCACCACCAGATATCAACGGAGACCTCAATATCAAATTTCGGGATTCCTGCTCTATCCCATCACCCATTACCCAATTCAGTACCACTTAGTACTTTTCAAAAAATTATAGTACACATTTCCCAAATTACCTCCATATCTCGATCCTGGATACCAACAAAGACTTCAATATTAAATTTCGTGATAACAGCTCTATCGGCTCACCCAATTTAGTACCATTTACCATACCATTTAGTACTATTATGTACTTTTCGTACAATTGCAGTACACATTTCTACAAGCACTTCCAAATCTTAATTCCAGATATCAACTGTGATCTTAATATTAAATTTCAGGATTTTAGCTTCTTAATTTTCCTTATAAATTTAGTACCATTTAGTGCAATTAAAGTACGCATATCCAAAACTAGCTCCCTATCTCAACCACAGTTACCAACACTAATAGAGACATGCATATTAAATTTCAGGATTCCAGCTCTATACCTTTACTCAATATCAAATTTAGTACTATTTCGTACTTTTCGTAAGATTATAGTACACATTTCTAAAACCACCTCCATATCTAAATTCCAGATACCAACTGTGAGGTTAATATTAAATTTCAGGATTTCAGCTCTTTTATTTTCCCCATTACATGAACATAGTACCATTTAGTCCAATTGTAGTACGCATATCCAAAACTACATATATCTCGCAACCACAAACACTATCAGTGACATACATATACAATTCCACGACTTAAGCTCTATTCCTTCAACCTATACCAAGTTTAGTACAATTTAGAACTTTCCGTAAAATTATAGCACACATTTCCAAAACCACTCCCATATCTCAATCCTGGATACCAACAGAGACCGCGACATAGGTTCACCCAATTTAGTATCACTTAGTTCTGATCGTACAAACATAGGACACATTTACAGACCACCGTCAAATCTCTACACACAGATACTATCAGGTATCTAAATATCAAATTTCAGAATTTTATATTTATACCAAATATAGTATCATTCAGTACTTTTCGTACAATTATAGTATACTAGCTGGCCCGGTCCGCGTTGCCGGCCCGTAGTTTTTGTCTATTATGCATATTTGTCAAAGCATAATTATTTAAAGATATGAATGTTATAAATGTTCACGTACTGGTCGATTAGTTTTTAATTTTTAGTCAAATGAGCAGTAATTTGGAATTTACTGTACTTTGTACACCTCATAATTGAGGGCTAATTGATTTAAGAATAGCCAAAGTTAATTAATTTTTTAAACCCATTAGCACCTCAGATTGTGCATTAGAGTCCTCATAAGTCCCCCTAACCATGTCGGTCTGTTTGTCCGCCAAAAGGTGGACTTGAGGGGGTACTATTACATGGAGAAAAATCTAAAATTTGTAGATATGTTGAAATTTTTGTGTAAGATTTTCACCCCCAAATACACACCCCCAAATCCTTTGAAATATGGTAAAATGCGAAACATCGACCTACATTGAAAACTTTCTTCACCCCTTATAATCCAGGATGACAAATAGAGGCCAAATCGAAAATATAGCAGAACAACATAGCATGTCAAACTGAAAAAAAATCACGTGATTTAAATAAGTAAAAATAGTTTTATCCACCTCATAATTGAGGGCAGACTGATTTCAGAATAGTCAAATATAATTACTATTTTACACCCATTACTCTAAGATGGGAACTATTTTTATTTGTCATTTAAATTGTAAATTGGAGACCCCATAAAGTCCATATTTTTCATCATTGTATAATTCAATGACGATTCAACAAATATTCGGTCCTGTGCTACTTTCACATATTTGTAATTTGTTCATGTTTTCACAATTTATTTCATATAGATGTATAACCCAAATCTACGTTCCCAACCAATATTCTCTTGGGGGTTACAAATTCAATAGAATACAAATTTTTCTTTTCTGACCACACATTAGATGTGAAAGTGGACTTGGGGATACTCCAATGTGGGGACTTTACATGAATAAATTTCTATGTGGCAATTATCTGTACGATGGTTCCTTAGCCCAGGGTAGCATAAATACAATTTTTTAGAGGTCAAGACCAATATGGGCCCTACTCCGAAGATTTTATGCGAAGAGGTTCTCTACCCCCCTTAGAAACAAAGATGCCAAATAAGGGCCAAAAATAGAAGAAAGTGGCGAAGACTCCAAAAATGGCTTAAATCATACGATGGTTATTTATGATCGATATCATGACCTGCAAAAGCGATTTAAGGTATCTTAAATGTTCAGGAAGAATTTTTGGAAGGATAGAAATCTTTTTCTTTCCCGTTCGCTCTACTATTTTGCACCCTTTATATTTGGTATTTTACTGATTGTACTCCCAAAATTTTTTGCATTTTGAGCTCTCATTGGACGGATTATTGCCACATGAAAGAAGCAGGGCCACTCTTTGAAATAAGCCCCATTAGTCTTTTTCGGTCATTTTTGTTTGTTTAAATGTCTGCGCATCTTCCAGCTGAAGCACGATGTAGGCCCTGGAGTTGAAAGGTAGATGTCAGTTACCATCGTATTTCTCACTTATTTCATTTTTTGGTGAAAAATTATTCTTTATTTTGTTCACAAAAAATCCACTGAATTCAATATGATTTTACAAATTGAAAAAAAATTTACAAAAGAAGAATAACAAATAGAAAAAATCTTCAACTTGTTCGTTGATTTTTTACAGCAACTGTTTAAAGATCCTTACAAAGTTTGTCAATAGAATGTACTTTTATTTTAAAATTCAATTGCATTGGAATTTTATTTCGATATTTTCCCGTTTTGAGAATTGTTGCAATGAGATCTTTTTTTCGTGATTTTTTTAACGATTTTGAAAAAGTAATTATCTTTTAACTTTGGTGTGACCGCATTAAATTATTTCGGTATCATCTATTCCGTTTCGCCAATACATAATTCGGTACTACACTTCCATGTAACCCGCCATCAATTTCAGTTCTCAAGAAATCAAGTCAATTAAATAAATTGGTATTAATATTCGAATTCAAAAATAAAATATAAAAAACACTACAAATGTATATTAGAAAAAAGCCAGTCAAAATAGAAAAAAATCATGCAAAATAAAACATTACTATTGTACATTTGAAAAGTCAAAATAAAAATGTTAATATATCACATTTTTACCCGATTTTTTTGGATATTATCCTTTTCGGAAAAGAGACAACTCCGAATTTGTATGAATCGTTAAAATCAGTCCAGCGGTTCTTAAGTTATAAGCGTAGTAACTAACACAACTTTCATTTATATATATAGATATTTTCGAAACAACCTGCATATGTCCAGGCTACACATGAACAGCGACCCTAATACCAAATTTCTGATTTCAAGCACTAACTGTTCACCCGATACCAAATTGTACCAAATATAAATTTCAAAAACAAAATTTCAAAATTCCAGCTTCATACGTTTACCATCCCTAAACCAAACTGTTCCAAATTTAGTACCACTTAATACAGTTCGCATATTTGGTAAACACTTATAAAACCACCTTCACATATCAAACTTACTTTCCAACCTTGATTCTCATACCAAATCATTCCACAGTGGAACATATATGGACGAACACGAACATGTATATAACAAAATGCTGTCAATGCTTGGGTGTTATAGACAAAGCCATCCGAATCACCATCTTGTGGATAGGCAACCTCCGCCTAGGCACGTTAGGAAAGACCTTTATGATCTAGAGAGAGAGAGGTACAGAGGTATAAGAGAGAGCCTCTAGATCAACAGGCCTATCAAGCGGGACTGAATAGTACTCACTCTAATGCGGTCTCATAAGTCATTGAAGGATATAGAGTGAATATTGTGCTAGGAGACCATCCCCCTCCCGTCGCAGCTGATGAACGAGAGCTGCCCCGACAAACCCGAGTAGTTTTGGCTCAATTACGATCCGGATGGTGCAGCCGTCTAAATTCCTACTGGGCCCAGATTAACAGCGATGTGCAGAACATCTGCCCAGCTTGTGACACAGACCCACATGACACGCTGCAGCTGTTTCGCTGTCCAGCCAAGCCTACTCACCTAACTCCAGTCTCGTTATGGATACAACCCATACAGGTTGCATACTTTTTGAGACTGGACTTAGAGGCAGAACCAGATTGAATGGAGTCAAAAATTCGTCTGGGCGTTGATATCTTTATTATTTATTTATCGTCTTTTTCTTTCGAACTCCTTAAAGTATACCATAAAAAGTAAAATTAAACAATTAAAAAAGCTGTAAGTTCGGCCGGGCCGATTTTTGAATACCCTACGCCATTTGGAACGAATTTGACAATTCTCAAAAACAATAAAATCCGTTAAAAATTCTGTTATAATATCACAAAAAAAAAAAACAAAAAGAAAAACCGAATGTAGCTGTTACATTAGGGTATTACGACGACATGGATCTGCATAGGTAACTTTTCTCATAAGGCATTGCGATATTCAAATGCGAAACTTAAGAAAAAATCGCTGAATAATGTAGCTAAAATCATCAAAATACCGAATATTGGAAGGTACCGTTATATGGGGGCTATACAAAGACGTGGATCTGCACAGACCATTTTCTGTCTTAGACTGTAGCATACATTTCGAACTTCAAATACCAAATTTGAAACACTTCCGGTGAATAATGTCGCTAAAATCATCAAAATACCGAATATCGGGAGGTACCGTTATATTGGGGCTATACGAAGACGTGGACCTGGACAAACAATTTTCTGTTTTAGGCGGTAGCATCCATTTCGAACTTCAAATACAAAATTTGAAGCAATTCCGATGAATATTGTCGCAAAAATCATCAAAATACCGAATATCGGGAGGTACCGTTATATAGGCGCTATACCAAAACGTGAACCTACATGTCCCATTTTCAATACCAAAAGTCCTGCAGACATAATATACAATTGAGTAAAATTTTATCAATCTACTTCAATTCGTTCGGAAGATAGAGTGATTTCCACAGACGGGCGGACATCGCTAAATCGATATAGATTTTTATGCTGATCAAAAATATATATACTTTGTGGGGTTAAAAATGTATATTCCGAGGTGTTAAAAACGGAATGACAAACTTAATATACTCTCCATACTATGGCGGAGGGTATAAAAGTTAAAAAACTCACTTTACATATGACTATGATGTAATCGCGTCCTTATGATATCGTAACCAGCTGGTGTCAATCATTGACTCCATAATTTTCTATCTTTATTATTTTTTTATTTAAAATAGCTTTTTTCTTTTTTTCAAAATCCCAAATATCCGAACAATCCCATAAAATCTCCGTATCGACATCCCAAACGCCTGTACTCAATCATTTACCAAAAAAAAAAAAAAAAAAGAATTTTAAACGAAAAAGGACATTTTTTTGGAAATAATGGAAACAAAAAGCGCAAACAGTTTGCATTTTTCATCCTTTCTCGGTTGTCCTTTTCACGAAGACAAACAAGTGGCGTGGGCCGCATTGGGACAATGTGATGAAAACGTGCAACAACAACAATAGCCAACAACAAACACGATAACATTTTCTACGAATTGTAAATGGGGGTAATTTCATGGTGCGGTGATGTTTGGCGGTGCATGGGGTTTTGCGATGGAAATTAAGTGAGCAGAAATACTTGATAACGGTTTCTTGCTGACTGACTGGTATGCTCGGGGTTTGTTATCACAGCTTATCAATCTTTTGGTTGCATTTGATAACTTAAGCTGGGCTATTATATGGTTAGGATGTGCAGGGGTGTTGATAAAACAGTGAAACCGCCTCCCTTGTATTGATCTTCAATTATTGTCGATGTGTTGTAGACCAGAACCGATTATGCTGTTGATAATGATTATCCGATAAAAAAGTGGTTATTTTTTCACAGAAAATTATTGCCATTATTGTTGATGGTTGCCTCAGCCGGAAAGGATGATTCCTTCATTAGATTGTACCACAAATTTTATTAGAAATGACATTCAATTGATATTCAGTTTTTGGAGAATTCAAAAAAGAAACTTAATTTTGATTTTTTATAGGGTAGTAGCTCTGGGTATTTTAAAGACTTTATTGGGTACTCAAAGGGGACCATAAGCAAGCTGTTTTAGAGATTTCTTACATGTTTATTATTCTCTATCCAATATCGATTATAATTTCAAAACATTTCATAAATGACGTTATGAACCAACCAAAAATTTCAGACACTGTTACTTAGCAGATTCTTACATGGGAGTATATATGTATGTACATTAGTGTGGGGCGATTTGGAAACCGTAATGGACGCGTTTCTTAACGTGGGGTTGTACTGAGCAAAAAAGTCCATGAGACCCTATAACTACGATGAAAATCGAGTGTCCATTTTGAGTTTTTTCCTCAGACTTTATTTTGTTTTGGAATGCAAACAATATTTGTTCGGCTTATATTTCGTAAACTATTTGAGTTTTGAAGGCAAAAACTGCCAGAATGAGCATTTCGATGCTTTTGTAATGTTTTAGAGAGTTTTATACCCTACACAAAAGGTAAGGGTATTTCTTTTATATCCTTTGTGCATTTGTTTGTAACATGGAGAACGCAGCGAGATAGACCCATAGTTACTTTTAAGGATCTTCATAGAATCACTTTCTGAGTTGATTTATGCAGTCCGTCTCTCCATGTATTCTTGTGAACAAAATAGAGCTCGCAATTATTATACAATTGAGATGAAATTTTCCAAATAATATTTGTTTGGCCACGGAAGAACCCTATTGAAATTGGTGATTATCGGTTCAGCTCCCATATATATATATATATATATATATATATATATATATATATATATATATATATATATATATATATATATATATATATATATATATATATATATATATATATATATATATATATATATATATTTCATCCGATTTGGTGTTTAAGTCCCTCACATTCGTGATATGCATTCGACAACATTGATATTTGGTACCATATATCTTATTGAGCTCCGAAATACCTTTGCCAAATTTTATCGAGAACGGCTAAGATTTGGATATAGCTCCCATATGCAGGGTGAGATAAAAAAAAAAAACTGCAACAAATTGAAACGCCATAATTTTAACATTTTTTTTTAAATTTCATTGAATGAAAGCAAACAATGTCGGAAATAACATCAAATTTTAGAATAAGTTTAGATTTGTTGGAATTGGTCACCTTTGGCACGAATTATGGCCTTCAAACGGCCAATTGAACCGTCACACCCTGTCCGAATGTTGCTCTGCGGTATTTTGGCCCATTGCCGGCGAAGCGATAGTGGCAACCTTGCTTTCCAAAATACTCCACACACAATAGTCCAACGGATTGATATCCGGAGATTTTGGTGAATATTGTGCGCTGGAAATGAAGCGAGGAACCTCATTTTGTAACAATTCTTGGGTGGCTGAGTGCCATGGTGCTGAGTCCTCCAGAATATTTTCTCGATAATATTCGGCATTTATACTGATGCCACGGTCGATTAATACGAACGGAGAGCGACCATCGGCTGTTATGGCTATCACCATGGACGGCGCTTGAGTTCTGGTGGCCAACCGAAGGTGCACAATTTCAGCTGATCTCTTTGGCAAATAAAATTTTGTTTGTTTACAAACAGCTGGACAACGAATGTTTTCTCATCGGAGAAAACCAATTTCGGCAGTTTACCACTTTCGGCCAAGCCAATCAACGCTTTAGCTCTTTTAAGTCTATTTTCATCTATTTTCACTATTTCACTTTTTGGAATTTCAATGGCTTCGCCCCGAGTTCAATATTTGCCGAATGGAATATTGCGATATGTTCAGCTTACGAGCCATTTTCGGCCAATGCGACGCGGGTTTCGATCAAGTCACTTCTTTACCTTTTGAACCATTTCTGCTGATGTTGCTGTTTTCTTCCGTCCACTTCCTTGACGCCGGGCTACGCTACCGGTATCACGATAACAAGCGATGGCACAAGACACAAAAGATTTATTCACATTTGAATACTGCTGAATGCTCTAACTATAGCCACTTGTGGTTTTCCTGCCAAATATAAAGAAATCACACTACCATGCTTGAATTCCATCGCGAATAACTTGCTTTTCTGGAAAATTCTCACCAAAATGCTTTTATACATTTTTTAACAATATAATGAGCTGTCACTAGAACAATTTAAACAGCTGACGGACGGGTGGCATTTCTAAGCCAGTCTGAAGTTGGTTGCAGTTTTTTCATCTCACCCTGTATATCATCTTCACAACAGATTTTGTGTTAGCAAAAATGTTTGTTTGTGTGAAATTTGAAGAGAGTTGATGCTTATTTCCCTTTCTTTGAGATTTTTTGTTTTTGAAAATCTTGAATCCTGTCTGGGGGAGGTACCAGAAGAACTGGTCCGATCTATACCATCTTTATAGCATATCTTGTGTTGATAAAAATATTGAGTGGCGCCATGTCTGAATGGAATCGGATGTTAATTTCGCGGATGTTAGAAAGAAGTGGACCGATATATCTCATCTTCACACCAGACCTTTGGGTCAATAAAAATATTGTGATGGGTAATTTGAAGTCAATCGGACTCTTACATCAAATTCTATAAGAGTTATTATTATTTAAAATTTTGACTCTTTGTGGGGGAAGTATTTGATGGAGTAGATAGATATTGTCCATTTTCGCACCTGACCTAGCAGAGATGCAAATATTAGTATTTGCAAAGTTGAAGCAAAATCGGATTATCCTTTCACTTTCGGTGCAGTAAAGTGGACCGATATTTTCCTTCTCCGAACTCGATCTAAGTTTGATAATACTATTACGATGTACCAAGTTTGGATCAAACCGGATACTGCCTTCGAGAGTTATCGTGCGCACCAGCCAGCCAGATAGACAGACAGACGGACGGACATCGCTAGATCGACTCCAAATGTCCTGAAACGGATTCGGTCCAAAGAGACCTAGGGTCTAAAACCGTTATTTCGATGAGGCACGTTTTGGCCATATCAAATGATATATACCATATCATACCATTGCCATATGGCTGAGGGAATAAACATTCAAGACAAAATAAGCGGACTATATTTTCACCGCAGACATATCTTCTAGTGGACTTATTTGTTCGACGCGCCACTTCAGGGTTTTTCAAATTACCCCACCCTAATGTACACATTTGTAAATTTTTTTCAAATTCTTCTCGCCCATGTATTGGTTTCCCCATTGGCTGCATAGAAGTGTGTCTTTAACAGTCTAACGACCTGGTCAGAATACAAAAATGTGTATCGGTGTCAGTGTGCGTGTGTATGTGATTTATTTTTTATGCCATTATTATGTCCTTACTTTTTTGCTATTCTTTGTGTTTGTGTTTTTTCGTTTTGTTTGAACTTTTCTTTGGTGACCGACCGACCGACCATTTAATGATGACGCTTGGCTCGGCACATCATTCATTTTATTTATTATATTTGTCAGTTTTATATTAGGTCTTGTTGTTTTTGTTGTTGTTGTTACATCGTTTTGTTTGCCTTTTTTATTGTTTGTTGTCGCTAAAAATAAACATTATCATGTTTAGGCTTTTATTTTTTGATGGGATTCACTTAAATTTTACTGCCTCAAATAACATTTAAATGAGATTTTCACGGCGTAGGTTGGTTGGTGAAAGTTTTTCCCAGGCTTTATTATGGAAAATTCATGGGAAATTTTGAATAATTTAGAATTTAAGTAGATTATGACAAAGATTTTATTGAATAAATTAAGAAAACAATTACTAGATAGGAAATTTGTTGACCTGTTTTTGGCTAATAATTTAAGAGACAAAAATTTAAAAATTTTTTGTGTTGTAGGTTATAGTGTGGTCGGTTACATCCAACCATTGTGCATTCTTACTTTGTTCTTTTTATTTTTTTTTTCGAAAACTGATGTCACATATAGAAACAAAATCACACACACATTTTTACTACGCAGTTCACATAAACTAAAATCCAGACTAAATGGCGCCCAAGCAATGTTGGGTGTCTATTGAAAATGTATATGAGGCTGCAAGTTAGTCAGTTTTATGACCTCTTAAATTGATTCCAAAGTTTGTTGTGCCACATTTTTATATAAGTTTATTGGTTAGTTTGAAAAGATTTATGATGACAAGTGCAACAAACTGCGAAGCAACAAGTGAGAAGATAGGAGACGGCTAATAAGTTGTCCAAAATTGCATGAAAGTATAATAAGAGAAAAAATGGACCAAGTATGAAAATTTATTTTAAAAACATAAAACAGCAGCAAAATCATTACTAAATCTAAAGATTATAATGTGTGACCTTTTCCAACATTTGTTAAGAGATTTTCTTTTAATTTTAGGAAAGATTTGGACTTTTAATGTCTTTTGGGATCTATAGCAGAATTTTATGACAAACTCGCAAGTTTTCGATATTTCGTCAACGAAAAGTCCTTCTTAAAATTTTAGATTTGTTCCACTAGTTCATTACAGTACTCAAACTGCTCAATTTGATCATTATTTCTTGGACAACAATTGCATTTCATACATCGTATTAGCCTTTCAACTGCACCAGTCCCATAACACTTTGTTTATATATCCATGATCTATTTATTCATTCAACATCACATTTTGTACCAATTAGTACATATTTAGTACTTTTCGAGCAATCATAGCACACATTCCCAAATCTACCTCTTTTTCTCAAAACTATAAATCTACTGTGATCTCTATATTAAATTTCGAAATTCCAGCTCTATTCTAAGTTCCACTCCAAATTTTATTACCATGCTTTTGGTACATTTCTCCACTCGAGACACGAACATTAACTTCGATACCAAATTTCAGAATTCCACTCCATTTTGCACTTTTCGTACGTTCATGGTACACATTTACAAAACCATCTTCTTCTCTTAACTACAGACACCAACAGTGACATCCAAATCATATTTCAAGATTTCAGCTTCAACCCTTCGCCCAGAACCAAATTTAGTAGAATTTTCTTCTTTTCGTATAGTTAAAGTACGGAAGCAATCTTCATATCTTAATCTCAGATACCAGCAGAGACCTTAATATCAAATTTCAGTAATTTCCCCCATTACCTAATTTAGCAACATTTAGTACAATTATAGCACGCGTATCCAAAATGAATTCCTTCTCTTAACCACCGACAACAACAGTGCTTCCATATTAAATTTCAGGATTGGAAAACTATTCTTTCACCCAATACCAAATTTAGTATTTTTGTACAATTATAGGACACATTTCCAAAACTACTTCCTATCTTAATCCCAGATACCCAAATACCAACCTCAAAATTAAATTTCGAGATATCAGTTATATCCCTTCACCCAAAACCCGATTTGGTACCATTAGGTACTTTTCGAACAATTATAGTACACATTTCCAAAACTACCTCCATATCGTAGCCACAGATACCAACAGTGACATTTATAACCAATTTCAGGATTTAAGCTTTATTCCTTCACCCAATTCAAAATTTTCGCACATTCCTAAACCAATCTCCGTATCTCAATTCTAAATACCAACAGATACCTAATATCACATTTCAGAATTTTTCGAAAACAACTACCATGTCTCAACTCAAGATATCTACAGGAACCTCAATTTCAAATTGGACGATTCCAGCACTATCACTTCCTTCAATACCAAATTTAGTACCATTTAGTACTTTTCGTTCAAATATAGGACATGATTCCAAACCACCGCCAAATCTCACCACAGATACTTTCGGTATCCTAAATATCAAATTTTAGAATTTCATCGCCCAATACCAAATATAGAGCTATTTAGTACATTTTGTCAATATTCGAACACATGTCCAAAACCACCTCCATATCTCAATTCCAGATACCAACAGTGGCCTCAATATCAAATTTGAGGATTCCAGTCCTATCGCTGCACCCAATACCAAATTCTGTACCATTTAGTACTTTTCGTACAGATATAGGACGCATTTTCAAAATACCGCCAAATCCCAAATACAGATATCATAATTAATATAATTATCAAATTTCTGAATTTTATATCTATTCCTTCACACAAACATAGTACTATTCAGTACTGTTCGTACAATTTTGGTACATATTTCAGAAAGCTCCTTCAATGTTCAGGCTACACATGAACAGCGACCGTAATACCAAACTTCAGATTCCAAGCTCTATCTGTTCACCCATACCAAATTGTACCAAATATAGTACAATTTAGTGCTTTTCGTGCACTTGTAGCACATTTCCAAAAGCACCTCTATATCACAAACCTACCACAAACAGGGACTACAATACCTATATAACAAATAACCACCTTCTTCCATTCACCCAGAACGAATTTGTACTTTTGCGTACTGTTAGAATTTCGACAAAACTCTTTAGTTTGTCCATCCTACACAATATCAAATACTCTCACTCCAAATTTCAGATTTCTATTTCTTCCCCAAACACCAAAGTCAATACTATTCACTTTTTTCGTACTTTTTAGTACGTATTTCCGAATCCCGCGCCAGGCAATGATACTAATTCCAAATTTTAGACTTTCAACTAAATTTCAACCAAAATACCAGATCTAGTACCATTAAGTACTTTTTAGTACATATTTCCAACCACTTTCAAATCTCAACGCTACACTCTAAGAGTCATCAAAATGTCAAATATCAGATTTCACGTAGTATCCGTTCGAGCAATAGCAAATTTAGCACCAACAATTTACCACCTTTATATAAAAAACTTACTTCCTTGATTGTCGTACCAAATTTTAAGTTGCTAGCTTCATCAGTTCACATAGCACCAAATGGTACCATTTTCGAAGTTTGGCACCATTTTAGAACTTTTCAGAACATTAAAGTTCAATTTCCCAAAGTCCTTTGGTACATCTATTCTGCACTCCCTCAATAACTTCCATTCCAAATGTCTATAATTTTCGTTTATCCAAAACAAAGTATTCAATTTTTAGTACATTAAAGTACAGTTTAGTACCATTTTAAAACTTTTCATAATCTTAAAGTTCAAATTTACAATATCCCTTTGGTACATCTATCCTGCACACCATCAGTGTCTCAGAATTCTAGTTCATTCCGTTTTCCCAAAACAAAGTATTACATTTTTGGGACATTTTAGATTTTTTACTCTTTCAGTAAGCATTTCCAAAACCCCAGCCTTATCACATGGCCGATTCGTCTGGGCGTTGTTTCTCATTCGGTCAGTTACATAGCAAGTTACAACAATGTTTAAAATACTGGGTGAGATAAAAAACTGCAACAAAGTCAAACGCCATAAGTTTTTACATTTTTCTATATTTTATTGAATGAAAGCAAAAAATGTCGGAAATAGCATCAAATTTTAAAATAAGTTTGGATTTGTTCGAATTGGTCACCTTCGGCACGAATTATGGCCTTCAAACGGCCATTGAAACCGTCACACGCTGGCCGAATGTTGCTCTGCGGTATTTTGGTCCATTCCCAGCGAAGCGCTTGTTTGAGGTGCTCGACACTTTGGTATTTTTTAGTGCCAACCTTGCTTTCCAAAATACTCCAGACACAATAGTCGAACGAATTGATATCCGGAGACTTTGGTGCGCTGGAAATGAAGCGAGGAACCTCATTTTGTAACCATTATTGGGTGGCGCGTGCTGAGTCCTGTTGGAATGTCCAAAGTCTGCGGATAAAATATTTGCGTGCCCCCCAGAATATTTTCGCGATAATATTCGGAATTTATTCTGATGCAACGGTCGATACAACATCGACTATTATGGTGGCCCATACTATCACCATGGCCGGCGCTTGAGTTCTGGTGGCCAACCAAAGGTGCACATTTTCAGCTTACCTCTTTGGCAAGTAAACACGATCATTTTGTTTGTTTACAAACTGCTGGACAACAAATATGGCAGTTCCCCACTTTCGGCCAAGGGAAGCATCTGTTTAGCTCTTTTGAGTCTATTTTCTTTCTGTTGCGGTGTAAGTTCTTGCACTTTTTGGAATTTCAATGGCTTTACCCCGAGCTCATTTTTCAATATTTGCCGAATGGTATATTGCGAAATGTTCAGCTCACGAGCCATTCTTCGGCCACTGCGATGCGGCTTCTTTACTTTTCGAACCATTTCTGCTGATGTTACTGTTTTTCTTCGTCCGCTTCCTTGACGTCGGGCTACGCTACCAGTATTGGGGTAACGAGACACAAACGATTTATTCACATTTAAATGCTGCAGTGCTCTAACGATAGCCACTTGTGGTTTTTCAGCCAAAAATAAAGAAGTCACACTATCATGCTTAAATTCCATTACGAATAACCTCTTTCCGTGAAAATTCTCACCAAAATGCTTTTGTACGCTTGTAAACAATATAGTGAGCTGTCTCTGGAATAATTTTAACAGCTGTCGGATGAGTGGCTTAGAAATGACAGCAGTCTGAAGTTGGTTGTAGTTTTTTCATCTTACCCTGTATAAGTATACTACAAAAGTGTTCACACAAAAAAAATTAAAATATCACTTTACATATGACTCTAACACGATGTGGAAACTGGCCTTTAGGTTACTTTGTATTTTTCGAATTGTCGGAAATCTATTTAAATTAACTTTAGTTGAATAATTTTAGTTGAATAATTGTTGGGGCGCCTAAAAGTGCACTACGAAAATTCAAAAGAAGAAACCAGAAAAGCAGCTTCATCACACAATATAATAACTAGATAAGATAAAAATGTGGCTCTCTACCCTACACTGATATAAACCAGGGTTTGGAAGACGATCTATTGTAACTGACTTCAAATCGTAGTCTGGGTCTCAACCCAGAATTGTGTGGAGGATGTTGTGTTAATAAACGTCATGCCGAACAACAACACATTTTTGATACCGTCCCAGCTAAAAAAAGGCCCTAGAAAAACCGTACGTATGACGCCGTATAAACTCAACGAACACACATCATTCATACGCCACGTCTGAGATTGAAGCATGGATGTTTAATGTCAATCAAAAAATTTGACATTTCTCTCTTTTTTATCAGTTACAGGAAATTATCCGAAATGATAAGTTCGTTTTCGTACATTGCTTTTTTTTTTTTGAGGGAATCTTGCTTTTGTTGGCAACTCAAAATGGTCTCAAGTTTATTTTTAGTTTAGTTTGGAAAAGAAAAACCCTCAAAAGTAACTTTAATGTTTACATTCTCCAGCAAAGTTTGTTTCCATGTTTGCTGTTGTTGTTATTGTCATTGTCATGGGAGAGAGAGAGAAAAAAGTGGTATTTCTTAATACAGCCTTGTCGAGAATAAAACTTTGTGGTATTTATGTGCTGGGATAAGCTTTTTTCAAGTGGAAATAATCCATAAGCTGGCGAACATGTTGCGGGGCACACCTCCCACATTTTCACTCTATTTCTCCTTCCCGCTCCCTGCCACTCCCACTTTGCTCTGTTTTCTCACTTTAACGATGATTGAACATAGATAAACATTTGGTAATACAAACACACATATACACAAATTATACATACACACATATGTGTGTGCGTGCATGTTTGTTAGCTTGTATTTGTATAACTTTTCACTTGTATGGAAACGGATTTGTATTCAATTAATATAATGTTTCTGTTTCTGTGCATGTTGTTGTTGCTGCTCTTGTTTTTCTGCCATTCGAACATATGCGCCGGATTGTTGGATTGTTTTGTATGGCAAAGGTTTTTCCTTCGTTCTGATTGATAAGTTTGTATAAACAAATTAAATATAAACTTGGATTTGTTAGAGAAAATAACAATAAAAACACAATTCGTATTATTTAAATAGAAGGGAAATGTAGGTGGAAAGTAGAGAGATAGATAAATTGGAAAACTTTTCCACAATATAATCAGATAACCATGTGGGGGAGGTGGCATAGAATATCCCATGTGGTACAATTATTAACACTTGGAAATAACATCTGTGGCATTAACGTCGCGGCTAGGCAGAAAAACATATTGCAAGGGGTAGGAATCATTAATATCGGAACACATCATAACAGCAAATGGACTTCATTGATCATTTGATCAATGAGGACATTGAGATATTCATACTACTACTGGGATGTTGACTTTTAATCACAAATTGATGACCCTTTCTTTGTGCGACTCAATTTTTTGGAACAATTTGATTCGATTTGGACTATATCGACTACTTCCCATACTTTATAAGATAAGTGCAAATTTTTGGAGTACGTGGAAATATTCGTACCATTCCATTTTTATACCCTTCACCATAGTATGGAGGGTATATTTAGTTTGTCATTCCGTTTGTAACATCACGAAATATGCATTTTAGACCCCACAAAGTATATATATTCTTGATCAGCATACAATTCTATGTCGGTTTAGATGTATTCAAAGTTCGGCCCGGCCGAACTTACAGCTTTTTTACTCATCATACTTCATTTAATACAGAAAAAAATACTGGTATTTGTAAAATTTGAGGTAAATCGAACATTTATGACTATTTTTATGTGAAATCATGAATTCCGATAAATTACATATTCATATCAGATTTCTGGTTACAAGAAATATTTGTATATAGCAAGTTCTAAAGAATTGCAGACTTGTTTTGCAAGTTATGACAGATATAAGCATTTGAAATTGTGACCCTTTGTGGGTGAGGTACCAGAAGGGGTTGGCAGATATACAGGGCGAGATGAAAAAAAACTGCAACCAAATTCAGACTGTTGTCATTTCTAAGCCACTCATACGACTGCTGTTAAAATTATTCCAGAGACAGCTAACTATATAAGTTACAAGCGTACAAAATCCTTTTGGTGAGAATTTACCGGAAAAAAAGTTATTCGTGATGAAATACAAGCATGATAGTGTGATTTCTTTGGCTGGAAGACCACAAGTGGCTATCGTACGAGCACTCCAGCATTTAAATGTGAATAAATCTTTTGTGTCTCGAACCATCGCTCGTTACCGTGAGCTGGTAGCGTAGCCCGACGTCAAGGAAGTGGATGGAAGAAACTGGCAACATCAGCAAAAATGGTTCGAAAAGTAAGGATGCGACTTGATCGATACCCGTTGCATATTGAAAAAAAGCCATTGAAATTCCAAAAAGTACAAGAACTTACACCGCCGAAAGTGGTGAAGTGCCGAATTTGATTTTCTCCGATGGGAAAACATTCGTTGCCCAGCAGTTTGTAAACAAACAAAATGATCGAGTTTACTTACCAAAGAGGTCAGCTGCAAATGTGCACCTTCGGTTGGCCACCAGAACTCAAACGTCGGCCATGGTGATTGTGTGGGCCGCCATAACAGTCGATGGTCGCTCTCCACTCGTATTAATCGACCGTTGCATAAGAAAAAATGCCGAATATTATGGCAAAAATATTCTGGAGGGTGTATTAAAGCCATTTTGGCCGCAGACCTTGGACATTCCACAGGATTCAGCACCATCGCACCATATATGGTTCCTGGTTTCATTTTCAGCGCACAATGTCCACCAAAATCTCCGGATACAAATCCGTTGGACTAATGTGTCTGGAGTATTTTGGAAAGCAAGGTTGGCACTAAAAAGTACCAAGGTGTCGATCGCCTCAAGCTAGCGGTTCGCCGGGAATGGGCCAAAATACCCCAGAGCAACATTCGGGCAGCCTGTGACGGTTTCATTGGCCATTTGAATAGGGATAAAATACTCACAAATAACTCCTTGTATAGAATTTAACCCTTCCATGCACGACTTTTTTTATTTAAAAACAAATATTTTTTTTGTGTAATTGGGATACTGGATTATCGAAAAATACATATTTTTTTAACTTTGCAAGTCGAAAGCCAGTGGAAAATGGATTTCCCTGGTTGTATCATATATGAGACATCATGCACTTATGTATTAACCCCAAACACATATATTCCAAAAATTTAATTTTTGATATTTATTTGGAATTAAAATAAATTAATGGCGTTTTCTTACATTTAGTATAAAAAATAACATGATTCTTCTTGAAGAATTTAAAATATTAAGGGAAAAAATAACATAAAAACATAATTCATTTTGATTATTCATTTTTGATTATACATACATGCATACAAAAAGGTTTTATAGAACATATTTATACATTTCTGTATAAAGTCAAATAAGTTATTGGTAAATCATTTATATGGAAATCGTCTATATCATCGTTAGGTTCTGTATTATCCCCGGTAACTCGCTGTGTGATCCGCTTATCGTAGGATTAAAGTTTTTTGAAAATTCTTCCTCATCACTACTATAATCATCTAAATCATCTTCGCTCTCGGAAAATTGATTAACTAAATTAGTTATCATTTCGTCATTTAAATATTTAGATTTAAATGACATGGTTTATAGCTAAAAACAATTTTTTAAACGTGTTTTACTGTGAAATTCCATATACATATGTGGTTGTATCATATATGCTACAACCATTATTTTATTGCTAAACGCATAATGTATCATATATGGCACAACCGAAATAAACTACTTATTGACTACTAAAATATAAAATTTCTCAAATTCTCAAACTTAATAATGAAAAATACTAAACTACAAATAAGATATATAAACTAAATCTCTGATTTCAGAAGTACCTACAGTAAAACGTACGATTTATAACAGCTTCTAAATTACACGTGCTTTTTCAGCGAATGTCACAAAACAACTGTTATTTCAAAATACATATTATCGCATAAGCTTTCAATTCTTCTTTGATCTTGTTCGTTGATATGTCGTCTCACTTATTATGGCGACTTTTACCAATTTTTTGGAGATAACATATGTAAAAAATGAAAAAAACGTGGTTGTCTCATATATGATACAAAATGCATAGTAGGGTTAAGACAATTCCGATTAAAAAAGTGGCTAAAATCATCAAAATACCGAATATCAGGGGGGTACTGTTATATGTGGACTATATGATATCGCGGACCTATACAGATAATTCTCTTTCAATGAATAAAGTACTCACAAGGAACTCGTTGTGCGGACTTTCAGACCATTCCATTGGAAAGTGTGGCTAAAATCATCATAATCCCGAATATCGGGGGATACCGTTATATGGGGTTTATACGATATTTTGGACCTATATAGACAATTCCCTTTCAGGGGGTAAAGTGCTCACAAAGAACCCCTTGTGTGGAATTCCAGACAATTCCATTGAAAAGTGTGGCTAAAATCATCAAAATACCGAATATCAAGGGGGCACCGTTATATGGGGGATATACGAGATGGTGGACCTATATAGACAATTCTTTTTCAGGGGGTAAAGTGTCCTCAAATAACTCCTCGGCACGGCACCGTTATATGGGGATATACGAGATCGTGGACCTATATAGATAATTCTCAGCTAAGAAGTAAAGTGCTCTTAGAGAACTGCTTGTTTGGATTTTCATAAAATTTAATTGAAAAATGTGGATAAAATCATCAAAATACCGGATATCGGGGGTACCGTTATATGGGGGCTATACGATATCGTGGACCGATATAGCCCATCTTGAACAAAAGAGAGATCTGGGCAAAATTTTAGCTTTCTGTATTAATTCGTTTAGCCTGTAGCGTGATTACAACAGACGGACGGACAATGCTGATCAAGAATATATATACTTTGTTGGGTCTAAAATGATTATTCCGATGAGTTACAAACGGAATGATGAACTTAATATACCCTCCATACTATGTATGGAGGGTATATTAAGTTCATCATTGGAGGGTATATTAAGTTCACCATTACGAAGGGTATATTAAGTTCACCATTACGAACTTCAAATATGAAATTTTAAACAAGTCCGGTTAAAATTTTTTCTAATATCATCAAAATACAGAATATCTGAAGGTATTGTTATTTGGGGGCTATATGAAAACGTCCATTTACAAATTGGTAAAATACTCATTTGTGCAAAATTTTAGCCTTCTATCTCAATTCGTTCGAAAGATCAAAAATATATATACTGATCAAAAATATATATACTTTATTGGATCTGACATGAGTATTTCGTGGAGTTACAAACGGAATGACAAAGGTGAGTAGGTCGATTGGCTCAATCAGCTTCTTGACTATGCAAAAGCGTCTCAGCCAACTGCATAAAAAACAAAACTAACATCTCGTTAGCTATATATTCACTAGTCTATGCGGATGAAACCCCGAACAAGATTAGTAGCTTGGATTGTTTGTTCGCTGATCAAATTTCAGTAATTTATAATAAACTACCTAGACGGAGAGAGTTTTTATGCTCTTTTTCAATGAACGGTACTATTGAACTAACTCGTTCATGCATGAACTATGCTACTATCAATTTTTGTTCTTCCTTCCTTTCTATTATTACAACATTCGTCATTTTTATGCACAGATAGAGATAATCATCCAATATAAAATCCAAACTAAATCTATTTTTCTATTGTTATAATAAAACTAACATATTCACATATACACACACATATATTCATGTATAAATACATGCATACATACAAACTCACCTTCCTTTGGAAACAAACTCTTTTTCCAGCAAACAAATAATCTGGTCTAAAACATTTGCATGTCTCCAACTGATATACTCCAACAATGGCAAACACCTACACAATATCTATAATATTCGAACCACACTCCTTTTGCTCTCTCTCCCTCTGCGGTCTCTTTGGTCTCTCCGGTTCAATACAAAGTAGGGAGGAGAGGTCAATCAATTGTTGTTGTTCTCTTCAATGTTGAATGCCTTGAAATGGCTTCTTCACTTCGTTGTCTGCTGACGTTGTGCTTTTATTTTTAGTCGTATTTAGATTTTGACAATAAATAAAACAACAAAATTCACAAAAATGTCAATTTTTTTCTTTCTCTGATTGACATTCAAACAATGATGGTAACACGCAATGAGCACAACTTCTGTTGTAGACAACTCAAAACCATCATCAATTATTTATAGAGGGTAGAATGGATAAAACATTGTTGGCTAATGGCATTTTGACGCCAATTCCATGGATATTTAACTTTGAAGTAGACATTTGTTTATATGTTAAAGATCCGAGAATTATCTTTGGTGGATGGGCAGGTGGTATGCTTTTATAAAGAGAAAGAGAGAACAGCATGTCTCTCAAATTAGAAAATTTTATGATATTTTTTCTACAAAAAGCCAGAAGCTAGTGTGATTTAGAAGACCCAGCCATAACATGGCAGTAGTGTGGACTGAATAACCCATTAAAAGATAATGTAAAGAGATATCATTCTGCATTACCAGAAGAATGGAGTAGGTAATGACGATTTCCTTAATAATTATAAAGTAATCGAACTTATTTACCTCATTACCAAGTAATGAGTAACGTTGCGTCTGGTTACATAACCAAAACTTTATTAGACTCGGCGTTGATAAACAAAGAAAAGAGTTATAAAATACTATGAGTTGTTTATTTATATATGAGATTTTTAACAAATATTGGTAACTGTAGCCCGGCGTGTAGAGAGTTGAATAACAAATTATAAGGCTGCGAGTTCAACACCAGCAGCGAACAAAACAAAAAAATGTGAATGTGGTTTCTTAAAATAATAGTAGATTTTCAGACCCATCTAAAACTAAGATCGTACTATTCATAAGGAGGCGGAAAATCCCAGATTTTTCGCTACCTTTGCTGGATGTAGTTAGGTTAAGCCTGTCAACGGAACCTAAGTGCCTCGGTACTACCCTTGACCAAAAACTAAATTAAAAGTGGAACATCGAGGGGCGAGCGAAAAACGGCTTAATCGCAATCTATTCTTGTAGAAACTGTATAGGGAAGAGTTGGTGACTTAAACCACATATAATCGAATGGTTATGTGAATCAGTTGTTCGGTGCTTTAGACAGATCTACCTTCAGCAAAAACATTGATAAAGTTCAAAGCCCTTAAGTATTTTTGTAGAGGAACAAGCTGCCCTACGATCAATGGCGGAGTCAGTCCTTTGGACATTCTATTATTCTAATATATGTGGAGAGTATAGGAAGTCGGGCTATAACCGGTGAATATATATCACCCAGGCAAAGTTTCGAATCACTGGACGTCCATATACCAAACAGAGACATCTGGACCCGGAACAAACCACATTTTAACGGCTGTCTATACTGATAGTTCAAAGATGGAAAGTGGCACGGGATCTGGAGTCTTCTGTGAAGTCTTGGATATCCGAAGATCCTTTAAATTAACATATCCGGCAATGAATCAGCAGATGAATTGGCCAGAGGCGGATCGATAGCTTAGTGAAGCCACTGTTGTGTCACTTCTTCCAAGTATTACATAAGCACTAACTTGGGAGAAGGAAGGGGAAGTAATATTTCCAAAAAAATATTGCCAGTGATCTCCGAACGGAGATTAACGTCAGTCATCTCCTTGACGAAATCTGACCTAAAGCTTATGGTAGGCCTACGAGGACTCTGTAACATAAGGGCTACGACTTCAGAAAGGAGGGGGTCGACGACACTGAATACTGCAGGCTCTGTCAGGACGAGGAGGAAACCGAGACGGTGGAGCACTTACTCTGCCACTGTCCAACTCTTTATGGAGACAGACAGAGGTTAGTGGGTACTGGGTAAATTTTACCCGATTTGACCTCTTTTTCTGAAACCGAGCCAGCAGTCATGCTTCAATTAGCCAGAAGATTTAAATGGCTAAAGACGACACGCTGATAAACTTTCATCCTCTTCGCTTCTTCCTCTATTTCTTCTAACTTTCCCTTTTGCTATATTTTTATTTCACGTTGGACTTCTTCTTCTTCTTCTCTAAATAGGATGAACACAATGATCCAGCAGTTTCCGAGTGGAGTGGTTGTGTTTTAAACAACCATGTATCCTTTAACCTAAACTAAACTACATCAAATTTATAGGAGTTACAATTTTTCCAAATTTTGACCCTTTGTGGGGGACGTACTTCATGGGGTGGACCGACATTGTCCATTTTCGCACCTGACCTATCAGACTTGATGCAAATATTAGAATTTTAAAGTCGGAACAAAATCAGAGTATCCTTTCTCTTTTTGTGCAGTAAAATATTTATTTATTTTTTGAAAATTTCGACCTTTTGTGCGGGAGGTACCAAAAGGAGTGGCCCGATATTCGAACTGGATCTAAGTTTGGCAATAATATTACGATGTACCAAGTTTGGAACAAATCGGATACTCCCTTCGAGAGTTATCGTGCCAGACAGACGTACGGACGGTAATCGCTAGATTGACTCTAAATGTCAAGAAACGGATTTGGTCCAAAGAGACCTATGTCCTAAAACCGTTATTTCGATGAGGCACATTTTGGCCGTATCAAATTACATATACCCGAGGCCATATGGCGGAGGGTATAATAACTCGCAAATTGTTGCATACTTTTAAGGATCTACGATATTAAAAAAATAATAAACAAATAAAAAAGCTGTAAGTTCGGCCGCACTTTGAGAAAATTCTGTTAAAATCTTAAAAATACCGAATGTAGACGTATATTAGGGTCTATACGACGACGTGGTCTAGCATAGGCAACATTTTACAGAAGCTATTACAATATTCAAATGCGAAACTTGAAAAAATCGGTGAATAATGTAGCTATAATCATCAAAATACCGAATATAGGGAGGTACCATCTGGGCTATACGAAGACGTGGACCCGCACAGACAATTTTCTGTCATAGGCTGCAGTATTCATTACGAAATTCAAATACCAAATTTGAAATACTTCCGGTAAATAATGTCGCTAAAATCATCAAAATGCCGAATATCGGGAGGTACCGTTATATGAGGGCTATACGAAGACGTAGACCTACATGGCTCATTTCCTGTCTTAGAATGTAGTATCCATTATGAACTTCAAATACCGAATTTGAAACAATTCCGGTACATAATGTCGCTAAAATCATCAAAATACGGAATATCGGGTGGTACCGTTATATGGGGACTGTACGAAGACGTGGACCTGCACAGACAATTTTCTGTCATAGGCTGTGGTATTCATTACGAACATCGAATACTAAATTTGAAATAATTCCGCTAAATAATGTCTCTAAAATCATCAAAATACCGAATATCGGGGGTACCGTTATATGGGGACTGTACGAAGACTTGGACCTGTACAGACAATTTTCTGTCTTAAGCCGTAGTATCCATTAAGAACTTCAAATACCAAATTTGATACAATTCCGGTAAATAATGTCGCTAAAATCACCAAAATACCGAATATTGGGTGGTACCGGTATATGGGGCTATACGAAGACGTGGACCTACATGACCCATTTTCCGAATAAGCATAAATTCGATTTTTCAGATTAGTTCACCCAGCTCCCAACTCGTCTAAAATCTATTTCGTTGTGAGAAACTCAAAGTATATGTATGAGTTTCCTACACTTTATAGAAGTCTTCTTTCGCCTTTACTTCGTAGTAACTTCGGGCTTAGATAGTTCACTTCGCAGCTCTTGGAATTCTGAACCCCAAATGAATTCGGTAAACATGTAAACTACATAACCTTTTAGACATTGAAATCACTTTTTGATTTCATATCTTAGGCCAAACATACATGACTTTCCACTAACTCTTAGAAGGTTTGATTACATATATTAAAGACTATCTTCAGTTTTTCTATACACACAAACTACGGTTTTCTACCTCGAATTTCTTCGGTATCATATTTTACACACAGTTTCAAACTTCCCGATTAAACAAAGAAAACTTAACCTGTAGTTTTATTTCATTATTTTGTAAAACCCATATACCCTCATATTTTTGTTATGTTTCACTCATCTTTATATCCTTCATCAAATGTTCAACAATTAAACAGGATTTCCCACCCTCAAATTGATTTAATTCCATTGTGATTGGAAATTATAGACTATTTGCAAAACCTCGCCTCATTCACTTTCCTTTCCCTGCGATGCCAAGGTCATTTGCCGCATAAAATCACATTATCATAAACAATAATTTCACTTTTGTTCACTCACATTTACATATTAAATTAGTTATCAAAAGAATTGCAAGCGAAAAACAACGGCAACATTAACATAACCATTAAAAGTCAATTTAAAATGCAAATAAATTGCATTCGAATTAACTACGAATACAAAATGTTCGACTTATGTGTTGATATCTCAGGTGATTGCTAAGTAAATAAACAATTCAAGAATTAAAGATCACGTACACTTTCACCAACACACACACTCACACAGAGCAATAACACTCATTATATATTAATATTTATGCATGAATATGTGCAAATGTATATTCAACTGAGAAAGAGTTTGTTCTTAATAAATGGATGGGGCAAATGTGGCAGATATATTCCCTTAACCCCCAAAGTATGCAATGACATTTGAAATGTAAGCGAAGAGCAAATCAATTGCGTAAAGACAAGATTTCTTCAAGGAGTACACACATGAAGGGTTAAATAAACTTTAATTTCCACTGAAAGTTTTATTACGGAAAAGTTGAGTTTTTTGGAAGAGTAGGATGGAATTAAGATGATTATTTAAATATATTCTAGAAAAGAAGAAGACATTTAGGCCTTCTCGGAATACATAATTCTGTGGTCTTCTATAAAAGACTTTGTGGATTTTTACCGAAGAGGTAATTATGGCTAGAGGGTATATATCATTTGATACCTTTGATTTGATAATCGAAATAACGGTTTAAGATCCTAGATCTCTTTGGATCAAATCCATTTCAGAACATTTGGAGTCGATCTAGAGATGTCCGTCCGTCTGTCTGTCCGGCTGGCTGGTGTGTACGATAACTCTCGAAGGGAGTATCCGATTTATTCCAAACTGGGTACATCGTAATATTTTTGTCAAACTTAGATTTAGTTCGGAGATGGGCAATATCGGTCCACTTCTCTGGTACCTCCCCCACAAAAGGTCGAAAAGATAATCCGATTTTACTCCAACTTTGCAAATCCTAATATTCGCATCAGTGCTTGGTCTGGTGTGAAAATGGACAATACCTCCCCACAAAGGGTCAAAATTGTGAATAATTACAATTTTTATAAAATGTGATGTAAGAGTCTGATTGTCTTCAAATTTCATACATACCAATATTTTCCTTAAGCCAAGGTCTGATGTTAAGATGGAATATATCGGTCCACCAAACGTCAAAATTTTCAAAAAAAAAAAAAAAAAAAAGATGTAAGTTCGGCCGGGCCGAACTTTGAATATCCTCCACCATTTGGAACGAATTTGGCAATTCTCAAAACAACAAAATCCGTTAAAAATTCTGTTAAAATACGGAATGTAGCTTTTATATTAGGGTCTATACGACGATATGGACCTGCATAGGTAACATTTGTCATAAGCCATTACAATATGCAAATGCGAAACTTCAAAAAAATCGTTAATAAAATTATCAAAATACCGAATATCGGGAGATCCTACTATATGGGTGCTATGCGAAGACGAGGATATGCACAGACAATTTTCTATCTTAGGCTGTAGTATCCATTACAAACTTCAAATACGAAATTTAAAACAATTTCGGTGAATAATTTCGCTAATATCATTAAAATACCGAATATCGGGAGGTACCGTCATATAAGGGCTATACGAAGACGTAGACCTGCACAGACAATTTTCTGTCTTAGGCTGTAGTATCCCTTTCGAGCTTCAAATATCAAATTTGAAACAATTGCGTTGAATAATGTCGCTAAAATCATCAAAATACTGAATATCGGGAGATACCGCCATATGAGGGCTCTACGAAGACGTGGAGCTACACAGACAATTTTCTGTCTTAGGCTGTACTATCCATTACGAACTTCAAATACCAAATTTGAAACAATTCCGGTGAATAGTGTCGAGAAAATCATTATAAAATCGAATATCGGGAGGTACCGTTATATGGGGGCTCTACGAAGACGTGTGCCTGCACAGACAATTTTCTGTCTTGGGCTGCAGTATTCATTACTAACTTCAGATACCAAATTTGAAACAATTCCGGTAAATAAATTCGCTAAAATCATCAAAATACCGAATATCGGGAGGTACCGTTATATGGGGGCTATACGAAGACGTGTGCCTGCACAGACAATTTTCTGTCTTAGGCTGCAGTATTCATTACTAACTTCAGATACCAAATTTGAAACAATTCCGGTAAATAAATTCGCTAAAATCATCAAAATACCGAATATCGGGAGGTACCGTTATATGGGGGCTATACCAAAATGTGGACCTACATTGCCCATTTTCAATACCCAAATATGAGTAAAATTTTATCAATCTACTTAAATTCTTTCGAAAGCTAGAGTGATTTTCACGGACGGACAGACGGATAGACGGACGGACATCGCTAAATCGACATAGAATTTTATGCTGATCAAGAATATATATACTTTGTGGGATCTAAAATGTGTATTTCGACCACCATACTATGGTGGAGGGTATAAAAAGGAAGGAAAGGAAAGCAATAATCTAATGTTCTTCTAACTTTGCAAATCTTAATATTTGCGTCAGTTCTAGGTCAAAATGGATAATATCTGTCCACTCCTTCAATTGCCTCTCCCACAAAGGGTCAACGTTTTGAATAATTATAACTCTTAAAAAATATGATGTATTGTCCGATTGTCTTCAAAATTCACACCTTCTACCATTTTTATGAGCCCAAGATCTGGTAGTAAGTCGGAATGTCAATGTCAAAGGGTCAAAATTGTGAATGTTCATGAAGCTCATAAGACAAAATCGAAATTAACATCCGATTCTATTTAATTCTATCTAACATCTAAATATTTCCATCAATACAAGGCCTGTTCTAAAAATGGTAGGGATCGGACCATTTCTTCTGGTATCTCTCCAACATACAAGATTTTGAAAAACAAAACGCTCAAAGCAATCAAAATAAGCATCCTACTGTCGCATAAAAGTGGATATAAACATTCTATTTCCTTCAAATACATACCAATATATTTATCTGTATTAGATTAAGTATGAAAATGGAATACTTCGGTCCGCTTTATCTGTTACCTCACGTATATTTCCTCATTTTCAAAACATTTGCACATATCTCATATAAATTATAGGAATTAGTCGATATAGTCCAAATCTGACACGTTGTAATATTTTTATCAGTCTTAGGTCAGATACGAACTTTTCAATATTGGCCAACTGCTTCGAAACCTCCCCATAACGGGTCAACAGTTTGAATAATCATAACTCAAGACTGGGGGTATACATCTGTCGGCAAAACCGACTTGTTATATCCAATATCGTCCTTGTGTATTTATTTTATATTAGAAATACCAAATTGTCCATGAACCATCTATGAGTATACATTCACACAAATATACACATACACAAATGAACGTGTGTACATATTGAACTAATCAAAAACATTTTTACTGCAATCAATTTTCAACGCCAATAGAATTACTTGGAAAATATAAAACAATTTTACCATGGCAGATGCAACCTGTTGCTATGCATTCATTTGCCCGCTCTTTCTCTCTCGCTCTCTCTCTCAAAGCCACAAAGAGCTGAATTATCCAGCATGGGTAATGGACACACACACACAAACACAAGGTCAACTGTTTTCATATTTCATTTGGAAGAGGTAAATATTTAAACAGTCGACAGCCGGAGCAATCTGCCAAAGGATCTAAAGCAGAATCAGCACAATCGGCAGTAACACCAGCAACAAAAACAAGAATAACAACATGGCCACCAATAAAAGCAACAGGAAGTGCAACAAAAAGCCAATAATGCGGAAAACGTGGTAATGCATTTTATCTACCCATCAAACGGATGATGATGCTGCTGCTGCTGATGCAACAACTATTTTTGGTGTGGTTACTTTCCTGCTAGCCAACCTGCGTGGGGGCAAAGGGGAAGCATATCGGGGACCCTACACGGATGTGAAGTGTGTCAGGTAGTGGAATTTATTGGTTTATCAGTATTGAGTTATTGTGGAATGAACAACAACACAAAACTCGAAATGCGGACTTTAAACAGGTAGATGAGGACTTTAGCTGGAACCAGCAGAATATGTGGCTATATGGCCAATATGGCTGTGTGGTTATGTAAACTTACAACGCCCACATTTGTGTTCTGTTCGATGATTCAAATTTATTGGTAGTTGTAGTGCCAACAATGCAGGTTACCATGCGTTTAAATGGTGCAGGTCGATGGGAGTTTCTCTCTATTTATAGTTTTAAATATTGTAACGACCTCAAGGTCGCCTCCTGGAGCCAGTCAGCCGTGTGGAATTCCAGTTATTTTTAAGGTTAGCTAATTTTGCTTGTTCTATGGATACAATTTGGCTTGTGTAATACATATAATTGGGGATATCTATGGGATACAGGTAGGCAGATGAAATGTATGCGAGGAAATAACAATAAAGTGGGGATACTGAAAAATGAGTTGGAAAGTATGAGCCAATTTACCAGTTGATACACATTGTAGGCCCATCGATTTTTATTTGAAAAATCTGTCAAAAAATATTTTTAATAGAAATGCACGATTTTCGATTTTTGTCATTTTTAAAGAACATCATATTCACATTTTTACCTGTCCTTGAGTCCTTGACCTTTTGAACGAAAAATCAAAAAATATTAATTAATTAATTAAAAAAAAAACGTATGATGTCTGCCTGAAGCCCTTGATAAGAAGACATAGGTTTTGTCCGGATAATTATGAAACAAATTATAATTGACCGTGTTCAATCAGGAGGTTCTACGAAATCGAGAATAATGTATTTACGACACTTGATTGAAAAGCTTTTTAAAAACAACTTCATAAAATCAATATTTTTGGTCAGAAAGTTCTGGAAAAAAGTTCCTAAAAAATCTTAGCTCCCGATTAAATAGAACCATATTTCAGACGTTTTAACCTTCATAGTAAGCCTCGTTATAAATGCCTATTGCACTTTTTAAGAACTTCCTTGTTAGTATAAATCGTGGATGTCTTGCACAAAAATCGATGATCTTCTAAAATAATTTTTTAGGGACATTCTGGCAATAATTCGTGGATTTTCAACATAATTCAAGGTCTTCCCTAATTTACATAAATCCTGTATTTTGAATACTAATCAAAGTCTTCAAATCATGGAGAAGAACATTCCAACTAAAAATTGGCAGAAATCGTGGAGTATTTAAGAAATTAGTTTAGGATGTGCTGCAAAATGTCGACTATAACATATTCTTAAGGACCTTCAGACATATACCGGAGGTATTTTTCAAGACCTTTTTGCCAAAAGAGTGGACTTTAACAAATTTTAAATAACTTATTATACAAAAATTATAAAAAATGATGTTGAAAAAAAAAAAAACAGGAAAAGTCAAAAGTCGGGCGGGGCCGATTATATGATACCCAACACCACTATGTCTATTTAGTAGAGCTTTGTAACAAAAGAATTTATTTGAAGTAGATCATACCACCTACCGACTTTTGGCTTTATATGGGAGGCATATCCAATTCTGAATCTTTTATACAAAATAACATTGCTAAAGAGTGCATGATATCAATTCGAGAAGGATTATTTTCAAAAATAATATATCAGAGGATATATATGAGAGCTATATGCAAATCTTAGCCGATCTCGATAAAATTTGGCAAAACTATTTCCGAGCTCTATATAATATCTGGTACCAAATATCATTTTTGTGGGGTGCATATTACGAATGTGAGGGACTTAAACACCAAATAGGATGAAACATATATATGGGAGCTATAGCTATATCTGAACCGATGTGGTGTAGGGTATTAAAATTGGGTATATTTTTCCCGACTATGAATCTTGGATTTTTTAACAAAAAATTCAAAGACCTTCAGACAACATTTGTGGAATGAAAAAACGGATTATTTTTAGAAAATTTTGATTATAAACATTTAGGCCTTCTAACATAAATTGTGATGTTTTAAAGAAATTTTTTTAAGAATATACTTGAAAATGTCCTGAATTTTGGGGATCCTTTTAACAATTCTGGATTTTTTAAGGACTTTCTTTTTAAAAAAATTGTTCCAATGACCATTTGACAAAAAGATTGGTAACTAAGGATAACAACTCACTCTTGGCGTGCATGGCGGTTATACTAACTGTGAGAGTGAGTCTCAAATTAAATATTAGATTTTTAGGTCTGAATGTTATACTAATATCCCTATTTAGTAGATTTTAGTACTTATTATAACTTTGAGTACTATTTTACAACAATATTTGTTGTTGTTGAATGTATCACTGGAACACTTAAATTGAAAAAATCCCTTAACGTAACAAGAGAACTTCATACCACATTTCACATCTACATCTCTTTGTTTTTTCCTATACCTATATTAAGTTTAATTAAGTACTTTTTGTATTTTTAGTACGGTTCGATATTTGTAGGCAATCCCTTATGTTGTAATACCGGAATAATGTTTGGTATTTTTTCGTACTTTGAAATTGAATTTCCAAGAATTCAGTCACAACTCATACGCTAATGCGATTCTCACAATATATTCTTAAAAATCTCTATTTAAGGCTCTGAAAATCCTTTAACAAATATCCTTTAAATATCTCCATTTATGAGTCTGAAAGTCTTTCAGAAAGTATCATCAAGAAATTTAAGAGTCCTTTAGAACATATTCTTTGAAAAACCCGTTTTAATACTTTTGAAAGTATTTCGAAAAAAATATAGATCATCAAAATTCATGCTTATACTTCTGAGAGTCCTTCTGAAAATATTATTTAAAAATCATCGTTTTGTTTGTTGCAGAATTCTGAGCATATGATATTTAAAATAAAAATATTTAAGAAATCAAAACCCTCTCTGGGGATTTTTTGGACCAATATCTAAAAAAGCTGAGAGAACCCGAAAAATCTAAAAAATCCACACATATAGCTCTGAATGTTCTTCAGAACATACTCTTTGAAAAATCGACCTTAATCCCTTGGAGAGTCCTTCAGAAAAAAAATTATTTAAACACATGTTTATAGTTCTCAGAGCCTTTCTAAAAATATTCTTTAAAAATCATCAGTTTGTTGCGGAATACTCAGGAAATAATATTTAAAAAATCCACGATAATATATCTGGGAATTCTTTGGATCATTCTTTAAAAAGGCTGAGAAGATTTGAAAAAATCTAAAAAATCACATTTATAGCTCTGAATGTCCATATTTTTTACAAAATCGACCTCTGAGAGTTTTTCAGAAAAAATCATTTAAATCCATCTTTATAGTTCTGAGATTCCTACCGAAGATATCATTATTTGGTTTGTTGGAGATTCATCAGAAAATAATATTAAAAAAAAAACACAGAAATCCTTCCGGAAATCCTTTAGACAATTGTTATTTATACCTCTGAAAGCCGTTCAGAAAATATTTTTTAAAAAATCCACATTTATAGCTCTCAAAGACCTTCAGAAAATATTTTTTTAAAAATCCAAATTAATTCCTTTGGGGATTCTTAGGAAAATACATTTTAAAATTCACGTTTCTGGCTCTGATAGTCCTTCAGGAAATATTCTTAAAAACCAATTTTCATTCCCTAGTGTCTTTTGGAAAACATATTATTTTAAAATTCACGTTTATGTCTCTGAGTTTCCTTTAGAAAATATTCATGGAAACATTTTTGTTTATGGCTTAAGGAGTTCCTCAGAACGTATTCTTAAAAACCTCCACTTTTAGGGGATTGATATTCTTTCAGAAAATCATCTTCAAAAAACCGAATTTAGCGACTCTGAGATTTTTCGTAGAGACCTTTGGGAATATAAATAAAAGTTTATCCCTTTGAGAGTCATTCAGTACATAATTATTTTTAATCCTGTCTCTTTGAGCCGAATGCTTCCCTCATGTGAAATTTCACGACTTTAAATTCAATTTTTTTTGTCTCGGTGTTGATAAATCAATCAGTCATCACTTTGTTTATACTTTCAGCTATATGACTAGAGGGGGTATATATCATTTGATACGGTCAAAACGTGCCTAGTCGAAATAACGGTTAGGACATTAGGAGTCGATCTAGCGATGTCCGTTCGTCCGTCTGTCAGGTGCGCACGATAACTCTCGAAGGGAGTATCCGATTTGATCCAAACTTTGTACATCATAATATCTTTGTCAAACTTAGATCGAGTTCGGAGATGGACAATATCGGCCCACTCCTTCTGGTAACTCCCCCAATACTTTTATCTGTCATAACTTGCGAAAGAAGTCAGCGATTCGTTACAATCTGCTATATCTAAATATATCTCTCTTTGCCAGAAACCTGAGATGAATATGGAATTTATGATTTTCCATAATTTGGATATAAATGTTCGATTTTCTTGTAATATATACCATACCAATATTTTTATATGTATTAGATGAAGCATGAAAATTGAATACTTCATACGACTATATCTAGTACCTCAGGCACATCTTAACATTTTCTAAAATTTATCATACCTATAAGTCATGTAAAGTGAAGGAAGTTAGCAATATAGTCCAAACCTGGCACATCGCAATCTTTATAAAATATTTATTTAGGTCCGATACGAAATGGCATGTATCGGCCCATTCTTTCGAAACCTACTCCATGAGGGGTTAACATTTGAATAATCATAACAGACGTCAAAATATTTTTAAATAATCGTACATTGGCTGAGTGTATACTTCTGAAGGCAAGATCGACAGATACTTTTTAACTTATTTATACCCTACACCACAAGGTGGTCAGGGTATTATGTCTTTGTGCATTTGTTTGTAACATGGAGAAGGAAGCGAGATAGATCCATAGTTACTTTTGAGGATCTCCATAGAATCACTTTCTGAGTTGATTTATGCATGTCAGTCCGTCTGTCCATGTATTCTTGTGAACAAAATGCAGGTCGCATTTATTATCCGATTAAGATGAAAGTTTGCACAAATCATTTATTTGGCCCAAGGACGAACCCTATTGAAATTGGAGATAATCGGTAAAAATTTAGATATAGCTCTCATATATATCTTCGTCCGATTTGCTTTTTATTGTGCAACAAACGTATAATATCAGCCCGAATGATATGGAATTTTGCACATACAGCCAAATTAGGCCTAAAAATAAGTATGCCATATTTGATCGAAATCGGTTCAGATATAGCTATAGCTCCCATATATATTGTTCATCTGATTTGTTATTTTTGTACTCCGCTGCCGTAATATGCACTCTGTAACAACAATATTTGAGGAAATATATCAAATGCAGCTCAGAAATACCTTTCCTAAATTTTATCGAGATCGGTTCAGATTTGGATATAGCTCCCATATATAACTTCGTCCGGTTTACCTTTTATTGTGCACCCAATGTCTAATATTTGCCCAAATAGGATGGAGTTTGACACATACTGAATTGAGTCTAGAAGCTAGTATGCCAATTTTGGTTAAGATCGGTTCAGATATAGCTATAGCTCCTTTATATAATGTTCATCCGATTTGTTATATTTGTTACCCACAGCCGTAATATGCACTCCGTAACAACGATATTCAGGGAAATATATCAAATACCGCTCAGAAATATCTTTGCCAAATTTTATCGAGATCGGTTCAGATTTGGATATAGCTCCCATATATATCTTTATATGATTTCAGAACAATTTTGCACCAAATGTTGTATTGCCCATTTCCGACTTTAAAAGATACAAATGCTTCGGCACATTTTGTCCTTTGAACTTTAAATTATAATTATAATCATGGCGTGTATGATGGAATTCTCCCATAAAAAACTTTTAATTGTTATGTGGAGCTCTACTAAATTAGCAAAGTGGTGTAGGGTATCAAAAAGTTGGCCCCGCCCGACTTTAGGACTTTCTTTACTGGTTTAGATATATAGATAAATATCAGCTAGCAGCCTGAAAGGATTTATAAAGCTTTTCATTTTCCTTCCTTTTTATATTATTTTTTATATTTCACATTCCCTTTATTTATTTTATTAAAGAGATATATTACAAAAAATCTCCTTATCCTTTAAACTCATATCTCAGCATCATGCTGACATAGTATTTCTCTGAGAAAATCCACATTTAACATAAAGTTACATTTTAAAAGGATCCAGAAATACTGTCAGCTTTAGTTGGCTGGCTTTTTGAATTCCATCCATCTTCGACATCCATTCATCCTTGGGAGTTTTACGAAAGCAACCTTAAAAGCTTCACCGAAATCCATATTGTCACAGTGGATGTGGATGTAGTTTAGCTTCATAGCATTGCTCGCTCGCATTTCTTACGTCAAATGCATTTCCAAATCGATTGTTACATTTTCCGGTTGTATTTCCCAAACCGCTTCCCCCACCAAAACCAAGAGAACCACGACAAGCCAACGACAATTGTTAGGGCTTAAGGTGTGGTATACGTGGCTAAGGTTCTGGAAAATGTTGGGGTTTCTTGGAATAAAGGGTTAGGTGGGGTGGGTCGGGTCGGGTCTGTGTAGAATGCACACAGGAAATGATGAGTGAATGCAAACTCACGCTGACAGTCATGCCAAGTATTTTCTCTATTATTATATTTTCTTTTCGCCTGGCGTTGCTGGAGGTGAGTGTTTCAACCCGTTGAGTGGCACTTCGTTACTGTAAAGAGATGTAGATGAAAAACAATAATAACCGGAGACTAACGAATACAAATGAAATGCAAACATACACATACTCACACACTGGAATATATACTCACTCACCCACTCTTTATTATTCTTGAAAAAAGACAAGGATGCACTGACACGTAGCTAAATATAAAGTGCTTTTCATTTTGCTTATGTATTTCTAAGGATATGGAATTGTGGTAATGTCTAGGGAGGGAAGAGCAAGCTAAGGGGGAATAACATGTATAAGAATAGTGTTAAGAATGCGGATGACAAAATGCATTTTACGTTGTGCAGAGACTATGATGCAATTGTGTCCATTTTGTTATTGTATTTTCAAAAGTAAAAAAAAATATTGGACATAGCTCCAAAGCTATTCGCTGAGGATACGTAACTCGATTTCCATTTAGTCGACTTAGTCAACTTCCACTTAGTCATAGAGTCCAAAATTATTTTCTATTGTCGGAGAAATCACAACGCCGAATTTTCGTAACGACTTTTGATTTTGCATTCAAAGCTTTTTTGCTCGATTTTAATTTTTTTAAAATAGCCCAAAAGTATGCAACAATTATTGTTATTGTTGTTGTGATATTCTACACTTTTAATATAGTTTAGCGAGGATCGCTTATATTATTTGTTGCTAAAACTACAGATCAAAAACTCGATATCAGTCGACGTTGGTTTGGGAATTAGAAACACGAAAATCGATGAAGAAAGCAAAAGTTTTGGTCATGTTTACCCTGAATGTTCCCTAGAAGTTCAAGATTATAACTCTTAAATTAATTTAGAAAATAATATTTAGAAATTTACGACTTACTTTCACGCTTGTTGATTAATGAGGTACGAGTCCTTCGGAAAATAGTTGTTAAAAACTCTCTAAGAAAATATTCTTAAAACCACGAATTGATAGCTCATCGAGCCCTTCGGAAAATCTTTTGTAACAAAACCACGTTTATGGTTCTTCGAGTTCTTTAAAGAACCTTCATTAAGACTCCACGTTTGTGGCTCTGGGGGTCCTTCAATAATTTTTTTTTAAATTTGACAGCTTTTACTGAGAAACTTCTTTAAAACTTCAGAGAATCTTCTTTAAAACTCCACGATTGTGGATCATTCAAAAATAATTTTTAAAATATCTGAAAGTCCTTCAAAAATTATTCTTTAAAAAGCTCCACTTTTACGGCAGAGAGGGAGAGAGATATAGAGTATGTAAGAAATTTTTCTTTATAAAATACATGAGGATCCTTCGGAAAATATTCTTTAAAGAATCCGTGTTTGTTGCTGGGAGAGTCCTTTAAAAAAATCTACGCTAATGACTCTCAGAGTCCGTTGGACATTTTTTAATCTACATTGAAGGCTACGAAAGTGCTTCAAAATATATTCTTCAAAAATTGACGTTTATGGCTCTAGAATCCTTCTTTAACACTTCAGAGTACCTTCTCTAAAACTCCACGTTTGTGGCTCTGGAGGTCCTCCAAAAAAAATTTTAAAAATCTGAGATTCCTTCAAAAAGCTCCACTTTTACGGCAAAGAGAGAGAGAGAGAGGGAGTCCTTAGGAAAACTTTCTTTATAAAATAAACATGTAAGGCATTGAAGGTTCTTTGGAAAACATTCTTAAAAATGCGTGTTTGTGGTTGGGAGAGTCCTCTAAAAAATCTAGGCTTATGACTCAAAGAGTCCTTTGGGCATTTTTTGAATCTAAATTGAAGGCTTCAAAATATATTCTTCAACAAATTACATTTATGGTTTTAGAGTCTTTTGAAAAAGTTAAATTTTATGATTGTAAGAGTCCTTTAGTTCCGAGAATCCTTTAGAAAATCAACGCTTATTATTCTCAGTGTCCTTTGGACAATGATCTTAAAAGTCCAAACTGAAGGCCGCGAAAGTTGATGTTGATGTTTGCGGTTCAAAAATCCTTTAAAATCTTCTTTGAAGAAATTTAATTTTATGGTAGTGAAAGTCCTTTAGAAAATATTCTTTTTGGCACTTAAAGTCCCTGAGAAATATTCTTTAAAAGCCTGTGAGTTCTTCAAAAACATTTTTTAGAAATCCACGAAGACTTTAATAGTCCTTGAGAAAATAATCTTAAAAACTCCTCGTATATGGTCCTCAGAGTCCTTAAAAACTAAACTACAATAGTTCATTAGAAAATATTCTTTAAAATATCCATGTCTATGACTTTTAGAGTCCTTGAGAAATACTAATGTAAAAATCCCATTTAAGGCCCTCTGAGTCCGTCAAAAAACACTCGGTTAAGACTTTGATAGTCTTTCCGAGAAAAAAATCCTTAAATTTATAAAAATGCCAGTGTTATTGTCTCTCAGAGTCCTTTTGAAATTTTTCTTTGAAAAATCCACCTCAGAGAGTCTTCCAAATGTGGGAGTCCTTCAGAATCTATTCTTTGAAAACTCCAAATGGTTTTCAGAAAATATTCTTTGAAAAATCCACTCCAGACAGTCCTCAAAATGTGGGAGTCCTTCAGAAACTATTCTTTGAAAAATCCAAATGCTCTTCAGAAAATATTCTTTGAAAAATCCAAATGCTCTTCAGAAAATATTCTTTGAAAAATCCAAATGCTCTTCAGAAAATATTCTTTGAAAAATCGAAGTCTGAGAGTCCTTCAAGAAATTTTCTTCGAAAAATCCACGTCTGAGAGTCCTCCAAATGCTGGGAGTCCTTCAGAAAATATTTTTTGAAAAATCCATGTCTGAGAGTCCTTCAAGAAATTTTCTTTGAAAAATCCACGTGTGAGAGTCCTTCAAGAAATTTTCTTTGAAAAATCCACGTCTGAGAATCCTTCAAGAAATTTTCTTTGAAAAATCCACGTCTGAGAGTCCTTCAAGAGGTTTTTTTTAAAAATTTACGTTTGAGAATCCTTCAAGAGGTTTTTTTTAAAAATTTACGTTTGAGAATCCTTCAAGAAGTTTTCTTTGAAAAATCCACGTCTGAGAGTCCTTCAAGAAATTTTCTTTGAAAATTCCACGTCTGAGACTCCTTCAAGAAATTTTCTTTGAAAAAACCACGTCTGAGAGTCCTTCAAGAAGTTTTCTTTGAAAAATCCACGTCTGAGAGTCCTACAAGAAATTTTCTTTGAAAAATCCACGTCAGAGAGTCCTTCAAGAAAAAAAAAATGCACATTTGAAAGTCCTTCAAAAATACATTTAAAAAATCCACGTCTGAGAGTCTTTCAGCGAATATCCTTAAAAAGAGAATATCCTTTGAAATATCCACGTCTGAGAGTCCTTCAAGAAATTTTCTTTAAAAAATCCACGTCTGAGAGTCCTTCAAGCAATTTTCTTTGAAATATCCACGTCTGAGAGACCTTCAGAACATATTCCTCTAAAAATACACATATGAGAGTCCTTTAAAAATACATTTAAAAAATACACGTCTGAGAGTCTTTCAGAAAATATCCTTAAAAAAAGGATTTTTCAAAAAATCCATGTTTGTAACTCTGAGGTACATTAAATATATTTTTTAAACAATTAAAGAAATAAAATAAAATATATTTAAAAAAATATTCTTTAAAAAAATTAGGTCTGAGGTTTTTTATGACTCTGAGAGTTTCAAAAGGGCGCAACAGCGAATATTATTATCCTTGCCGCAGAGAAATCTAAGCTGAAAATAGGAAAACAATTGTCGAATTCCTTGTTTGCCATTGTAAACAATTTCATGATAAAAAACTAAAAGATTGCCTTCCAGATTTTTTTTGTATAACAAAACAAGTTATGAAATCATCATCATTTGTTTTGTTGCTCCTAAAAGGAAAGAAGGCAGCCCAAGACACACTTGAAGCTGCTGACAAACAGCAGGGATTTCATTAATCTCCTCTACGTGACAGAAATGTTGAAATGGCAAACTTCTTGAATATTAACTATGTTGTGATGTTTTCCCATTTTTAATAGCCTTTTCTCTCTCTCCCTCTTTTCAGATGGCTGGTGCTGGTGATCCAAAATGGCAAAAAGACGCTTCCGATCAGAATTTCGATTATATGTTCAAATTGTTGATAATTGGCAATTCGAGTGTGGGCAAAACAAGTTTCCTCTTCCGCTATGCCGATGACAGCTTTACATCTGCCTTTGTGTCAACGGTTGGCATTGATTTTAAAGTGAAAACAGTGTTTCGGCATGACAAGCGGGTGAAGCTGCAGATATGGGTAAGTGGGAGTCAGGAGTGGATGGGGTTGCTTTAACGGAATGTATTTTTCGTATTTCTTCTTTAAAATGCTGTTCTCTTTCCATTTCGCAGGACACTGCAGGCCAAGAGCGTTATAGAACAATAACAACAGCATATTACCGTGGCGCCATGGGTTTCATTTTGATGTATGATGTCACAAATGAGGACAGTTTTAATTCTGTACAAGATTGGTAAGACAACAATGGGAGGAGGTGTCGACTCCATCTCAGGAATGAAAATTTTAAAATTTGTTTCTTTCCTTTTTGTCCATGGAATTTAGGGTAACTCAAATCAAAACCTATTCGTGGGACAACGCACAAGTCATTCTGGTGGGCAACAAATGCGACATGGAAGACCAGCGAGTAATCTCCTTTGAACGTGGCCGACAATTGGCCGATCAATTGGGAGTGGAATTTTTCGAAACATCGGCCAAAGAGAATGTTAATGTTAAGGTAAGGAAAGAGAAAAAACTTTTAATATCCTCCACAATTTGGAAGGAACTTGAAAATTAAAAAATATCCGTCGTAAAATACCTCTTAAATAAAACCGTTATATGGCAGCTATACGAAAACGTGGACCGCATAGACAGTTTTCTGCATTATATTGTAGATTGCGAACGTCAAGTACGAAGTTAGAAAAAAATGTCCGGTTAACAAGGTCGCTAAAATCATCAAAATACAGAATGTTGGGAGGTATCGTTATTTCGGATCTATATGAAGTAGTAGTACACATTAAGACCTTCAAATTTGAAACAATTCCCGTGGAAAATACCATATATAGGGAGGTACCAAAGAAGTGGAGGTATGCAAAGAAGTGGACCTGCATTAGGAGTTTGAAACAATTCCGGTGAATAATGTCGCTAAAATCATGAAAATACCGAGTATCGGAAAAGTCCATATGGCGACTATACGAAGACGTGGACCTGCTTACAAAAATTTTGGTCATAGGCTGTAGTCCCATTACGAACTTCAAATACGAAATTTAATACCGGTGAATACTGTCGCTAAAATCATGAAAATACCGAATATTTGAAGGTACCGTCATATAGATGGACGACGACGCATAAAAAATATTTTCCATAGGTTGTAGTAACCAGTAGGATCTTCCAATACGAAATTTGAAACGATTCCGGTGAATAATGTCGCTAAAATCATGAATATATCGAATATCAGGAGTAACCGCTATATGGCAGCTTTATAAAACGTAGACCGACATGGCCCATTTACGAACTTAATCTGCCTACTGGTAAACTATGCATGTGTGCAATATTTTAACCTTCTACCTCAATTCGTTCGAAATATAACGTGATTACAACAGACATACAGACAGACGGGCATCGCTAGATAGTCTTAGAATTTTACGCTGCTCCAGAATATATGTATATACTTTGTAGGATCTAAAATGAGTATTTCGAGGAGTTACATACCCTCCATAGAATGGTTTAGGGTATAAAAATATAACTTAAATTGACACAGCAATTGCTTCCCGCAGAGGTGGCTTTCAGAGTGACCACTGAATCAGTGCTGAATAGGATTTTGATAGTTTATATATTAATTATATTTCTTGGTTGTTGTGTGCGACAACATAAAAAAAACACAGTAGAGAATGTTTAAGGAAATATAGAAAATCACGTTGATGAGTCCATCAAAAGTGTCCTTCGGAAAATATTCTTTAAAAATCCAAGCCAGAGCCTTATTCGGAGAATATTTTTTTTTTTTAATTCACGTCTGAGTGTCTTTTGGAAATTTTTTTTTAAATATCGGAAAATATTCTTTAAAAAAGTCCTGATGTCTCGTACCAATAGTGATCCATATGCGAATAATTTTAACAAAATAATTGCACTATTTTTAGTGCCTTTTAGTACATACATTTCAAATTTAAAGATTTTACCCTTAGCACTTTTTTGGGCTTAGCAAATTTTCTGTATATAGATGCGGTAGGTAGAAAAATCAGTGCACCTATCCTGGGTATTTTATAGGAATATGCGTAGTTTGAAGAAAATCACATTTTCTGACAGCTATTATTTTTGTTTGGACATTTTCGAATTCAGTTTTTCAACTCTATTCCTTTACTCAATATTTTTTTCGTACAAATTTAGGACGTAATCTAAATATCAAAATTTAGATTTTTATCTCTATCACTGCATCCAATACCAAGTATAGTACCACTCAGTACTTTTCATACAATTATAGTAAACATTTCCGAAACCACTTCAATATGTCCCGTCTACACCTACCTAATACCAAATTTCAGATCTCAAATACTATATTTTCACCCAATACCAAATTTTACCAAATATAGTACTATTTAGTACTTTTCGGTCATTTGTATTACCCATTTTCAAAACCACCTCTTTAGCAGAAAACAACCAGCAATAGGGACCATCTTCATCCATTCACCCTAAACCAAACTGTTCCAAATTTAGTACTATTTAATACAGTTCTTATATAGGCATATAGTCTAAAATATTCTTGAATATTTTAATTAATTTTTTTCTTTTCTTCTTCCAGGCTGTTTTTGAACGTTTGGTCGACATTATATGCGACAAAATGTCCGAAAGTTTAGATGCTGATCCGACGTTAGTGGGCGGAGGCCAGAAAGGCCAAAGACTGACCGATCAACCTCAAGGCACACCCAATGCTAACTGCAATTGTTAGATTCCTTGTGTTTATGTTTTACAACAGCAGCAACAACAACAAATTCACAAAACAAAACAACCAAACAAAATAGATTATTCAGAAATCAACAACAACAAACAACAAATAAAAAATAGACAAAATAAGTTTATGTTTTTTAAACAAATTATGAATGATTGATACATATTCCAGAGAACAGCAAAGAAAAAATCCACAAGAAATCCATACAGAAACATAAATCAACTGATATAAAAACAAATTATAAATAAATATTAAATAAATTAAAAACAAAAACAAAAAAACAAACAAATTAAAAGGAAAATTATACATATTTACAAATTATTAAATAATATTAATCTATATATTTAAAATAATAAAAAGAAGAAAACAAAAACTAAATAAATAATATAATTGAAAGGAAATATACAAAATAAGCCTAAATTTAACTAAATGAAAATCATAAAAAAATAAAATGAAAATGTTAAACTTAGTAAAAATTGTCATAACACATATTATTATTATTGTAATATTATAAACAAATTATTATAAAAACAATTATTATTCTTGTATCATTATGGCATTATGTATTATCATGACTATAAATTATTATTAATATTATTGATTGATTGTCATATAAACAAAATTATTATGATTATTATTATTGATTGATTGATTGATTATTGTCAGTGTATTGTCTCATGTATTGCGAAAATTAAAAAATAAATATTAAAAAAAGAAAATAATAAATAAATATATATACATATACAAAAATAAAAACAAAAAAACAAAACAAAACAGCCTAAATGAATTTAAGCTAAAAACAACACAAATCATTCCCTTAATCATTGTTTATAAAAAAAAAAAACAAAAACAAAAGATGTATGAATTGTTCAAAACCGATTGAAAACACTAAACCAAGTAATAATCCTAAAAGCATGGAATAAATTATACATACATACAACAACACACATACATACATGCAAACATATATGTTAATCAATAAATTAAATTCAAACTGCTATTGGTAACAGTTATTGGACAAAATTATAGCATTCTTCTTTTTCTATTGGATTTCGAAATTCGCAAAGGTAAACACATTGGTTAAAATTGTAGTAGTGAATGAGAGTTGAAGGCTCAGAATGCTCATCATCCATTAGAATCACTCGAAAGAAATTAGGCAGCTAAAAACTAAACGTCCTATTTTTTTACTCATATATGATGGATGATGATGGGGACGGTGTATAATGCTCCGAAATATTGGTAGGTCTACTACAAAATTGTATTAAATAATATAATTTCTGACTCTTTATAATACAAATTATTCTAATAGCCATCAAATTCCAAAGCGACTTGTTGGTAACTGCGTGCCACATTGATTTAGATTCCTTTAAAGGCTTTTAGAAAATACAAGTAGGCAGGATAATTCTCAATGACTTGAGAATGCTCGATACTAAAGGGTCTTGCTATTCACCAAAGTCGTCATATCAAAGAGCCGAAAAAGCATCCTCTTCGTCAGTTTCCTTTTGAAAAATATTACTCTCTGTAATAGAGAGTAATATGAAGCTAAGCTAATGTGTAACCAATCGAAAAATATATTCTTGTCATATATTTATGGTTTAAGTTCTTCATTTATCATTTGAAACGAAATTTGAAATACTCACCACTCTGTGACGCGTTTCGTTGTGGTTCAGCGTCTTAAAGAGCATATTTGGTATAGATGACTTAGAAGTTATTGTGATAAAGTATATCCATAGTTAATCGACATAATCTCTATTGTAATGACTTGATTCTCCTAAATTTGGTGGATAGGTGAAATCATAATAATTTATATTTCAAATTTATGTATTATATTAAATAGGTCCCTTCAGTGACCTTTAAGGAATTTATTGTCAAAATCCAGCTTTTTTATATCCTCCACTATATATAGAATGAAGGGTATATAAATATCGTCATTTCGTTTGTAACTCATCGGAATGATAATTTTAAACCTCACAAAGTATAGATATTCTTGATCAGCGTAAAATTGATTTAGCCCTGTCCGTCCGTTCGTCCGTCAGTTGTAATCACTCTAGAGTCGAAATTAAATTGTATTAATGAAGAGAGGAAGCTAAAATTTTGCACAGATCAGTCTATTGTCTGCAGGCAGGTCAAATTCAAAGAGGTACTATATCGGTCCACGATATCGTGTAGCCCCCATATAATGGTACCCCCGATATTCGGTATTTGGATTATTATTGCCAATTTTGTCTGAAAAGCCACGAAAGGAGTTCCCCTGGAAGAGTACGATCTATATACAGGGTGAGATACAAAAACTGCAACAAAGTCAAACGCCATAATTTTGAAATTTTTTAAATTTTTTTTGAATAAAAGCAAAAAATGTCGGAAATAGCATCACATTTTAGAATAAGTTTAGATTTGTTCGAGTTGGTCACCTTTGGCACGAATTATGGACTTCAAACGGCCAATGAAACTGTCACATGCTGCCCGAATGTTGCTCTGCGGTATTTTGGTCCATTTCCGGTGAAGCACTTGCTTGAGGTGATCAATACTTTATTATTTTTAGTGCCAACCTTGCTCTCCAAAATACTCCAGAACCAATAGTCCAACGGATTGTTATCTGGAGATTTTGGTGGCCGTTGTGCGCTGGAAATGAAGCGAGGAACCCAAGGCTTTAATACAACCTCCAGAATTTTTACGCGATAATATTCGGCATTTATTCTGATATCACGATCGAGCGGAGAGCGACCATCGGCTGTTATGGCGGCCCACACCATCACCATAGTCGTTGCTTGAGTTCTAGTGGCCAACCGAAAGTACACATTTCAGCTAACCTCTTTGACAAGCAAACACGATCATTTTGTTTTTTTTTTTTTACAAACTGCGGGACATCGTATGTTTTCTCATCGGAGAAAACCAAATTCGGCAGTTCACTACTATCGGACATGTCGATTTTCTTTCTCTTGGGGTGTAAGTTCTGCACATTTGCACTTTTTCGAGGTTCAATGGCTTTACCCCGGGCTCATTTTGCAATATTTGCCGAATGGAATATTGCGATATGTTCAGTTCACGAGCCATTTTTCATTTTCGGCGACTGCGACGCGGGTTTCGATCAAGTCGCTTCTTTACTTTTCGAACCATTTTTGCTGATGTTGCTGTTTTCTTCCGTCCACTTCCTTGACGTCGGACTACGTTACCATATATGTGGGCTATACAAAGACGTGGGCCTGCGTAAAAAATTTCCGCCAAGGGTTGAAGAGCCCATTACGAACATTAAAGACGAAATTTGAAAAAAGTCCGGTGAATACTGTCGCTAAAATCATCAAAATACCGAATATCGGGGGTACCGTTTTTGGGGGATATGTGATATCGTGGACTCATATAGACAGTTCTATTTCAGAGGGTAAATTATTCAGAAGGAACTTCTTGAGTGGATTTCCAGACAATTCCATTCTAAATAGGTGCTAAAATCATGAAAATACCAAATATTAGGAGGTACCCTTATATGGGGGTTATACGCTATCCTGGACCTATATAGACAATTCTCCCGATCTCCTGCGATTCCATTGAAAACTTTTGCTACAATCATCAAAATATCGAATAATGGGGGCTATATAAGAAGTCATGGACCTGCATGAGAAATTTTCAATCATAGATGGTAGCACCTATTAGGAACTTTATATACGAAATTTGAAAAAAAAACCGGAAAAACATTTTTCTAAAATCGACAAAATTCCGAATATGGGGCTATGTGGACGAGGATCTGCATAGAAAATTTTAAAGTAACCACTGCAAACTTGAAACAAGAAATTTGAAAAAATTCTGGTGAAATACTGTCGCTAAAATCATCAAAATACCGAATAGCGGGTGTACCGTTGTATGGGGGTATGCGATATCGTGGACCTATATAGACAGTCCTTTTTCATGGGGTAAAGTACTTGAAAGGAACTCTTTGTGTGGATTTTCAGACAATTTCAATAAAAAAATTGGCTACAATCATCAAAATATCGAATATTGGGAGGTTCCGTTATTTGGCTGATATACGATAGCGTGGACCTATATTGACAAATCAAATTACTGTTAAAGAATTAGAAGTGTGTAGAAGTTCTGATAATTCCATTGAAAAATGTGGCTGAAATCATCTTGAATATCGAATATCGGGTGGGGGTTGCCTTTTTATGGGGGGCTACACAATATCGTTGATCGTTGACAAAAGACTGACTGACTAATATACCCACCATACTATGTATGGTGGATGGTATAAAAATTATATATCAGAGCAATTGATATATTGGAACCGCGAGTGTTCAAAAATCCATCCAATTCTTGATGAAAATTGGCAGAGGTATACTGGGGTATATCTGATATCTGGTTACAACTATTATTTTTTGGAGAGTATATTATAAATGTAAGGGACTTAAACTCCAAATCGGAAATGCACAAATAACATATCACACTGTGGTCTAGGGTATAAAAATCCTTTCAGTGATTGTTAAAGAAATTGAGATTAAAATCCTTTTTATTATCAATATGATATCTTTTAATATTAATCTTCGATATTCCAACTGATTTGTATCACAAAGTTCTTTCATAATAGGAATTTTATATATCATAGTTTTAGATATTTCTATGTAACTCTATTTAAGATAGGTCAATAAGATTATTTTGTACGTCTTCCGTACATAAGAGAGTTTTTGAAGATATTCTCTAGATTTCTCCGTCTATTTAGGATCTAACAAATACCATATCTGTAGAATTTCTTGAAAATCTCCTCTCGATGGAAGACCTCTCAAAGAGTATCTATCTAGTGAAGAGCTATCATAAAGGGTTTCTATTACGACTCGTTTTTCAGAGGTATTCGGAAATCCAAAGAAGACTTCTAAAAGCTTTTCTTTCTATGAAAAACATATAAAAAATGGTTTCTATTTCCAGAAGAACGGTCGAATATCTTTAGGAGATTTTTGAAAGGCGTCATATTAAAATGTAAGACAAATGACACATCTCAAAGTTCTTCGGAGATTTTATATCTTCTGATGATTTATTGAAGGTCACTTACTTAAACTTATAAAAGTCCTTCTATCCAAAAAATATCCTGAACATTTTCTACCAATGAAGACCTTTCAAATGTTTTTTATTTTCATTAATTCTCAATGGTTTTCTTTTTATAGATGATCCCTGTCTGAGAAAATCTTTGCCAATACTTTAAACTGGTAGAGGCCCTCTATCTTTAAAAGACTTTTCAGAATTTTTGCACTGTGACAATTCAAAAAATTTACCAAGACATATTACCAAATTCTTTTATCAATGGAAGACCTTTCAAATGATTTCCGATATCAGCAATAATTTATTTTAAAAATATAAAATTGCTTGAACTCAGATAAGAAATGTCAGCTCCCTTAGAAATGCTGAAATTTATAATAAGTTTAAGATTCACAGTAAGTCCCATTTCTACATAGGGCTCTAACATTTCCTTAAGCTGAACTTACCAAATCTTTTGGAAACTTAGTGCATAATTTGGGAGACTTTGAAATATATTCAAAATATAAAAGAGTTTCGAGAGGACTTTAAGAGATTAGAAGATGACTAAGAATTTTTTATTGTTCAGACATGCTACAGGGTGAGATAAAAAAAGCGGCAACAAAATCAAATGCAATAACTTTAACATTATTTTTTTTTTTAATTTTATTAAACGAAAGCCAAAAATGTCGGAAATAGCATCTAATTTTAGAATAAGTTTAGATTTGTTCGAATTGGTCACCTTTGGGACGAATTATGGCCTTCAAACGGCCAATGAAACCGTCACAAGCTGCCCGAATGTTGTTCTGCGGTATTTTGGCCCATTCCCAGCGAAGCGCTTGCTTGAGGTGATCGACACATTGGTATATTTAAGTGTCAACCTAGCTTTCTAAGATACTCCAGACACAATAGTCCAACGGATGGGTATCCGGAGATTTTGGTGGCCATAGTGCGGTGGAAATGTTGCGAGGAACTTCATTTCGTAACCATTCTTGGTGTGCTGAGTGCGATGATGCTGAGTCCTGTTGGAATGTCCAAGGTCTGCGGCCAAAATGTTTGTGTGCCCAAGGTTTTAATATACCCTCCAGAATATTTTCGACATAATATTCGGCATTTATTCAGCCCACACCATCACCATGGTCGGCGCTTGAGTTCTCGTGGCTAACCGAAGGTGTACATTTTCAGCTGACCTCTTTGGCAAGTAAAAAGGATCCTTTTGTTTGTTTACAAACTGCTGAATAAGGAATGTTTTCTCATCGGAGAAAACCAAATTCGTCAGTTCACCACTTTCGGCCAAGCAAACAACTCTTGCACTTTCTTGCACTTTTTGTAATTTCAATGGCTTTATTTTTCAATATTTGCCGAATGGAATATTGCGATATGTTCAGCTCACGAACCATTTTTCGGTCATTGCGACGAGGGTTTCGATCAAGTCGATTATTTACTTTTCGAAACACTTCTGCTGATGTTGCTGTTTGCTTCCGTCCTCTTCCTTGACGTCGGGCTACGCTACCAGTATCACGGTAAAGAGCGATGGTACGAGACACAAAAGATTTATTCACATTTAAATGCTGGAGTGCTCTAATGATAGTCACTTGTGGTTTTCCAGCCAAATATAAAGATCATGAATTCCATCGCGAATAACTTTTTTTCTGGAAAATTCTCACCAAAATGCTTTTGTAAGCCAGTAAACAATATAATGAGCTTTCACTGGAATAATTTAATAGCTGCCGGACGAGTGGCTTAGAAATGACAGCAGTCTGAAGTTGGTTTCAGTTTTCTCCTGCATATATCTGCGAACCCCTTCTGAAGCACCAGACCATAAATGGTCACAAATTTCAATACTTATATTTGATATAATTTGCGAAAACAGTCAAATATTTCTTTTATGGTAACCTTAAGTGCAAATCTTCAAAATTGTGGATTCTACTAAGAAAAAATTAAAAAAAATGTTTGATAAAAATTTCAACAATTTGAAACTTAGCCTTTGCTTTAAACTAATTTTAAACAAGTAAGCAAAGGCTATAGTCGTGAGGGTCCGACTATGTTATACCCTACAACACTACAATATGTTAGAAGCCCCCTTATGTCCAAATCCATATTAGAAGATTTCGCTTTTGAAATTAGGATTTTGACTAGGGACATTTGCCCAATATTTATACACTCCGTCGGGCTGTTAGTTGTTGTGATCCATTTTACAGCTAAATATAATACAGTCATCCAAAATGCTAGAATTCTTCCCTGTCCTTAACTCCCTTCACAGACGCGTCGATTGGCTTCAATTGTGTGATCGGAAAAACATTTCTGTTTTTGGTTAATTTGAACCCCTAAATATTTTGCAATCATCTCCAAAAGCAAGGAGCCCCTCTGTATCTCCAAATTTAGACTCATCTATATGATTTGCTTGTCTACGATATTTGGCTGTATTCGTCAACGAAATCAGCATAAAAAAGCCAGAAATTCGCATTTTGTGTATTTCGGATATCGCCTGTAAGTAATGCTGGTATTTTTTCACACAAAATTAGTGGTCCATTGTACCCGCTGTCCCAAACTCTAACTTTATGCGAGATTTCGTGTCCTTTGTTTTCTATTTGTGACCTTTATAACGGCTGCAAAATCAAGAAAATTTTTAGCTGTTGGTCCATTTCAAGCCCTAATAAATTGCGGACATCTTTGAAAATAATAGGCCTAGCTCTTCTGAGCCCAACCTTACCCTTGTGATAATCTTCGTGAGGATCGGACGATATTTCCAATACTTATATAGTATCCCCAACCTGTGTTGTAAGGTGAAAAAATAATATAAGTTAAATTGAAAAAATCGCATGCGATAAAATTAAAAAAAATATTAAAAAATAAAAAATGTCACAAAATACTACAAAATCTATATTAGCATCATTATTGGCATATTTTTCTGCGATTTTTTCAGATTTTATACTTTTATGTCAAGAGGGGATTCTGAATTGACAAAATTTGTCAAAATCGGTCCAGCCATAAGCATCCAGATATAAGCATTCTAACTAACATCCACTTTCTTTGTATATACACATTGTATATATTTCGCTATATATAACTAATATATTTACTATCGGCATCTACGTCAGAATTGGCCTGTTCGTCTATTTGTGATTTCGTCGCTGCTAAAAATACTCGCGGTTTAATAGAAAAATTGAGTTTTTTTTAACACAAATGTTGTGGCCTATTTCACACACTAAATATTACCCGATGACCATCAAAATTGGTAGACTTCTGCCCAGCCCTAAGATCTAGCCCCATGCTAGCTTCCGTTTCGATTGGTCTATAATTGCGACCTGTAGAGCAACAGCAAAATCAGGATTTTTTTTCAGTTTTTGGTCCATTTCAACCCCTAAATATTATGCGATCATCTCCAAAAGAAATAGGGTTCTATTCTGACCCTAGCCCCACCTCCATTTCGTGAAGATCGGGCCATAATTGCGGCCTGTAGAGTGATTACAAATTAACATGGACAGATGGACAGTCGGACGGACGGACGGACATACATAGCTAGATCGACTCAGCTCTGCGAGAAAGGAAGATCAATATATACTTTCCTATGTGGGAAACCAATATTTCGTGGTGTTACATAATTTTTGGCCCAATCAAACGTATAATACACCCAAAACATAGTGTTGTAGGGTATAAAAATTCGGAATTTTTAAGTGACTTTTTTTACGAATTTCCAAGAACTCAATTTTGCTTATGGATATTACCTCTGGGCGTTGATCAAATGAGCAGTTATTTATCTAGTCAAAACAGCGTATCTCTTTTCGTATGACTCACTTTTCTCGTTTATTTTAATCCAAAATATCCAAAATCCAAATATCCAAAATAATGAATTTCCATATGTTATAATTATGTTGGTAACTGAAGTTAATAAAGAATTTGTTATATATTAATGATTATTAACAAATATATATCTCAAGTTTATTACAGAAAAAAGAACATATTTTGAAAGACATTTAAATGAATATATATTTTAATTAGTAATCATTAATTTTTTATTACATCTTGTTTTAAGTGTTAAGTAAGACAATGAATATTTTACTTCATATACAACAACAAAAGATTTCTTTCATTTGCCAATGTGTGTGTGACACATATCCTTGAAATGTCCGTTAACGTAAAGGTAATTAATTGCATTTTGTCTGAGCTTTTTTTAAATAAATTTTTTTTATAGAAACTGTTTACAATAAAATATTTTACAATGAAATAATAACAATAAACAAAGTAATGATCTCTGCTTTAATGAAGATAATATAAAAATAAACTTTTTTGTACAATTTTTTAATAAACATTTTTAAAGTTTTTTTTAATCTCCATTACAATTTTCTCATATAGCAGAAATAGAAAAAGTAAATTTATATAGAAAAAATATATATACATAAAAACAAAAATAAAAAAATAAGCAACCAAATAAAAAAATGTATAAAAAATACGATGATATGCGATTTTGGTTAGATGGAAGACCAATTCTGGCGACATTAGAGACGAAATAATAAATGAAACAAGTTATCCAAAATTATTCTTTTCCGTAAAGTATTTTTGGAAAATGAATAAAAAATCATATCTTATACATCTGCCAGGATTGGCTTTGCATCTTAAGCCAAATCAAAATCAAAATAAATACAATTTTACCATAAATAAATTGTCTCCCTTTTTTTGTTAAAAATTAAAATCATTAAAACGAAATCTCTCTCATGTACTTTTAACAATAAAGAAAAAAAAAAAGAAACAGAAAAATCCAAGGAATGTAGCCTAAATATTTAAAGAAAAGAAATAGCAAAAACTTGATATACATTATTAACTAAATTAATTAAATTAAATATCTAAAAATATTATGCAAAATTATAATCTGGGAAAATGGCATTATTCCATATTTGACGTATGTAATACACTTTCCTCCCCCCAGGGAATGATAGAACCCATAATTGAGTAAATCGAACGTAATAACAATACAACAAAATTACAATAACAAGAAAGTACATTTGAATGTTGCATTGAATGAAAATAAATATTAAAATTAAAAACAAAGAATAAACAAACTAATTAATATAAATAAATTGTATTGATATATAAACTAAATTTGTTTTTTTTATAGCAGATAAAGGTAAGTAATCAGTATGAACGATTATTCAGATTTTCAGGTATTTTGAAGATTTTTACTATCATTTTTAACCCTTAACTTAATTTTACCCTCTCTTTACATTTTGTTGAAATTCTCTCCTTTATTATGATGAATAAAATTACCTGTTTTGTTAAAAGAAAATTGTAATTTAAAATAGACAAGCTAATGCTTAAAAACAAATATTTTTTACCACACAGTGGTAAGGGTATTATGTCTTTGTGTATTTGTTTGTAACATGGAGAAGCAAGCGAGATAGAACCATGGTTACTTTTGAGGATCTTCATAGAATCACTTTCTGAGCGGATTTATACATGCCAGTCCAACCGTCTGTCTGTCCATGTATTCTTGTGAAAAAAATGCAGACCGCATTGATTATCCGATTGAGATGAAATTATCCAAACAATATTTGTCTGGCCCAAGGACGAAACCTACTGGTGATAATAGGATCAGAATTAGATATAGCTTCCATATATATCTTCAACCGATTTCGGGTTAATTGTGCACCAAGTGACTAATATAAGTCCAAATGACCAGTATTTTGGAACATCTCACTGAATTCGGCCTAGAAGCAAGTACATCAAATTTAGTGAAAATCGGTTCAGATATAGCGATAGCTCCCATATATATGTTTCGTTCGAATTGGGGATCCAGAAGAATGATATTTGGTACCGGACATCAGATACAGCTCGAAAATATCTCTGTCAAATTTTATCGAGATCGGTTCATATTAGAATATAGCTGAATTCATCCTATAAACCAGTACTTCAAATTTGGTATAAATCGGTCCATATATAGCTATAGCTCCCATATATGCTTTATCTGGTTTGTGTTTTAAAGTTCCTCACGAGCGTAATATCCATTCCACAACAATAATCTTTGGTACCAGATTTTACATACAGCTCTGAAATATGTGTATCAAATTTTGTGAAGATCGGTTCAGGTTCAGGATATAGCTTCCATATATACCCTTAATCCGATTTCAGGTTCATTGTGCAAATAATGGCTAAAATCAACGCAATTTGAATTTCAGGACGTACGTTTCCATTTTGTGCAACTCGGCTCCAAGTGTTATCATGCACTCTATAGAAAACTATAATTGCTCTAAAGCCAAATGTTGATGTATGGTATGATCTACTTGAAATAAATTCTTTTTTTTACGAGAGGGGTACTACCTATGCATAGTGGTGTAGGATATCATATACTCGACCCCCCCCGACTTTTGGCTGTTCCTTACTGATTTCTAAATAGAAAAGGGTAATCGAAAAAATGATCCAATACCATATTTAGTACTTTTCGTACAATTATAGTTTATATTTCCAAAATCACTCCCATATTTTATTTCCAGATACCAACAGAGAGGTCAATATCAAATTTGAGAATTCCAGCCCTATTTCTTCGCCCAATATCAAATTTAGAATAGAGTACATATTTTCAAAAGATCCTCCATATCTTATTTCCAGATACTATTTCAGAACTTTTCGTATCCTTAAAGTTTGAGTTTCCCTTTGGAACATCTGTCCTGCACTTCATCAGGGACACACTGTTTGTCCAATACAAGCCTTCAATTTTCAATACATTTTGGTATTTTGTTTTTCCAAAACTCAGCTTTTTCAGACGCATACGCACCAAAACCCCCATGCAAAATTTCAAGATTCTAGCTGCAGATTTAGAACCTAAGGGGTGTTACTATGTAAATTGATTCGAAAAGTTGTATAAGTTGATAGTTGTATTCGATTAAAATTTGAACTCTTTCTAGGATCGAGTAAAAGGGCTGGAACTAATTGAATTTCTTTTGGCTGTGCTTTCGAGAGCATTATTCAAAGTTGGCAATATTTACTGCGTAAAATTTCAAAAAGAAAAAGGAGCTAAGTTCGGCCGGGCCAATCTTTTAATGACCTCCAACATTTGGAAGGAATTAAAAAAAAAAAAATACCACTTTAATTATCGCTAATATCATACGAATACGGAATATTGTGTACCGGTACCGATTTCCACAGACGGACAGACATCGCTAAATCGACATAGAATTTTATGCTGATCAAGAATATATATGCTTTTTTGGTTTCTAAAATGTATTTTTCAAGGTGTTAAAAACGGAATAACAAACTTAATATACCCTCCATACTTTGGTGGAGGGTACAAAAATTACTTACCACGTCTTCATATAGCCCCCATATAATGGTACCTCCCTATTTTCGGTATTTTAGTGATTTAAGAGACATTATTCACCGGAAATGTTTCAAATTTGGCATTTGAAGTTCGTAATGGGTACTAAAGCCATTATCAGAAAAATGGCTGTGCAGGTCCACATTTTGGTATAGCCAACATATAATAGTATCTCCCTGTATTCTGTGTTTTGATGATTATAGCTACGTTATTCACCAATTTTTTTTTTAAAGTTTCGCTTTTAAATATTGTAAATATTGGCTTATGGCAAAAGTCGTCGTATAAACCATAATATTTTTTTTTTTTTTTGGAAAGTGCCAAATTCGTTCCAAATGGTGGAGAGTATTAAAAGTTCGGCCCGGCCGATCTTCTAGCTTTTTTACTTGTTTGTCATAGGATGTAGTTCCCATTAACATCTTCCAGTACGAAATTTAACACAATTACGTCGAATAATGGGGCTAATATCATAAAAATACTGAATATCGGGAGGCAAAATACATATGTGTGCAAAATGATAGCCTACCTCAACTCGTTCGAAAGATGGCGTGATTGCAACAGACAGACAGCACATATACAAGCGTACGTCGTTAAATCTACTTAGAATTACATATAACCTAACCTCCCAACTCTATGTCTAACTTGATAGGACTAAAATGTGTCTCATCGAAATAATATTGAATGAAATTCGTCAAAAACCATTTGTTGGTTCGTAGGCCGATAACTGTTGAAGGGAATATTTGAATTGGTCCGAATTCGATAAGTTGTAATATTTTTATCAAACTTGGATTGAGTTCGAACATTGGCAACACGGGTCCACTTATATGTGATGTAGTGAAACTATATCCTCAGTAGAGTCCAGTATTAGCACATCAAAATTTATCAGGTCAAGCAACATGTTGAGTACTTAGGACTAGCAGAAATTTTAAATTCTCAAGATCTTCAGTTATGATTTTTATAAAAGTTTAACCTCAAGTCTACCTAGAGAACTTAAATAATATTGTGGTTTTACTTCAGTGATCTAATGTTAAAACTTTCTTAACAGAGCTGTCCCTTACAATGTGGATTCAATATTGTTCTTTTCTCTAGATAATTTACTGATTGCTTGAGTATGAGGAAATATGTTTTTACTTGGTACTTTCTTCGTTTAAGCTTATTATTTTCCACTATCGGTAATTCAAAGGCAGTTTGTTACCATTACTATTAAATGCCTTACAGGAAAACACAAAGTCCAAGTTTTGTTGGAGATAAACCCGTTACTATTGTTTAATTACTTTCCGTTAATAAAAACACATACATATCTTTTAATTTTATATTTTTATTGTAGTCTCTTTTTTCCTTCATCAAATACATTGATTTTTGTTTTATATAATATACAATTATTAATATATATATATATTTTTTTAAATTCATAATATATATTTATTTCTTTTCTTGCAGTTATTGGCTTCTATTCAACACCATTTGTTTTTGTTATTACAATATCTATTGAATTTCCATATTCTAATTCTATGTTCTCTGTTTTTTGTGGTTTTTTTATTTTTTTTTGTATTATGAAGAATAAACGATTTAATGTTTTATTAAATTTTCGTATA